>NC_087356.1:9083668-9394918 GCF_030014295.1 Loxodonta africana
GCAGCGGAGCCGGCAAATAGGAAGTGGCCTTTGAGTCCAGAACAAAGGCTATGAAGAGGGTAGGCTTCCTCACTGACAGCATCTTTGGCACTTCATTTTAACCATTTTCCTACTCATTCTTTTAATCAACATTTTTTGAAAGTTTATTTTGTGTCAAGCACAGTGCATGGCAACGGCAGCTACTCAACAAACAATTGCTGAAAGAATAGATGGAAGGAAGGACAGATAGATCAGGGCCATGCCAGGCATCGGTGCCCGGGTATCTGATTATTATTAGGACAGATACTCAGGGGAAGAAGACTCGAGCCGCAGCTGAAGTTACCAGCCATCTCCTGGTACAATGGCATGTGTTTTCTTATTAGTATTAACTCTCTCTGATGAAGGATAATAATCACCACCTAATTTTGCAGCCCTGGTGGTGCAGTGGTTAAGAGCTTGGCTGCTAACCAAAAGGTTGGCAGTTCGAATCCACCATCCGCTTCTTGGAAACCCTATGGGGCAGTTCTACTCTGTCCTATAGGATTGCTATGAGTCGGAATCAACTCAACCTCAAGGTGTTTGGTACAAATGGTTAAGCGCCCACTACTAACTGAAAAGTTGGCAGAGGTGCCTCTGAAAGGAAGTTCTGTCAATCTGCTTCTGAAAGATCACAGCCTAGAAAACCCCGCGGAGCACAGTTCTACTCTGACACACATGGGGTCACCACGAGCTGGAATCGACACTGCAACACTTTTTTTTTTTTGGTCTTTATTTTGTATCAGAAACTTTACACTTGATATAACGTTAATTCTCACATAACCTCAAGACTGAGGCTGAGAAAGTTTGTCCATCTCCAAGGTCCAGGCATTTCCCGATACTTTACATTTCCAATTAGAAGGCTTGTTAGGAAATTACAGGAGTCTCCGAACTGCACATAAAGGGGTAGGAGCTAGAAAGGCAACAATAGGTAAGTTTCCGCAAAAGCCTTCACTGCACCAAACCGTGCAGGATCTGAGAGGAGGCTGCAGTGCCGGGTGAGGAGGTGAGAGGCAGTGCAGTGATCTGAGGAAAGGCCTGAGTGTGGGGTGAGGAGGTGAGTGCAGTGCAGGGCCTTTACTGAATAGCAACTGCGACAAAGGTACTGTTGCAGCTCAGCGGGGTCCTGAATGCAGGGAGCTTGAAAGCAGAGATCCAATGATCCCGAAATAAAGGAAGGGAGCCAGAGGCATGAACACAAAGAAAAGTGACCTAGCCTAGAAGTAGCTCCGTAGCAAGAAAGGGCAAAAACTCGACCTCGCAGATCCTGAGGCTGGTATTGATCTGAAAAAAGGTCTGCAGGCTGGAGAATGGGCTGCTGTTTCAGCTCAGTCGGCTCCTGAGTGCAGCAATGAGCCTGAAAGGACACGTACTGTCATTGATTACAAGAAGCTTGCTGTGCTTGCATATATCACTGCAAATTTGGTGGAGTTGGAATTAATTTCTACGAAAATAATATTTTAAGAAGAGGTTACCCCCTTCCAAACATAAGAAAATGGCATGAGGAAATCTATGGATGGATGCATGGATAGATGATGGAGAGATAGATAATAGACGGATAGATAAATATAGATTCTTTTTATATGGCATATAGGATAAGAATAAATTTTCTAAGTTAAACTTTCTCACACAAGAGAAAATTTCATGAGAATACATAGGAGATTATATATGCATGTATATATGTGTATATATGCATAGACAGATAAAAAAATGAATATAGTGTAAAAACAAATTTTCTTGGTTGAAATTTCTGAGTATCTGGCCTAGCTAAAGAATTAGTAAAGGCACTAATACCAACTAATGTCTGCAATAATTAGAATCATTAGTGAAATCATGAATTCAAATTGTATATCTATCTTGATGCTCTTCTTTCATTAAAGCTATTAGTTGTCTGTGACTAAGTAAAAGGTAGTTTTAAATATATTTTAATGACATACTAAGATCCAATAAATACTTCAAATGCTAAAGCCTATAGTCAAGATCTCTCTTTAAAGGTGATTAGCTTTGGTAGTAAAAGGACAGAGTCGTGGGTTCATGAACTTACTAAAATTTTTGTTCTAATAGAGACATTATCTCCTTACAGACAAATGGCATTTTTGAAGACGGCTATATATAGATTTACATAAAATTAAATACACTGAGACACCTATATAGGTTATTATATTTGACATAAAACCTAGAGCCATGGAACTGAATTGCCAAAACCAATGAGCTGTTTTTATCACTACCAATTTTTCATTCATTCACTCCTTCAGTCATTCATCAAACATTTATAGCATATCAGAATATTTGCTGCGCAGCAGTGATGGGATACACTCTCATCTGCATACCCTGTCTCACTCATTCTTTCATGTCTATTTAGTCCACAAGTTCTATAGATTCTGTATTCTTCAGTAGATCTGCTCATTGTATTTCCAAGTCTGCTAAACTCAGGCACTTATCATTTCTTCTCTGAAATTGCAGCAGCTTCCTAACTAAGCTGACTAAACTACTTACTAAACTACTGCTCTCGTGGCAGAAGAAAGGAATGGGGCTCTGAGATGGTATGGCATTGAGGACTGCATGCATTTGGGATGGCTGGAGCCAGTTATGCCAGAGAGCAAGTGGGCGTAGTAACAGTGGACAGGTAAAAAGGAGCTACAGCATTCCGCATCACGTTGGCTAAGCTAAGGAGTTCACATTCTATCTTAGGCAGTATAAGAAGCTACCAAGGGTTTTAAATAAGTGAGTGACATTATGTAATTGCCATTTAGAAAGTTTATTTTGGCAGAAAAGTAGGAGTGGTTGACCACGGAAAATGCAACAGCGAGATCAAGATAAGGGTTAAATACTATCAAATGGTAGCAATAATGAGACCTCTGGGGACCTTACTTTCAGCAGAAAAGGGAAGCAAAGATGAAGAGAATTAAAGATGAAGAGGAAAAAGACTGGCAATTGTGAAGAGGCTTTTCAGTTACCTTGGCTTTGAATAACGTGAAGAAAAGATTCAAGTTTGACCAGGAATTTTTCAAAATGTGAAAACTAAGTATGTTTAAGTGAAGCGAAAGAGCGAGTAGGATGGTAGTTTTTAGCTCTACAAACACCCTCACATTCTTTGTTAGAGAGGAAAATATGAAACAAAAAAATACTAGTTTGGGCCTTTAGGACACCGTTAATAATGTTTGCCAGAGAAGATCCATTTGTGGGGTGCTGACATGGAACTCTGAGAAAGAAAACTTAAGAGGATAACACGTGCCAAAGAAAATGCCAAATGACAAAAAAAAAAAAAGGCATGTGTTAAAATATATGTATATATTGACTGAAATTTGGTCTCTATATAGAGAGAAATGTGTCAAGTTCGAGCATTATAAATAATGATTTAAAATAGAATACAGCTTGAAAATGGGGTGATGGTGCTATATGAATAATAAGCAGAGGTCAGAACTCTAAGGAGAGCAATGAACTTGAAGACAGACGATCACAATTTAAGACTAGGTTCCTGGAGTCACAAGTCAGGTGAACTTTAAAAAACAAAAAAGTCATTTAAACTCGCAGATCCTGTTTCATCACTCTGTAGGTTGTGATAAGGCAGTCTACCATATATGATGGTTTACGGTTATGTGAATAACTGTTTACTTTGCAAAATACCATACGAACACAAGGTATGATTAGTATGAACTTATTTTTCTCTGTATTCTTCTGAGTGCCTTGAGGTTAGTCATACGGTCTTTTATATTATTCCATTTTATTTTTTGTATTCTTAGTACCAGTTTTAGTGCACAGCATATATTACGTAAAAAAAAGACATTTTAATAAAAGAATATATGAATGCAGGTGCATGTCCTATTTCTGTTACCCTCACCAGACCATTGACAATCCCTGACACACAGTAGTACTCAATAAAATTGATCAAATTCTTGAATGAACAAAGGCATTTAGCTAAAAATGATCAAAATTCAAATATTAAATAATCTTTTTTTAAATCTCTTTATAGATCCTACTTTCTGTATTTTCCTTTACTAATAAAGTCTAAATATCATTACTCTTATTAAAACAATGCCAATAACGCATCTAGGAGCCACACAAATAACATCGGAAACATTAATGGTTCGGTATGTTTACATCAAATTATGAGTTTTTAATACAATCACAATAAATAGAATAAGTTAAAATGATAAAAATGTGTTTTTAAATGTTCTCTTTTTTATCAATTTTGGTGGACTCTATTCTGCAGTTAAACAAAAACCACTGCCGTTGAGTCGATTGTGACTCATAACAACCTTGTAGGACAGGGTAGAACTTCCCCTGTGGGGTTTCCAAGGCTGTAAATCTTTATGGAAGCAGACTGCCACATCGTTCTCCCGTGGAGCAGCTGGTGGGACTTTTCAGTTAGTAGCCGAGTGCTTTAACCACTGAGCCACTAGCACTCCTCTGTAGTTAAGTACAGTCCTAAATAACTTAATTCATTAACTACGGCAGATGGCACTCTTTTAGATAATTAACTGATCCCCTCCAGCTGTAGACTGAAAGATTTAAAATTACAGCACTGGGGGGGAAAGAATCTTATTAGTTTGCTCGTGTTCAGATCACCTTGACTGGGAAGCTTGGCTGCCTTCCATGATCAGGAAGCTTGGCTAACTTTGGTCCATGAAAGGTGCCACCAGGCATTGGGCAGAGAGTCTAGAAGCCAGTCCATGCTAACAGAAGTTATGAGCAATAATGGTCACAAACAAAGGTAAAGAAATCTTCAGTGTTAGTCACATAGCTTTAGACCTGATTTATCAGCAATAGCTCTGTATTAGGGATGGATTACCCAATAAGCAAAGTACACATGGGCTTACTTACTAACCTGCAGTGCGCAATTTCACCTGTTTTTCAACACATTAAAGATGTGGAGTTGTGTACTACAGATTAGTAAGTAAACACAAGTAAGGACGTGTGTAGCTTACTTAATGTAAGCCCCTGCATACCTTGCTTACTGGTTAATCCGCCCCTGCCTCTACAGTCTCTGCCATTTCAAGTAAAAATATAGTTTTAATTGGAGAATTCATTGATTTCAGTTCTTCCAAGATTCCAGACAATGTCACCAAGCCTGGAGCACATAATAGGCTGTGTGTCACCCATGAAGCAGTCTTTCTGTTTAGGGGTACAAACAATACCATGGAGAAAATGAAAATCAGACAAACCCTCTAAAGCAATTGTGTGGGTGATTCTAGGACGAAGAAGTAGCTTCTAAATGTTCCCATCAAGCAAGTGTATGGATTTTCACAGGCTCTTCGTAAACTCAATGAAACACTAAGAAAAAATAAAAATCAATATATAAATATTTTATAATGTACTACCTGATATCATATGAGTCGGAATCGACGCGACGGCACTGGGTTTTTACCTGATATCAATGAGGCAATAACTTTTTTCTCTCCTCCTCTTCCTCTTGGTCTCTTCCTCCTTCTTTTTCTTCTTCTTTGTCAAGAACCTTAAATGATTAGTTCTACGGGGCCATGTCCACATTGCCTGCTGTGATGATACAGGAAAGAATAAAAGGAAAAGCAGGTGGAGAGGAATATGGCAGGATGTGGGGAAATATACGTGATATCTTAAAAAATAAGATACAGTGTAGTTTCAAATGACTTTCAAAACACAGGAGCATAGCCATTCCTTTATAATTCAAAGTGTCAACAGGAAGAAGTCAAGCAGGTGGGGGAGGGAGGCAAGGAGTTGACAGACCTTCGTCTGTGCTCATATGTGTATCTTCAGCTGGGCTAGTGGGAGATCAAGAGACCACATGGTTGCAGAAAGAGACAGATCAAGTACATCAACATGACCTGCAGAACTATGAGCCCCATTTGAAGGAACTCGTTTGCAAATCTCTCAATAGTTTTATGCTTTCCTAAGGCGTTAAAATGCCCCATGCAGGATACTAAGGTCGAGGAGGGAGTCCATGTGGAAAGCATGTGCCAACAGCTTTTTGCTCATTTCTGATAAAGAACTGAGACTCACTGTGGAGTGTCTTCACATAAGTTATTAAGGCTGTATTGAATGAAGCATCATATATTCTTGGCAGTAAAAATGCCAGTCATTGTAATGGACTGAAATTAATGGTAATTTTATATTTTAAAAATATTTCCTTCTGTTTATAGAATATCTGCATTTTTACATTGCAAGATGTATACTAAATCCTTCGGCAATCATTAGTCTTTAACATTTCTATACATGTGACTCTATTAAAATTAGAATAACGTCACTGAAAAATCTTTATTGTGTACCTACCAGGTGCATGATACTTTGCTGAGGCAGAATTTACAACTATTTATAGCGTAATATTGCATATAATATATTTTTAAAGTCCAAAGATAACTGTGCTGCCTGCCTGTGTTGTCAATAATAGAAGTTCATGACATTTGATTTGAGTCTTTTGTGAGAGGCAATGTTATTCTGATTTAATAGTTTCCATCTGCTCTTCTCATTTTCATTGCTCCTTTTACAGTTTCCAAATTCCACCCTGTGCCCTCCAGGGAAATTTTCTCAAGTATTGATTCTATTCATCTATAAATTGGAGAAGGGGTGTTGTTCCTCTGACACCTTATGGTTTTGTTTATTGATCTTGATTGTTAGGCAACTTGTTGACATACACACACTTGCTTTTCTATTTCCAATATTTTGTGTGTGGGTGTTGGTAAGTGCTTGGCAATCACAAAGACTTAACTCTTGAGCAAAACTTAGTGTTGAGACCCTCCTTTACGAAGTAAAATAGAGTAACATTCCATGAGTTAAGGTGTGTAAAAAGGGAACCTTTCCGTATTGTTATCGATCACCAAGCAAGCTATTACTATAAAGCAGGAAAAGTATATGTTTAAAGTGTTATTCGTTTGAAATAAAAGAACCTGAATCTAAAGCTTAATTTAAAAAAAAAAAAAAAAAACTAGTGTATTGCTCCACTAGTCCACTATTAACACATTTCTTGGAGGCAATTTGGGACGTTTCATAGACATCGTGACCACATGTGGCATTATTTTTTAACCTTGTCGTTTAAAAGTAGGTATCACATTCAACTGGATAAAAATAAGTCTAATTCATCTTAACATTAATATGCCATCCAATTTCATGCTAGATCCCTGAAGCCAAAAACTTAATGTGCAATATTAATATTTTTTACTCTACTGCAGCAAAGGCTTTACAAATGAGTTCATCCTGGGACAGTAGAGGAGGAAGAGGAAATGAGATAGCCGATATTTTACACACTCTTCATATGCACAATTCAAAATTAATCACATATGTTTCATCATTATTTTTGAAAAGCTATGTTTTATGATGTCTTGACACCAAAATGCTTTTATTGCCACTGTAAAAATTTACAATAAGTATGGGAAAGGTCACAGAGTGGGATTAATATTTTTAGAAACATACTTTGGGAAATTCACCTTAATTCCTAAAGGAAATGTGAGATACATTAAAATGAATGAAATGGCCTGGGGTTGGGGTTGTGGAACTGCCTTTGAAGGCAGCATGGAAGAACTATAGAGGATGAGTCAAGAGACCTGGATTTTAAATATTCCTCTGGGGCTCCTCTGAATGCTATTTTTGTTTGGGCATCACTTAACTATAGGCAGGCCTGAAGGGCTTTGGCCCAGTCCTTCTACAATCTGATTGTGAACAATCAGGTAACCTTGCAAAAAGTTAATTGATTACTGTTTCACCTGGTTCACCAAGATACCCTCATCTTCAATTGGGAATTTCTAAACTGAAAAAACAGTTCCTGTTTTACCTTTGTTTTGCTATGGGTTCCACTTTTTATTTTCTATGATCCTTTTCTAGATGACTAGCTAACTGAAATAAGTTGCCTGTCAAACTAATGAGGCCATTTCAATTTCATCTCTTCCATGATATCCCTTACTTGCATTCCCACTGCGTTGCTCTGAGTTAATTTACTGTATTAATTACTATATTCGTCTTTCTTTACCTTATCTTGTACGTATTTATACACTTGTCATCTCTTTGGTGGCAGGAAATACACCTTTTTATTTTCTGTAGCACAAAGCATAGTGCCTTACACATGTTGCCGTTGGGTGCTGTGGCATCGATTCCAACTCACGGCGACTCTATGTGACAGAGAAGAACTGCCTCATAGGGTTTTCTTGGTTGTACTCTTTCCAGCAAAGAAACCCTGGTGGCACAATTGTAAAGCACTCAGCTGCTAACCGCAAGGTCAGTGGTCTGAACCTGCCAACAGCTCCACGGGAAAAAAGACGTGGCTATCTGCTCCTATAACGATTTCAGCCTAAGAAACCCTATGGGACAGTTCTACTCTGTCCCACAGGGTCTCTATGAGCCAGAATTGACTGGACAGCACACAACAACAATCTTTATGGAAGCAAATCATTAGGACTTTCTCCTGCAGAGCTGTTGGGTGGGTTTGATCTGCCAACCTTTTAGTTAGCAGGTGAGTGTTTAGCCATTGCACTACCAGGCTCCTTTCCTCATAACTATAGTATATACCCATTGAGTGGATTCCAATTCACAGTGACCCTATAAGACAGAGTAGAACTGCTCCATATAGTTTCCAAGGAGCATCTGGTGGATTCCAACTGTTGACTTTTGGTTAACAGCCATACCTCTAAACCACTGCACCACCAGGGTGTCCACCTTCTACACAGTAGATTTTAATTCATTTTATGAGAATGGTGAGAATGGAACCCCAAAATAGTCATTCATGCCTACATTCATTCATTCATACATTCTAAAAACAAGCAATGAAGACCTGCTGTGTGATAAACACTAAGATACAAATATTGTTGTTAGTTGCCAGTCAAGTTGGCTCTAACTCGTGGTGACCCCATATTTAACAGAACAAAAAGTTACCAGGTTCTGTGTCATCTTCATGATCACTGATATTTTTGTGTCCATTGTTGCAGCCATTGTGTCAACCTATCACATTACAACATACAAGCTCTGGAAGTATGAAAAGTCAAAAAACAGGTGGTAGAGATATAAATATATATAACAAGAAATTCAGAGAATCTTAACAGTAATCTTGAACAGTATTCCTAGGTTTGAGACTGTACCTCCTAAGACAGTGGATGTACTATTTTAAAACAAATGCTGTAGTAGATTCTAGGTGAATGAATATTCTAGATAGCCTTAAATTTAGATACCTAAATCTTCCCAAATGCCCTTCAGTCTTCAGCAAGTTCCTGGAGTTTAGCTACAGTTAATTCCTTAGCTACAGCCTCTATTAACCAGTTATTGTCACATTTTCTGTTATATGTAAAAATCTTCAAATTTTTTCCTATAATTCAAATAAGATTCTTAAAAATTTAATTCTCCAAGACTTTTTTTCAATACTACTAGCATCATGTTAAGCAATTCTTCCTCCCCGCCCCCCAGCCCCTTTGTTTGCTTTGTTAGTCATTGCTTTGGTAATTTTTTTTCTTTTTTAATGCTTAGATATAATTTTTTATTGTACTTTAATGAAGGTTTACAGAACAAACTATTTTCTCATTAAACAGTTAGTACACGTATTGTTTTGCTTTGGTAAATTTTGACTAAAATTTCTCTACCTTAAAGCAACCTTTTCTTCCCTCTAGTGTTGATGTTTTAGTTGCTCTTCTTGGAGCTAATTGACTATTTTTCCTTTTGTGTGTGTGTGTGTTCTTGGACCCACTGTTCATTTATTGAAGTAGTGAAGTCCATTCTATTCAAAATCAATAAAAAGAATAAAATATATTATAAACCCTTTTATATTCAAAACAAGATTAGAGTACCATTGCCCTATTTAGGCAAGTTTTTGCATAACAAAATCATAATTTCTGATAAAACCGTAATTCTCAAGATTCTATCAGGTTTTCTAGCATATTCACATTTTAATTCCTTCTCATATATCTGCATTTTCTGAGCTTAACTATAATTTTATTCCTTTATACATATTTTTGAACTTATTTATTTCCATTGACTACCCCTTTTCATAACAATATCAATAACCACCCCAATTTAAAGTCCTAGTACACTAAACTTTACTATTGATGCCTTTGGATTATGATGTTGAAGAATATTGACTACACCATGGACTGCCAGAAGAACGAACAAATCTGTCTTGGAAGAAGTACAGCCAGAATGGTCCTTAGAAGGGAGGATGGCAAGACTTCGTCTCATGTACTTTGGACATGTTATCAGGAGAGACTAGTCCCTGGAGAAGGATATTATGTTTGGTAAAGCAGAGAGTCAGCAAAAAAGAGGAAGACCCTCAACGTGATGGAGTGACACAGTGGCTTCAACATGGGTTCAAACATAGCAATGATTGTGAGGATGGCGTAGGACCGGGCAGTGTGTCATTGTGTTGTACATGGGGTCTCTATGAGTTGGAACCAGATTGAAGGCACCTAATGACAATAACACTTTACAATCTTTCTCAATGTTTCATTAATGTAATATATAACCATTTAATGAAATATCTATTACTTTGACTTTCACCTAGAACCTCTAAGCTACAAGTTATAATATTTTTGAATACAGGTTTTAGGCTAATTTAAATCATTCAGTCAAGTTTCTTACTAAGACAATTAGAATAAAATTTTAACAGTATATATTTATGAGTTAGCACTTTCTGAAATACACATTTACTTATTGTACAGTTAACAGTATGAGTTATTTGAAATAATTGACATTTCTAAAGGTTGGTAGCATTATCTTTTATTTGTATGGTATATTTAAAGTCAAATTCTTTTTTGTTCTTAGATTTAACTACAAATCAGTTTTTTATTTGAAGCAAATGAGTACTTCTTGATTTTTATCCTATCAGCTTCTTCCAATAATCTTAGTTCTGACAGTTTGTTTTCTGAATACATTTCTATAATCGTTTGCTGGAAATGTTTTTCTTTTTTTTTTAAGCTATCCCCTTTACCTACTTAAATGATGAGACATATTAAAGGGCACAACCTGGAGGCCTGGTGAGAGAGACTGAGAGGAATCCCTCCTATAACAACCTTCAGATATGAATAACAATCTTTTGAGAAACACCAGTTACTTTCTCTCACTTGTGCGTTCTTAACATTTGTTTTTTTGTGAATATTTTCAAACTTTTTATGCTAAAAAAGATTGGTGAGACCATAGCTTTTGTAACTGGTTTTAACATTACAAACTTGAATTCTTTCGTAAAAAGCTTCAAGAAGTAAAAACGAAAAGAACTAAGTTCAGATCTCCCAAAGCATTATGGTAGCATTACAGGTAGTCCCCAACTTAAGATGTATTCTAGATGTACTTATTAACATCTTTTTTTTTTTTTTGGACATTTTATAGTTAAACCCTGGTAGTGTAGTGGTTAAGTGCTTCAGCTGCTAACCGAAAGGGTTGCAGTTCAAATCCACCAGGCACTCCTTGGAAATTCTATGGGGCAGTTCTGCTGTGTGCTATAGGGTCACTATGAGTAGGCAATGAGTCTGGTTTTTTGTTGTGGTTTAATATGTGCTATATACAATGCCACAGTACATAATTTGCTGATGTTATCGTTTTTAGGTATTCACTCATAGATGTTCAAAGATTGGATTTATAAACATACTGATAATAAAAGGCAATAATAATGAAAACAAATTTAAAAGACGTATTTGACTTACATCAGAACTGACTTATGATGGAATCATTGGAATGGTACTCCCTCCTAAGTTGGGGACTAAAAAACCTGCCATCGAGTTCCTTCCAACTCATAGTGACCCCATATGGTTTCCTAGGCTGTAAATCTCTATGGAAGTGGGCTGCCACATCTTTCTTCCTTGGAGCTGTGGGTGGTTTTGAATCACCAACCTTTCAGTTAGCACTCAATCACTTTACCCACTGCACAATCAGGGCTCCTTAGTTGGAAACTATCTGTAATCAAATAGCAATAGTATTGCTTACGTTCCATATTATTGCCATGATATGCTGATAACAATACAACATTTAACAAATAGATCTGACTTCAAGGCTTTTCTGATGAAAATAAATTAACAAGTATACATACCAATAAAAAATCAGCAAAGGCATTATATAAATTATACGATGTTCTATAACTAAGGGAATTTTTTTGCAGAATCTTGAGCCAACTTTTAAAATAGAGGAACATGCCACTCAAAAGTATTGGTAAAATAGTTAGTCAATATTAATATAAAACAAATGCTGATGACCATTACAAAACATCCCTGCAAATTCCCAACTTCTATGGTGTCAGGTTTATGAATAGCAAATTACTATCGTTTCCTTTCCCAACTTCAGGGCCAGCAACCACAAGCAATGAGCAAACACCTAATTACCTACACAATAACCCTCTGCAATTGTCCAACCCTGAGTTAAAGAACAAGTATTTTTATGTATTTAGTATTGACAAGATGGCAACCAATTTGGCTGGTGACTTGACAGACTTACTAATGATAAAATGTTTGAAAAGTCTTGACCGTTCGCATTTACCAAGAATGTGGTACATGTTCTGTGAAATATAACTGAATGGGATACAGAGGTGAGGTTCTTTCAGATAAACCTGCCTCTGAGGTACAGAGAACATGGAACAGTGACTGAGAAGATTGACCTTGTAAAGTCATTCACATAAAACTTTTTTTTTTTTTTTTAGAGAGTGATCGATATTGACAGGAATATTTTCTATGTCTCTGTTCACTGCTTCCCAAGTGGATTTTAAAAATATTTCTAAGGGATAGAACTTCACATTTTAATATGTCAATCGAAATGTGACATTTTGGTTTTCAGTTAGATTTAAAGAACATCTAGTCAACAGATCTTTTGAGACTCCCTGTATTCTATGGGCTCTCTCTCTCTTCCCCACAACCTTCCCTCCATAAAGCATCTGCATCTGTTATTTTCTAGAAACTTTTTACGTATCCCAGTCATTTTTGTTAGACTTTGGTGTTGCTTAGTTGCCATAATTTCCCCCTTCCTTCAGCCACAACCCGAGGCACTTCCTACTAAAGAATGACACCAAACAAGCATGTCAAGAGTCTTTCAAAATTGCTGCCAGACTTCAACGACATTCTTATAGCATATGGAGTACTGATGTGCTGAAGAGATGGCAGAAAACTACCTGATGCTTGCCGTGTCAGGAAGTTCCAGTCTGATGGCGTGTTCTGGTTCCGATTTGCAATGTAAACAGGACTTTAACTGTTTTTTAACAAAGCATCTAGGCAAAAGTTACCAAAAGTGTCTTTTTCATTTCGCTGTACCTCCCAGCCCCCACCTTCCAAACTCTGCCAATAAAAAGGAAATATTAAAATAAAACAAAGACTGCCATTGTCCCTAAGAGCAGTGCGTGATCCTAACTAATACAATAATTTAGTTATAATTGCAAAGTGTTACATGCTATCTCAGATCAAGACAAAGTCATGCGCTTGCATTCTGTTGCACGCGAGGAAAATCTCTGAAAGAATGTGAATCTCAAATCCAGAAATAAAGGAAATAATTGATTCAGGAAACTCCGTAAAAGTCCATTACTCATAATAAGAATGTGCATAGTTAGGATACAATATTGTAATGTGGTAATCAATCAGTGTTATTTATGATATAAATTGCACATATACATACATATGCATATATATACATATATATAACTTCAACTTTTTTTTTTTATGAGAGAAAATTACCTTCATAGTAGTTTGGAATTGCATAATAGTTTTAAGCAAATGTGGTAATACATGATTTCTAGATGAAGGCAAACTTGTCCCCCTCATTCTGTATTTCCTAAATCAAACTTTAATTACTTTTATGAGGAAAAGGATACAAGGGTTGAAACAAATAATATTCAAGTGCAACAAAAGTGCCTAGAATTGGTTCTTGCAATTCAAATGTATTCTATATTAAATTTCATAACCCTGTAATGAGGGCTTGTTATGTTGAGATTCCCGTTCTTAAATCTCAAAAATATTCCTGGCAGTTTTTTTTTTGTGTGTAAATACATTTTTGTAAGTGAAAAACAGGTCACTTTGAGCTTCGAGTCCTTGGGCAAGTTCCTAACATCCGTGTTGCCTCAGTGTTCACAATATGCCTATTAATGGGTTATAACTCATAAAGTTTTCATGAAAACAAAATTAGATATAGCACATAAAATACTTAATAGAACAATGCATGGGTAAGTACTCCACAAATACGTCATCAATTGTATTTAAGATGTTTGTTACTTTTAGTTGATACAGGTTTTTTTTTTAATATATTTTCAAATGAGTATTAACTTTTTTTGTATTTCTTAATGTGAACAAATATTGCATTGGTTATTGAGACATTAGCATCTCTCTCCTTCATATTTAATTATCCTCATATCTTACTTCAAAATATCCTGTGGCGTCTCATAACTCTATCCATGCTAGCCTTTGCATTCATTCCCAAAAGCTAATTCAGCAAAATTCTCCTTCTGGAGCCTCCTCTTCAAACCTGCAGTTCATCCCACTTACCTTTTGAGTCTAATTCCCCAATCAGTTTAATATAATCTTTTCTCTCCAAAAACCTGTTTTACTCCCTATTTCAGGGTGTCAGTCTCCCCAGGAAGTTATTTCAAACTCAAAAAACAAATTACTTCCATCATAGATAAATAGCTCCAGTACAGAAAAAACGAAAACTTGGAAAATGTTACTTGTGAAGCTACTATATAACCATAATACCAAAACCTGACAAAAACAGCGTCTAAAAAGAAAAACTGCAGATCAAATAGACTGATAATACACATTCCAATAAAAATTTAGACATAAAATATAGTATATTAGAGGTTTAATATCACATTGTGAAGTATAATCTACTTTGGAACTAGAAAGATTAATTGTAGGATGTTATTAAAAATTGTTTACTGCCTAAAAAAGACATAAAAGGGGTGTACCCGTTGCCGTCAAGTCTACTCCAACTCATAGGGACCCTATAGGACAGAGTGGAACTGCCCCACAGAATTTCCAAGGAGTGCCTGTTGCATTTGAACTGCGGACCTTTTGGTCAGTAGTCATAGCACTTAACCACTACACCACCAGGGTTTCCAAAAGGGGTGTAAGTATGCTAATTATCCATAGTTGCTTAAAAGGTATGTTCTGGAATTCAAAATTCATTCCAGATTTAAAGAAACAAAAATAAAATAATACAAACATTACCGATATCCACAACAGGACTAGAAGGAAAATTTTTTCTGACATAAAGAAAGGTCATTATTTTAAATTGACACATTGTATATAGGTGAGAGAGAGAAGTATTAAAATCAGGAACAAATGATGGATCTTCATTGTTAATTCTTATCATTTTAATATGATATAAAAACTGATAAGAAATATAACCATTGTAAAAATTATTGCAAATTTTTCATTATTTAGCAATATTTTCTTTGTCCATTTGAAGCACCCATGATAATCAACAGAAAACAAAAAATGAAACAATCAAATTAAGAAAAGAGTGAATAAGAGAACTCACTATTACAAAATAAATGAAAACAATCTATAGAATTCCTAAAATGAGTTAAAGTATACAAGAGATAAGGATAAGGCATAATGAATAAGGAAGACTGAAGAAGAATTGATGCCTTTGAATTATGGTGTTGGTGAAGAATATTGAATATACCATGTATTGCCAAAAGAATGAACAAGTCTGTCTTGAAAGATGTACATCCAGAATGCTTATAAGTAAGGATGACAAAACTTCATCTCATATACTTTGGACATGTAATCAGGAGGGACCAGTCCCTGGAGAAGGGCATCATGCTTGGTAAAGTAGAGGGTCAGTGAAAAAGAGGAAGACCCTCAACAAGACGGACTGACACAGTGGCTGCAACAATGGGCGCAAGCATAACAAAGATCATGAGAATGGCAGAAAAAAACTCATTGCCATTGAGTCAATTCCAACTCATAGTGACCCTATAGGACAGAGTAGAGCTGCCCCATAGAGTTTCCAAGGAGTGCCTGGTGGATTTGAACTGCTGACCTTTTGGTTAGCAGCTGTAGCACTTAAACACTATGCCACCAGGGTTTCAGGACCAAGCAATGTTTTATTTTGTTGTACACCGGATCACTGTGAGTCAGAGCCAGCTTGATGGCACCTAACGACAGCAACATACAAGGAGGAAATCTCATTCATACCCAGGAATAAATATAAAACACTATGGCTTGGGTAGGTGTACCTTAGTCTTCAAGGTGACATCTTTGCCTTTTGGCACTTTAAAGAAGTCTTTTGCAGCAGATCTGCTCAATGCAGTGTGTTGTTCAATATCTTGACTGCTGCTTCCATGGGTATTGATTGTGGATCCAAATGAAATGAAATCCTTGACAACTTCAATCTTTTCTCCATTTATCATGATGTTGCTTATTGGTCCAGTTGTGAGGATTTTTGTTTTCTTTATGTTGAGGTGTAACCCATACGGAAGGCTGTAGTCTTTGATCTTTATCAGTAGAAATAGAAATCTAGAGAGTAGGGATAGATGGCTCTAAAACATCTTTCTGTGTTCAAATTTTTATATGTCAAGAATTAATATTCCTCCTCCAGAATAGTTTTTGGAAGGGGTTCTATTAGTTCACATACCCAGCACACATTATTCAAGAACTATATTATAAACTCCACTTGGGAAGGAATCTTTGTCTATTTTCTTCATTTCTGTACCCAGTTCCCAGCACAGAGCCTGACACCTAATAAGCACTCAATAAATATTTGTTGAATCAAATAATATTCAAATAGTAAATGAGTAAATTAACAAAATAAAAATTGGCATTATTTTAAAACCCTCATATTCTAAAAATTTGTAGACTGCTCACTTCTAGTCTAAAGTATTACCTCTTTAGAGGTCCCTAGATGGTTTGTGATCGACTATGAACCTAAAGGTGAGTGGTTCAAATCCACCCAGTGGTGCCATAGAAGAAGTCCTGGCGATTTTCATCCATAAAGACCACGGCCAAGAAAACCTAATGGAGAGGCTCCTCCCCGTGACACTTGGGGTCATCATGAGTCAGGACTGACTTGATGGCAAGGTGTTCTGGTTTATCAGCCTCTGGGAAATTACATTTCCTTGGCTGGATACATATTAGCTCAAACCTAAGTTGAAGAGAAAATTTTATCCAGATGACTCTGCACGTTTCTTTTCTCAGTAGCCAAAAATAAAAAATAAACTTCTGGCATTTGACAAATACTATTTGAGTGGATAAACTGGGAATGAATCACATGAGGTCATTAAGACTTGATGTTTGCTCATCTATGTTGAGACTGAAATCAATCAAATGAAATACCCTCTGTGCAAAATGTCAGTTTGATTCCAGGCCCGCCAACAATAAAGCTAATAAAATTACTCTTATTGAGTTCAGACGTTATTAAATTAATAAAATACATTGGGAAAGGTTTTTAAATATCAATTCTATGTTGGTGCTCATTTTTTAACTAAATAAAATTAACTTTGGGCTTTGTTGTTATTGTTTTGTTTTCCTGTTTGTTTTGTTTTTCACCTTGATACATTGATATTCTCACTGCTTGATCTATTGCAATAACCTTTTAACAAGTTCCCTGTCTTGAGTGTCTCATCCATTCAATTTATCTCAAATGGATGGTACTGCCTCTGTCTTCTCTGGTCAGAAACCCACAAAGACTTTCCATTACATAAAGAACAAAGTCCACATTCTTTTTCCTTCAAAAAATAATCCCTGTTGCCTCTCCCTGCCTCTTAAACATATTGTAAACATAGGCATTTCTCTCCATGGCCACTGCCAACACCTTGCTTCAACCTACCTGCTCTATTACCTGGATTATAGCAATACAAACCTCCCTAATCTCTGCTACACTCTTGCCTTCTTTCTCTTACAATTTCACATGGACACTTGAATGATACTTTAAAAAATTAAACTTGATCACATGTTCACAGAACTGTCCCATTTGTTATCTTTTGTTGGCGTGCCTGTTCGCTCTTAGGCTCATTCTCAATCTTGTTTTCATGGCTCTTTGTCACAGGGAACTTTTCCTTTTCCTTGTTCCCATTTGGTTTCACAGTAGATTGTGAAAATGGGAGGGCGGAGTTTCCAGCTTTCCTCGAGCACATTCCCCTGTGGAATCAAGCTCCCACCAGGAATCACAACCATGGTTCTATCTTGCATCAGAAGCTCCATAATACCGCCAACTTCTTATACCCCTCATTCTTATGTCAAGCAGTTCTCCGGCTGTACCAAAGCTCTAGGTTATCGTACCATAACCTAGGTTTCTCAATTCTTCCATCACCTGTGGAATCAAGTCTCTGTATATATATGTATATATACATATATATATATGTATATATATATATATACATATATATATATATATATATATATATATATATATATAAAGACAAACATTTGGCTGACCGAAGCTAAATAAGAATCACATGTATCTGTTCGACGTACCTACAAATTTGACTTAAAAACAGACTTAGGAAAGGAGAGAGAGAGAGAGAGAGAGAGCGCGCCCTGGTAGTACAATGGTTAAACGCTTGGCTGCTAACGGGAAGATAGGTTGTTTGAACCTACCAGCCACTTAGCAGGGGAAAAGACATAGCTATCTGCTCCTGTAAAGGTTACAGCCAGGAAACCCTATGAGGCAGTTTTACTCTGTCCTGTAGGGCCACTGTGAGTCAGAATCAACTGGACTGCACGTAACAACTTTATATGTATATATAAAACCCATTGCCATAAAGTCAATTCTGACTCACAGTGACCCTATAGGACAGAGTAGAACTGCTCCATAGGGCTTCCAAAGAGTGGCACGTAAATTTTGGTTAGTAGTCATAGCTCTTAACCACTGTGCCACCAGGGCTCCTGTGTATGTACACACACACACACACACACACACAAACACACATGTGTGTATAAAACCCAATGCCGTTGAGTCAATTCCGACTCAACAGCCCTATAAGACAGAGTAGAACAGCCCCATACGGTTTCCAAGGAGTGCCGGGTGGATTCAAGCTGCCGACCTTTTTTGGTTAGCAGCTGAGCTCTTAGCCACTATGCCACGAGGGTTTCCATAATTTTTTTATTGAACAAATGGGAATTCTGAAAGTGATTTCAATAATTGAAATGAGTTGATTAAAGATAACAGAAAGGGGCATTAGGATGGTTATGGGGAAGCAAGTATTATTTAAGAAGTAATATAGAATAGAGCGAGCGTGTTGATTTGGTGAGAGAGAAAAGAGAAAATAATATATTTGTAGGACACAAAGATAGAAGTATTGATGTTAATCGTGTGTACAGTAAACAAATGTTTACTGAGTGTCACCTGTGTATCAGCCACTCTGCTAGTCTCTCAGTCCTTGGTGTTGTGAAGCTTACAGAAAAATAAGGATAGGAATTTAATGAAATCCTTACATGTCACATACTTAATAGCAGTTCTTGGCACAAAAGAAAAAGAATAATTTGAGGAGGTCAGTAAAGGTTTCTGAAAAGGAGTTCATTGTTGTTTAGATCTAAAATATATGTAGGCTTTTCCCAGACTGAGTAGAAGAAAAAGTAGCCCCAGCAGCAGGAATATTAAGACCAGAGTCATTAGGAAATTTGCTAACAGACTCAAGGAGCAGAGGGACAGCAGGCTGAAGTGAATTTACAGTAAGTGAGGAGGAAAGTAAGAGAGACCAGGCTATCAGTGTAGCAATAGACTGGTCTCAGAGATCCTTATAGTTACGGTAAAAGCCACTGAGTTCTATCCTAAGCCTGATGGGAAGATACATATATCAATCAGGGTTCAATCAGAAAAACAGGACCCATTGTTGATATTTGAAACTGATGGAATTTAATACAGAGACTTGATTCCACAGGTGATGGAAGAATTGAGAAACCTAGGTTATGGTACGATAACCTAGAGCTTTGGTACAGCCGGAGAACTGCTTGACATAAGAATGAGGGGTATAAGAAGTTGGCGGTATTATGGAGCTTCTGATGCAAGATAGAACCATGGTTGTGATTCCTGGTGGGAGCTTGATTCCACAGGGGAATGTGCTCGAGGAAAGCTGGAAACTCCGCCCTCCCATTTTCACAATCTACTGTGAAACCAAATGGGAACAAGGAAAAGGAAAAGTTCCCTGTGACAAAGAGCCATGAAAACAAGATTGAGAATGAGCCTAAGAGCGAACAGGCACGCCAACAAAAGATAACAAATGGGACAGTTCTGTGAACATGTGATCAAGTTTAATTTTTTAAAGTATCATTCAAGTGTCCATGTGAAATTGTAAGAGAAAGAAGGCAAGAGTGTACGTGAGTTCTTTATTACGAACCATTGTATTTAACTCACTATGGCAGTCAGTTCTTAAGTACAAGTTCTCCGTAAGTCACATGTTGATAACCTGGGAACAGTCTGTATGTATATATGTATATATATATATAGAATGGTAGGTACTATGGTTACAAAGAATTCATATTCTACTAGAGAAAAGAGACAAGGAGACATATGAGTATAAGATGTGATATATAAGCTAGAATACAGAGTAATAATAAGAACATCATAGAGAAGATCCTAGCATGGACTGGGGGAAGGATATGATAGAATGATTACTGTTATCCAGCTGAACTTGGAGATATGAATGTCAAACCAGGGAACCTCAGTTGTAAATGCTCATAAGAATGCCCTATGGAGCTTTAAAAAGCACCAATGCCCATGCCTCACCCTTGAGCAGATAAATTAGCTGTTCTGGCATGCAACCCTGATACTGGTTTTTTTTTTTTAATTCTATTGATTTTATTCTATCCCAGATTGAAAATAATCAGTTGGTCAAAGAACTCCGTGTGTGTAAAGCATAGCAGTGTGAAAGGTGGGTGAGTGAATAACTTCATACAGTACACTTACGGGTGGACTCTGCAAAGACGACTTGGAGAGAAGGATAACAAGAAATGAGGCTATAGAAGCAATCAAGGACCAAGAGATCAACCGGAGTTTATACTTCATAATGATATACATGGGAGCCATTGGGAATTTTTAAGCAGGAAAAGGGAGATCTGACTGGGTAAGCATTTGGGAAAGATCACTCCAATAAGTATGGAGGAAATAATAAATTAGTAGGCTAGACTGAGAACAGACAGTAGTTCCAGGCAGCCACACTCGGGAGAGGTGTCTGTCATCAGGTGTCCAGACAGAGAGCCCGTGAGCTATGCTTCGCCTTTGTTTGCAAGAAGCTGCTTCACCTATTCTACTCTAAACTTAAACTCCAATTTCTTTATGATGAAAGGAATTGTGCCCACACCATACATCTAAAATTAAGCACAAAAAAATCTTGGAATTTTAAAATTAAAAGCCTCCTATTTTACATAGTTTTCACAGCGCAAGAAGCCTGCCTTTTGAGAATAGGTCACCCAATGTGCTAACTGCGTGGAACGAGGGACGACATCATCACCCTTGCACACTGAAGGATACCTGACTGTGCACTTCCAGCTCAAACACACTGTATTTAGACTGGATTGCAAGCTGCCTCTTGCTCTCTGCGGCTTTCCTCCAAAGAGGTATCTGTTTACAAATGCATGGTCAGCCTTGCTATTTGGGGGAAAAATCCAAAGCCACTATTCTTTTAGTTTCCTCTGGTCCTGAATAAGAATAATGCTCAAATTTCTTAGGGTAAAAAAGTAAAACATAAAATCTTGCTCACAAGGGAAAAAGAAATAAGTGTGCGTTCACACATGTCACTGTGCCTTAAGGCTAAGAAGATAAAATCCACCTCTTATTGTTCTCGAATATGGTTGGCAAACGTCCTCCTCATGTTGCTGCTGTAAGGTTCAGGGGCGCCACTGGGCCCAGAGCTCCACGGGGTTTTAGATGGAGAGAACCCAGGCGGGCCCACCAGCTGTGTTAAATTGAATAGACGACCCTGAGTAGTGACTTTTCTTCCATCCCTGTAGGAGACAAATAAGCACATAGCTGATTTGGGCTGGTGAGTGCCCTCGTTTCTTTGTGTCCCAGGTGGCCAGTTGTTTCAAGTACCTCTCATTCTAGCTCTACATATCAGTTCAGCTTAGGTTACTCAATTGCTTGCAGGTAGCTGAGTGTGTTGGATGTTTAAGTTGGGACTAATCTCTGGTTCCCATATGCGGACAAGAGTATTATCACACTTCAGCCCACCAAAAAAAAAAAAAAAGGCATAAGTGGGGGAACTAAAAGCTTTGCAGGTGTCCTTCTCCGTAATGGACCCAAACACTGCAGCTTCTGTATACTTGGATTTATAAAGTGTTTTTCTCTGCCTGCGTGTTTAGAACAAGACTAGTGTAAAGCACTGCTGCTTAATTGCTAGCAGGGCCAAAGGTTTCATTTTAATTCAAGATGATTTAAATAAAAACATTATTTGTAAATGAAGTGCTGTTTTCTGTCCAAACACGTAAGAACGCTGCTTCTAGCTGAGAGCCAACGCTGTTACAGAAAAATATATGTTGTTGGATTTGTGTTGGATTTTTTTTTTTTTTAGAACTGGGATGTCTATTAAACCACTCATTATTTTAATCACATCCAATTTTAAGATAATAAAATAGTGGGATAGCCTTATGTACTAGTATTCCATTTGTAACAATGCTGATTGCCTGATATGCTGGCAAGATGGCAATATTATGGTTTTTCCATCCAGTTGATAAAATTAAGTGATTGTCGTCATAATTATTATCATAATATAAACATACATTAACACCACCTTATATTTGCATAACACTTATTACTTTTTGAAGTATATGAACATTTATCAATCATCAAATATGTATTGCATTCAGAGTGCTGTATAAAAGTGTGTCCGGAGTATAGCCAATAAAGGAAAAACTTCAATCAACCACCTGAAATAATTAGAGGGTCTTTTTAAATGAAAGAAGCCCTGGTGGTGTAGTGGTTAAGAGTTTGGCTGCTAAACAGAAGGTAAGCAGTTCGAATCCAATAGCCTTTCCTTGGAAACCGTATGGGGCAATTCTACTCTGTTCTATAGGATTGCGATAAGTCAGAATTGATTTGACGGCAATGGGTTTGGTTTGGGGTTTTAGTAAAGGAAACAGATACATACTCAACCACTAATCTAAAGACTGGCAGTTGAAATCCGCCCCGCAGTTCTGTGGGAAACAGAGCTGGTGACATGCTTCCTTTAAGGTTACAGACAAGAAAACCCTAGGGGGCAGTTCTACTCTGTCACGTGGGGACACTGTGAGTCAGGATCAACTCCACAGCACCCAACAACATCATACCAAAAACCAAACTTGTTGCTGTCAATTGATTCTGACTCATGGTGACCCCACGCGTTACAGAGTACAAACGTCCATAGGGTTTTCTTGGCTGTAATCTTTATAGAAGCAGACCACCCAGTCTTTCTCCCCCAGAGCTCCCTGGGAGGGTTCAAACCACCAACCTTCAGGTTAATAGTCTAGCACAACCAGTTTGTGGCACCCAGAGACTCTCTCTATTCACCCATCTGTGTAATTATTTACAGTCTAATTGCAAAAACATATGGGTGCGGCTTACTATATAATATAAATCACAAGTTTTCTGGGTCTATTTTCTGGTTCAGAACATGAAAAAGCCTAATAAAATAATTTTTAAAACTCCTGTTTTTCAAACGCAGCACTCTTTGACATGTAAACTTTATTTCTAAGACAGAAAACTTTCATGCTAGAGTTAAGGATTGGCTTCGAATTTAATAGACGTGTTGGAGCTAGTAAGGCAGAGAGCAAGGATGCAAAAGGAAAAGGATACATGGTCACAGTCACGTTACAGGAGAAAACAAAACTCAGCAACGTGAAGGAACTATCCAGAATCACTCATGGAATTTACTAAAGACTTGGTCCCCATTTCACGACTTTCTTTCCCCCTTTGTCTCTCATTTGAGCAACTCTGAGTATCGTGCTAGGTCAGACTCAGCAATTTAACTGATACAGCACTTTTCCTCTGTCGGTTGTCCCAAAATTGGCCTAATGTAACTAAGCAAGTTTAAAAACATGGGTGCCTGTGGTATTAAAAAAAATAAATCAAGAAAATTTACAGAGACATAAATTAGGCAAAGAATCTGTGTATGTTGCAATCTGTAGAAAAAGAGTTTAACTGACCCCAGATATAATTCCAGGTCTGTTAACAGATGGGTTAGAATCAAATTAATTATCCTATGCTCCAGATATTTGGTCATTAGTCTTTTAATGAGTTCAGGCCCTGAGTTTGATAATGGAGACGCAATAGTAAAAAGAGTAGACTTATCCTTTCTTTTAGGACTTTGAATTTTTGTTGAGGAAACAAATAAAATGAAAATGAACAGAAAAAAATATTAGTAATGTCAGAATAATTCAAGGTTTGGGGAGGAAATAAGCAAGGGGAAACAATGGATAACAACAAATGTTACTGGCTTTAGTTAGTTTGGTCAAGAAAGGCGACCTCTGAGGAAGGACCATGCAAGCTGAGACCAAAGGGAAGGGAGGTGCTAGCTTTAGCGGAAGAACCCTTGAGGAAGCAGAGCTGGTATATGCAAATGTCCTGAGGCTACAGAGTGTTTACTGCTGTTGAGAAGCTAAAGTTAGACCAGCCTGAATAGTGTACCCTGGCCTTTGTTTGCATGGACATCTATTGCAGCATTTATCAAAATGTTATATAATTGATTGTTTATGTCTCTGTTTCATTCAAACTAGATTATGAGCACCATGAGGGCAACTAAGCACAATATTGAGTTATATCAATAAATGTTAGTTATAAGAGTGAATTATCAGAGCTTAAAAAGATCTCAGGCACATACTTTGATAAATAAAACTGAGAGGCTTAAGAATTTTCTGAAAATACTGGTTTATGTGTTTTTATAATCTCATTTGTAGGAAAATAATGCTCCTAATTTAATATTTTAAATGAATGTTATTAAGGATTTAGAAAGTACAACCAATACATGTAAACACAGAAACATGTGAGAAGCATGGAGAAAAACTATAAAATAATTACTTGCAAACCCTAATTAATAGGCAATGACTGTGATCATTTTACATGTAACTTTACAGGTTCTATGTGCATGTTTCTTTGTGTCTATATGTATATATCTATCCCGCTATCTAGCTCTCTATTCGTCTGTGTGTCTGTCTATCTATCTATCTATCTGTCTAGGTGTAGATATACGTCTGCATGTATAGATCCACCTTACACACGTAAGGCTCAAAAATAGCCACTTCCTAGAAACACATTTAGTGTTTCTTAATAATTTCTAGAACTAGAACTGCATAGTCAAAGGAAAGTTGCAGGAAGAAGAAAGAATAAGTTCTGCAGTACTTAGGATCTTGTAAATCTTTTATCCTTTGCTAAACCACTGAAAAAATAAAGCTGTAATTCAAAAAGAAGGACACGCGATTTGAATGTTGTTTCTCTCCTACCTCAAAGATCTATTCCCTTCTACCACAAAACGGTCACAGCAATAGTCATCCTAATAAAAGTAGCCATAAGGATTTCTCACATGCATTTGTTACTTACACACAAGGCACTCTGCTGTACTCATCGGTTGCGTTATCCCATTTCATCCTCCTAACAACAATTTGAGGTCGCTGCCCTGGTGACACATGGTTAAAGCGCTTGGCTGCTAACCGAAAGGTCAGCGTTTCAAATATACCAGCAGCCCTGTGGGAGAAAGGTGTCGCAATCTGCTTCCCTAAAAGTTTGCAACCTTAGAAACCCTATGGGGCAGTTCTACTCTGTCTTATAGGGCCACTATGAGTTGGAATCGACTTGACAGCAATGAGTTTAGTTTTTTTTGTGTTTTTTAATATTATTATTTATGGCATTTATACTTAAAGAGATTAAATAATTTGACCAAGGTCACACATCTAGTAAATGGTGGAGCTGGCATATAAACACAGATAACCGACACCAAAGCCCATATTCCTAACAATTTCAGTGTAGTATTTAGTGATTTCATTTTATGAAAATTAAAAATTAATATTTTGTAATAAAGTGATTAAGTTCCCTTTATGATACATGGAGCGATATATGCATTTGAATCCTACTTGCAGTTATATGTCATAGAATCAAATATTGACCTCTATGAATCAAATCCCAATTTAACAATTCAAGTCAAAATACAGAAACTTACTTTTTAACCATATTATCAGAAATGTGGCAATACTTGTATTTGAAACTATTTTTGAAGCCATTATTAAACAGAAAACTCAGTACAAATCCTTACACTTCAAAAAGAGCCACCGGTTGGGTTGGTTGAAGGCGTTATTGTTATTGTTGTTTTGTTGTTTCCCTATGGCATCATTGATTTCAACTACTAATAGCCTAAAAAGACCCAGCTTTGGCTCCATGGTTCTTTGGCTTTGCCTATATCTGCAATGCCCTGGGAATGTATTTTGCAAAGTGCATATCATTGTGCCCATTGACACATTATAATTTCAGAGATTTTATAATTGTAAATTCTGATTGGCTGTGAATGGGCGTTTATCTCTCATATTATATCTCTACCTCTCTTCGGCTAGCCTCCGTGTTAAGTAATTAGGAAAAAGTTCCAAGCCAACTACTTTAATTCTCCATAAATTTGAAATTTTTATCTAAAAGAGATCTTAAAAGATGCTTTAAACATATATATATATATGTTTAAAGCATCTTTTTTATATATATATATATACACATATAACCCAGTGCTGTCGAGTCGATTCTGACTCATAGAGACCCTATAGGACAGAGTGGAACTGCCCCACAGAGTTTCCAAGGAGCGCCTGGCAGATTTGAACTGCTGACCCTTTGGCTAGCATGTATAAATACAAATACATATAATATAAATATATATACACACACACATATTTGTTGTTGTTAGGTGCTATTGGGTAGATTTCGACTCATAGCAGGGGAGGATTATCCCACAGGCAAGGTAAGCACAGTGCTTGCCTTGCTTACCAGGTCATCTGTAGTCAACAAGTTCACATTTTTTTCACCACCTCAAAGATTCTGCTTCGAGGTATGGCTGACAGACCTATATATCCGCCCCAAGTCCACAGCACCTCCCTACAGAATCAAAGCTTCTTTCCAAATTTACGTCTCTGACAAGGGTGGATGATTCAGTAACCAATACACATGGGCTTACTTACTAATCTGTAGTTGTTCACTACAGATAATCTGGTAAGCAAGGTAACCACTGTGCTTATCTTGTGTGTTGGATAATCTGCCCCTGTGGCTCATAGCAACCCCCTGTGTGCAGAGTAGAACTTCTCCTTTGGGTTTTCAAGGCTGTGACTTTCCAGAAGCAGATTGCCAGGACTGTCTTCTAAGTTATTTCTGGGTGGATTTGAACCACCAAGTTTTGGTTAATAGTGGTTCAGCACTTTTGAGCCACCCAGGGACTTCTATATACATATGAAATATATCAGGTATAAATCATGGCTTAAAAATTATTTTCACACAATTTAACTTAATTTCTGAATCTGAACTCCCTTTCAATTCTATTTGAGCTCACTGTTTCTTATGGTTTCCCCGCCAGCAGCAGTGAAGTTAAGCCATGGTCTGGGGCTCACACAGTGCCAGGGCTTTATTCTTCTCATTTTATAGTACAGTTGGGTAGGAGATGGTCCTCTGGTCTTCATGAATCTGTCTACACAGGTTACCATTACTCGTCCGGGACCACATTCTTTTCATTTTCTTTTCTTCCTCAGAATATCCTCCAGGGCTCAATACCCTTGCCTCTCCAGAAAAATAATAATAATAATAACTCTGGGAAGGAAATGTCTTATAGATAACTGCTGGCCTTTTTTTTTTTTTTAATGTTATGTCTTCTTGAATGAGTAAATGGCAAAAATATACTGGAAACCCTCCACAAAATACTAACTTTTAGTAATCATCCCTTCCTTCTATCATTAATTGAGGACACACTTTGTGAATACGTATGATAACTCCTTCAATGTTTGATAAACAAAAATATATGACCCATAACCCCAGATTTTAAAATTTCATAATCTACCAGATAACAGTAAGTCATTTCGGCTTTCCCAGACAGTCAAGCAATGGCTCATGGAATTTAAGTCTTCACACATTGTACCAGCTGAGCGCCAAAACCACCCAGGAGGAGATACTGTTTGGCTTTTAAACATAGTAAAACCAAGGTTCTGAGAGCCTTTTTAAAAAACCTTTTTCTCAAAGTTGTTCACATATTCATCTGGCAACCTAAAGCTGGCACAAGTTTTGCAGCCTAAAGCTGAGTGCTGTCTCTCGCTCCAGAACCCCACTGGCAAGCTCATATGACACATGAGATAGAGCCTGGTCAGCACTGACCTGCAGTGAAGACTAAACCAAATGTAATTTCTAGGACAACATGCATAATATGTTTAATTGGCCGGGTACTGCAGGAGAGACGAGGAAGCAAGAATCTGGTTGCCGCAGTGCCACTAGCTAGGTTTTCATGGAAGAGTTACCCTTAAGCCTCAACCTCCTCATTTGCAAGTTTATAACAAGAGTTCCTTGCTTCCTCTTGGGGAATATTTAAAAACCCTAACTAAGAGCTAGTAAAGAATTATGTAAATTGTAATATACTTTTATTCATGTTTACATTTCAGTATTGAATATATTACTGTTTTTATTCAAGGACTATTATTGATGATATCAATTTGCTATGCATTATTTACAAGTGACAATGCAAAATGAGTACACAAAAAATGCAAGATTCACAAAATTCAAATATGTTTATAAAAATTCAAATCGGTTTTTAGTTACTCATGAACATCATGTTACTGATATTAAGACAAATTTTTACTTTTTTGGTCATAGATGCGGAAATACAATCCTATTTAGTGATTTGGTAAGCTGCTCCTTACATAACCATTCTTGGTTGCAGTATTTTGTTTTAAGTAAATGCTTCTATAAGTTACATTTTTTTTTTTTCCAGCCCAGGTTTAAAATATTCCAAGTCAGCCTCGGATCTCAAACCAGTGTACTTCATTTGTTATCTACCCGGATCCATAAATAGTAGAAAGCACATGTGTGTCTGCGATGCTCTTTTGGATGAAAATAAAGATAATTTGTAAAATTATAGTTTTAAAAAGCGTTGTTTCATTGTGTATTTTATGTTACATAGTATTTCTCTAGTAGATTTAAAGACTTGTATTGCTTTACAAAAATTGTTCTTAGTTGCCATTGAGTCAATTCTGACTCCTGGCGATCCCATACACAACAGAATGAAACATTTCCCGTCCTGCTCCATCCCTGGGATCCTTGGTATGTTTGAATTCCCTGTTGCAGCTATTTCAGAGTGTCTGCCAACCTAGGGGACTCAAAGGACTATATTGGACAATAATATTCTGTTGTGATCCATTAGATTTTCGTTGGCTGATTTTCAGAAGTAGATCTCAGGTCTTCTTTCCTAGTCTTAGTCTAGAAGCTCTGCTGAAGCCTTTCCACCATAGGTGACTCTGCTCGTATTTGAAATACTGATGACATAATTTCAGCATCACAGCAACTCACAAGCCGCCACAGCATTACACACTGACAGGTGGATAGCGATTACACAAAAGAGGTGCTCTATTTTCCTAGCACAATAAACAAATATTAGTAAGTTACACCTGTTCCTTTTCTTATAACTTTTTTATACATTATTATGTTTTCTAGTTTTATAACTGCTGCTTTTTGCAAGTATCTCTGCAAATTTTTCTTTCACAGACAGCATCTCAAATTGTAACATAATATACAAAAAATACCAAGAAATCACGTGAAAACTGAATAGTACATGAATACATAGCCACAACTCCTGATTGTAAACTAGGGAGATAAGTGATCTCTAAGAAGGAAAAACCAGAGAGTCAATAAGCTTGTAGTAATCATATTGTAGGAATGCTAGCAATTTAGAAAAAACTGGATTTAAGCATTATTTGCAAAGTGAATAAGGTAGTTTGGTTTGGAGCAAAGGTTTTGTCCTTTGAAGGAGTACTATGTTTTTTGCTTGGTCCTTGACTATCTCAGGAAAAATTAATGAAGCATTAAAATAGCTATAAAATGGTGACTATGTTTGCTGGTGTGAATTATGAAACTAGAATGTTCCAAATTACATAATCTAAAATAATGACACATTACAAAAAGTGCTCTTTCTTCACTGTTGCTTGTCAAGAAATACCAAAGAAGAGGGTTTTTCACAAGGAATTGTCATTTATATCTCTATTACCCTCAGAGAATTGACACTTCAGTACTATTGCAACTAATTTTGCAGAGTTTAAAAACAAAAATAAACTGTTTTGACGGACTGCGTAGCCAAAACATTCTAACAAAAGTGACTCTGAACAAACTTGCTTACTAATTCATCCAGTACAAGCAAAGTAACAGAAAAATCTAAAGAATTAATTTCTTAAAAGAAAATCTGCGTGTATGATCATCAAGTGGCCAAGTCTGAGTTTGTCCTAAAGTTCTAGGGCATTTGTCTTCACTGGGGAATACCTGTGTGAAGAAATTTTAAGAATCATGTACACCGTATTTTTACACAAGTAACACAAACCTTCTATGTTTGCTTGCCATCCACACCCTCTCCCCACCTCCCAAGGTATTTTTGTAAGCAAACCATGTTAATTTTTTTACAGCAACATTTTGAAAACATAGGCATAGAGGTGCTTACGAAAAAACCTTGTGGGGAGAGGGTGCAGTTAGCAAATGAAAGCAGAAGGTAAGCGTTATTTGTGTAAAGATGTGTTTTATATATATATATAAACCTGTCGCCATCGAGTTGATTTCGACTCACAGTGACTCTCTAGGACAGAGCAGAACTGCCCTATAGGGTTTCCAAGGAGTGGCTGATGGATTCGAACTGCCAGTCTTTTGGTTAGCAGCCATAGCTCTCAACCACTATGTCACTAGGGCTCCAGTATATGTGTATGCATATATTTATTTATTTTTAACTACCACTGTCATGGGAAAACTAACAGCTTCAAATATTGAGTTGTGAGAAGACTCTTACCTAGAAACTATTTTATTTTTATTTAATGAATGCATTTAAATTTTAGTAGTATTCTTTAAAAACCTCTTACATAAAATGCAAAGAGAAGAAATCTTGCCTGGGGGATATTTTTGGGCTCACATGAGTCCATACTGGGGAAGAAATTTGCAATTAAACACACAAAGGCACTTATTTGCTTTACCTTTCCGTTTTAAAAGCAATAAAAAAACAGAAAGTGCACCTTTACTTTTGGAAAAAGAGAACTTAAAAGAACTTGTGTTCTTAGAAACAACGTGAATGACCCACAGCAGACCATTTCTCGTGCCCTGCAGATGGTCAGAATCTCAGAAGGACCTCCTCCTCACGCTTGTCTGCCACTACCTGATTGCTGTCAAGTCGATTCGGACTCATAGCGACCCTATAGGACAGGATAGAACTGCCCCATGTGGTTTCCAAGGCTGTAAATCTTTACGGAATCAGACCGCCATATCTTTCTCCCGTGGAGCAACTGGTGGCTTCGAACTGCCAACCTTTTAGTTAGCAGCCCAGCACTTTAACCACTGCTCGTATTTGGTCAGGTCGTCAGTGGGAAGCAACAACACGGTAACCAGAAAATGCACTCAACAGAGCAGTAGTTGCTTAAGACAGTTAACACGAGCTTCCTCTGTCTGACTTGGCTAAGATACCCAATTTGATTAAGAAATGTAGGAACGCACGAGACTTAGGAAAGAATTGAATACAGGGACATTTACAATTATACAAGAAGTGACAAAAAAGGGCAACGTATGCCATCCTCATGAAAAAGCCATCCATCTCTTCATGTAAGGTCATAACATTTGTAGTCCCTCTCGACTAGTTTGAGAATCAATGATTAATATTTTTTTGATTCTAAGGAAAAGTGTGTCTGAGATTAATTCATTCACATTATGGTTAATGGCTGGATTTACCTACTTTCGCTGCCTCCTTCGTCCACTTTGCTACTTTTGTCCCCTTACTGAAGTTCACTCATAGTTAGGATGGCTGTCCTTCTAGCAGTATTCACATGTTCATAGGGAATGATGCCCTAAAAATGACCAACTTAAGGCATTAGATTTTAGGCATTAAATGTGTTTGATTCAGAAATGAAAAATGTGTAAAGCCCTTAATTTAATTGGCTGTCTTCTCTGAACACTTGTAAGACTAGGTTTTCTAATTCACATTTTAGAAATCCAAGGGGTATAATGTAAAAAGAAAAATATTAAAGGTAAATTTGAAAAATAAATATAGCTGCAGCTGAAAATTGTCATCCTCAACTTTTCTTGAAAGCATTTTGATGAGTGGTTTGTATTTGCACTGGTAAAATAAACAAAGCTCTTTATTTTTCTACTAATATTGATCTGCTAGACATTTTAAAAATATTCCCAATTTTTTTTTTTTGCTTTGATTGTTAGTCGATAGAAGTAACATTAATGATAAAAACTCACATTATTTTCTAGTTGAAAATGTCAATTTAAATGAATTAATTTGAAATGCAGTTTGCAAAATATTTGTCTTATCATGCATTTGTGGGCATCCACGTTTCCTTTTAGTCACTTTGCCACAGGTTCTTTATTTCAAAGAAGTCAGAGCTATTTACAAATATCTAAAGATTTTTAAAGTTGTTCAGAAAGCTACCACTTTCAATATGACTTTGAGCAACACATGTGGGAGCAGAAAAAATAGTTTCTTGGATAATGACATGGATGAACCTTTTCTCAGAGCTCAAGCTAAACTAGATCGTTTTCAGGTTTGAAAACGTTTAGCTAGCTTTTTCTGCTTTTTCTCCCCGTCTTGCCTTCTATACCTCTATACAATCTACTTTTACCTGAAATCAAATGTACTGAAATTGACATGGAATGTTCTGTTCTCTGAAGATTCGCATCAGGAAAGGATGGGAGAAAGCATGCCTTGGCGGACAGGTTGCTGGATAAATAGGCAAGGCACCAAGCATCAAGTTTTAATCCCGTCCTCTTCACTTGCATGACACTTGGTTGTGATAATGCAATTGAATTCTTTGAGCCTCATGGACCTATCTTTTTAAAAAAGATAGAAGAAGAATGAGCAAAGTCAGTATGAGCAACTGATGGTTCAGATTTAGCTCAATACTAGCTCTGAATTTTTTAATTACGTTATATATATATACATATTAATGATAAAAACCCACATAATTTTCTAGCTGAAAAGGTCAATATATATACATATGTAATGCATATATATGTGTAATAGCTTCCCTGGGTGGCACAAACAGGTAAGCTATGGACTGCTAACTGAAAGGTTGGCAGTTCTAACTCACCTACAGGCTCCTTGCGGGAAAGTCCTGGCAATCACCTCCAGGAAACCCTATGGAGTGTGGTTCCACTTTGCTGCACGTGAGGTCTCCATGAGTCAAAATCGACTCAACAGCAACTGGTTTGGTTTTTGTTTTCATAATTATAATTAAATATAATTACAATACAATTTTGAGGCCTTTGAATTGGGGTGTTGGTGAAGAATACTGAATACACCATGGACTGCCAGAAGAACAAACAAATCTGTCTTGGAAGAAGTACAACCAGAATGCTTTTTAGAAGCAAGGATGGAGAGACTACATCTCACATACTTTGGATGTGTAGTCAAGAAGGATCAGTCCCTGGAGAAGGACATCATGCTTGGTTAAGTAGAGGGTCAGCAGAAAAGAGGAAGACCCTCAAGCAGATGGATTGACACAGTGACTGCAACAATGGGTTCAAGCATGGCAACAATTGTGAGGATGGTACAGACCTGGGTAGCGTTTCATTCTGTTGTGCTATAGAGTTGCTATGAGTTTGAACCGACTACATGGCACCTAACAGCAACAATATAATTATATATAAAGACTCCATTTTCAAATTTTGTGATGACCATCCATTTTATTTAGTTGTTTAATTGACATGATCAGGAGTTGTTTTTTTTTTTTTTTTTTCCTCATTCTAGTCTAGAAAGTCTAAGAGAAAAGCATTTCTGGGGAAGTAATTATCTTCATAGCTCAGGGAAGGTATTAAAAGCAAAATAATTAAATAACTTTCAAATGAACGAGATCACAAAAAACAAAAACAAACTGGCTGCCAATGAGTTAATTCTGACTCATAGCGACCCTATAGGGCAGAGTAGAACGCTCCATAGAGTTTCCAAGGAGCGGTTGGTGGACTTTAACTCCCAACCTTTTGGTTATCAGTCAGGCTCTTAACCACTGTGCCTCTGGGGCTCCAAACTGAGGAAAGCACCCAGCGAATGTATAAAGAGGCCAGCTGGAAATTTCTCAGAGAATCTGGAAGTTCCCAGATTCTGGCAACATGGATGTTGGCAGTATCAACTCATTATTTTGTTTGCCATCCCATAAAATTCCCAGAATTAAGAAAATACTCATATTCAAACAATAGTATAAACACACCTTTCTTACCAACTAAAATCTTCAGATTATCGGTCTTTTGGATTTATCTGGGCTAATATTGCCTCGTCATCCTATGTGTTACTTACAGTTGAAAAATACTGTGACTGGATCATACTTATAAAAATGAATTGAATTTCAGTGTCATCATTTAATGTTACTTCTCTTTTTAAAAGCCCATAACTAAAATAATAGGTTTCCGAGGCTGCTATATTTGTTTACAACTTGAAATTTTTACTTTTATTTTTCAGTTGGTTTCTATACCTTTATTCACGGCTTTAAAATTCCACGAACCCTAAGTTCCACCATCGGGAGATATTAGATGAAAAGCTATTAAATTACCAAAAGGCCAAAACTGGGTCCCGATTTTTATGTACAGTAATAATCACATTTATAGATAACTGACATTAATGGTACATACAGCCTGAGACAAAGAACTTGGCTTGACCTTTGTCTCTGGTTGCCTGAAAATAACTCTTAGAATTTGCCCGCAATCAAAGTGCCTTTATTTCAAATGTTGTGGCAGTGCCCAAAGACCATACTTAGCAAAAATCATCAGGAAGGGAGGGAAGCATGATGCAATCAATCATGCCTACTCATTGAGGCACCAATCGAGACTACACATTGAAACCCCTGACTATTATAAAGAACCCAGAACCTTGGAGCTTCCTTGGAGCTTTGGGATTGATGATGTATGTGGAGGAACCACACATCCCTGGGAACATGAAGCTCTTTGTGGCGACCTTTCCTGGATCTCGTCCTTTTTGTGTTTGTATCCTTTCTCTGCAGAATTAAAGATAGCCCTTTTCCTGGAGTTGGTGTGTCATTGCAACAAACTGTCAGACTTAAGACGGTAGTTGTTGTTGTTAGGTGCTGTTGAGTCAGTTCCAACTTATAGCAACCCTATGCACAACAGAACAAAATATTGCCCAGTCCTGAGCCATCCTTGCAATCATTGTTATGCTTGAGCTCATTGTTGCAGCCACTGTGTCAATCCACCTCATTTAGGGTCTTCCTCTCTTCCACTGACCTTGTACTCTGCCAAGAATGATGTCCTTCTCCAGGGACTGATCCCTCCTGACAACATGTCCAAAGTATGTAAGATGCAGTTTTGCCATCCTTGCCTCTAAGGAGCATTCTGGTTGTACTTCTAAGACAGATTTGTTTGTTTTTTTGGCAGTCCATGATATATTCAATATTCTTCACCAACACCACAATTCAAAGTCATCAATTCTTCTTTGGTCTTCCTTATTCATTGTCCAGCTTTCACATGCATATGATGTGATTGAAAATACCATGGCTTGGGTCAGGCACACCTTAGTCCTCAGAGTGATATCTTTGCTCTTCAACACTTTAAAGAGGCCCTTTGCAGAAGATTTACCCAATGCAATGCGTCTTCTGATTTCTTGACTGCCACTTCCATGGCTGTTGATTGTGGATCCAAGCAGAATGAAATCCTTGACAACTTCAAGCTTTTCTCCATTCATCATGATGTTGCTCATTGGTCCAGTTGTGAGGATTTTTGTTTTCTTTATGTTGAGGTGCAATCCATACCGAAGGCTATAGTCTTTGATCTTCATTAGTAAGTGCTTCAAGTCCTCTTCACTTTCAGCAAGCAAGGTTGTATCATCTGCATAATGCAAGTGGTTAATGAGTCTTCCTCCAATCCTGATGCCCCGTTCTTCTTCATATAGTCCAGCTTCTCATATTATTTGCTCAGCATACAGATTGAATAGGTATGGTGAAAGAATACAACCCTGAGCACACCTTTCCTGACTTTAAACCAATCAGTATCCCCTTGTTCTGTCCGAACAACTGCCTCTTGATCTATGTAAAGGTTCCTCAAGAGCAATTAAATGTTCTGGAATTCCCATTCTTCCCAATGTTACCCATAATTTGTTATGATCTACACAGTCAAATGCCTTTGCATAGTCAATAAAATACAGGTAAACATCCATCTGGTATTCTCTGCTTTCAGCCAGGATCCATCTGACATCAGCAATGATATCCCTGGTTCCACGTCCTCTTCTGAAACCACTCTGAATTTCTGGCAGTTCTCTGTCAATATACTGCTGCAGCCGTTTTTGAATGATCTTCAGCAGAATTTTGCTTGCGTGTGATAGGGCCAACTAATTTGAAGTGGGGGGAGGCGTGTGGACTCCCTGGCTTGTGTCTGGTACCCTGAGAGAGTAGAGGAAAACCCCAAAGTCAGGGCTAGTAGGTCTGAAGTGGGGAAAGTTATAGGGACTCCCTAGCTTGTGGCCAGCACCTGTTGACCTATCCCCAGGTGAAAGAAAGGACTGTGTGGAGCAGCTGAAGTCTGGACTGACCAGAGAAGGGAAGCTAAAATTTCCCTGGACTGGTCTGAGATGAGTACAATTGCTGTCAGTTGAAGTAAGATATGATGCAACAACTCCTGGCTCTGGAAACCATGACGTTTTAGAGGAGAAAAGATAAATGGATGAGAGATTCTGGATGGTGACTTTAGTCTTTAATTTCTAGATGGTTACTTTGGTCTTTGATTTATGGGTAGTTACTTTGGTCAGTGTTATCTGTAAATGAAAATTAGCTGCTTTCTGTTAGTAATAAGTGGCTTTCACCATTGCCAACACTGTATAAGGGTCTCCTGTGTACGGCTCAATCAGACCAGATATACATAGCATTTGTGTAGGGATTATTGCTACTGGTTGTGGTGCTCATTCTAAGTCTTGTGGCTGCTTAGGATCTCAGGACCACCTTTGTGGCAATCCATCTATTAAATGCACAAAAGCTTTCAGCTTGAGTTTGTTCATACAAAACCACACTCATTTAAGGTTGCTTATCTCTAGGGAATAAATCGGTGCTCTTGGGTCAAAGTCTAAGAGTCACTGAGAAAGATGTTAGTGTTCCTGAAATTACCTTCAGAATAATTACTAATATTAGCCAAAATTCTCAATATTTGACCTCAAAAATTCTAAGCCTGTCATTTCTTGAAAATTGGAAACATCTAACAATTGTCACTGGGGATGGTGAATATGAGTTCGCATAAACACAATTTACCCCTTTTTTTTCTGTGGGAAGAAAATGTAGGTTGCATATTCTTTAATAAGATACAAAATGATTAAACTTGTTTTCACTTTATCTGTAAATGGGTTCTCAGTTTAAAATATTTCTTCTCTTATATTTGCACGGCCTACTTTACATGGACACTGATCCCATGGAGAGAAATATTCCTAGTAAGTTGCATACAAAGAAATCATAGTGATAAATTAGGAATCATTTGCAGATAAAGGGAGTAAAGAGTGAGTCAAAATGGAGGAATTGATTTCTTAGGACATTTGTAAAGTAGAAATTCAGAGTGCCTTTAAAAATAAAATAACTTCTTTGTGGGACAAAGCAAAATAATTTCAGCACTTGGCATATGTCTAGCATAGAGTAGACAATCAATCAATACCTGCCAAATGAACGAGGAAATTAATGAGAATGTTCATAACTGTGTATTTCCTCAGGATTTGTTTGAAGCAACCAGGTTCTCCAAATCTTGAAAGGTTCTCAGCGTCTCTTAAAATCTGCACATTCTATTTTCTCTTCCTGAGATGCCCTGAGTTATACCACCCTTTAACAAGTCTTTTTGTACTCACACCAAGTTACTTTCAAATTAACTCTTTACATGTTGATCACCCTCCATTGTTCTGGGAGTTCTCTAAAAGCAGCTGTCATGGATTGAATTGCATCCCCCAAAAGTGTGTGTCAACTTGGCTAGGCCATGATTCCCAGTATTGTGTGATTGTCCACTATTTTGTCATCTGATGTGATTTTCCTGTGTGTTACAAATCCTACCTCTATGATGTTAATGAGGCAGAATTAGAGGCAGTTATGTTAATGAGGCAGGACTCAATTTACAAGATTAGATTGTTTTAAGCCAATCTCTTTTGATATATAAAAGAGAAGCGAGCAGAGAGACCTGGGGATCTCATACCACCAAGAAAGCAGCACTGGGAGCAGAGTGCGTCCTTTGGGCCTGGAGTTCCTTCACTGAGCAGCTCCTAGATCAGGGGAAGATTGATGACAAAGACATTCTCACAGAGCTGACAGAGGGAGAGAAAGAGCCTTCTCCTGAAGCTGTCATCCTGAATACAGGATTCTAGCCTCCTAGACTGTGAGAGAATAAATTCCTATTTGTTAAAGCCATCTACTTGTGGTATTTCTGTTATAGTCGTTGTTAGGTGCCATGGAGCTGGTTCCCACTCATAGGGAGCTATGTACAACAGAATGCAATGCTGCCTGGTCCTGCGCCATCCTCGCAATCATTGTTATGCTTAAGCCCATTGTTGCTGCCACTGTGTCAATCCATCTGCTTGAGGGTCTTCCTCTTTTTCATTGACCCTCTACTTTACCAAGCATGATGTCCTTCTCCAAGGACTGATCCCATCTGATTACATGTCCAAAGTATGTGAGACATAGTCTTGTCATTCTTGCTTCTAAGGAGCATTCTGGTTGTACTTTAACAAGACAGATTTGTCTGTTCTTTTGGCAGTCCATGGTATATTCAATATTCTTCACCAACACCACAATTCAAAGGCCTCAATTCTTCTTCAGTCTTCCTTATTCATTGTCCAGCTTTCACATGTATAAGAGGCAACTGAAAACACCATGGCTTGGGTCAGGCACACCTTAGTCTTGAAAGGGACATCTTCTCTTTTCAACACTTTAAAGAGGTCCTTTGCAGCAGGTTTGCCCAGTGCAATGCATCTTTTGATTTCTTGACTGATGCTTCCATGGGTGTTGATTGTGGATCCAAATAAAACGAAATCCTTGACAACTTCAATCTTTTCTATGTTTATCATGATCTTGCTTATTAGTCCAGTTGTGAGGGTTTTTGTTTTCTTTATGTTGAGGTGTTATCCATACTGAAGGCTGTGGTCTTTGATCTTCATTAGTAAGTGCTTCAAATTCTCTTCACTTTCAGCAAGCAAGGTTGTTAATGAGTCTTCCTCCAATCCTGATGCCCCATTCTCCTTATATAGTCCAGCTTTTCAGATTATATGCTCAGCATATAGACTGAATAAATATGGTGAAATGATACAACCCTGACACACACTTCTCCTGACTTTGAACCAGTCAGTGCCCCTTTGTTCTGTCCGAACACCTGCCTCTTGATCTATGCAAAGGTTCCTCATGAGCACAATTAAGTGTTCCGGAATTCTCATCCTTCGCAATGTTATCCATAATTTGTTATGACCCTCACAGTTGAGTGCCTTTACATAGTTAGTAAAACACAGGTAAATATCCTTCTGGTATTTTCTGCTTTCAGTCAGGATCCATCTGACATTAGCAATGATATCCCTGGTTCCATGTCCTCTTCTGGAACCCGCCTGAATTTTTGGCAGTTCCCTGTTGATATACTGCTGCAGCCACTTTTGAATGATCTTCCCCCAAATTTTGCTTGCATGTGACATTAATGATACTTTTGATAATTTCCACATTCAGTTGGATCATTTCTCTTGGGAATGACATAAATATGGATCTCTTCCAGTCAGTTGGCCATGAAGCTGTCTTCCAAATTTTTTAGCATAGACAAGTGAGCACTTCCAGGGCTACATCCGTTTGTTGAAACATCTCAATTGATATTCCATCAATTCCTAGAGCCTTGTTTTTTGCCAATGCCTTTAGTGCACCTTGGATTTCAACATTCAGTACCATCGGTTCCTGATCATATGCTACCTCTTAAAATGGTTGAATGTCAATTAATTCGTTTTGGTATAATGACTCTGTGTATTCCTTTCATCTTCTTTTGATGCTTCCTGCGTTGTTTTATATCTTCCCCATAGAATCTTTCACTATTGCAACTCGAGGCTTGAATTTTCTCTTCAGTTCTTTCAGCTTGAGAAACTCCGAGCGTGTTCTTCCATTTTGGTTTTCCATCCCCAGCTCTTTGCACATGTCATTATAATAGTTGACTTTGTCTAGAGATTAGGAATTATAGCACATATTTTGGGAGACACAATTCAATCATAACACAGCCCCAGTCTCCTACCAGTGTCAGTGTATGTTTTTCTCCTTACCGCTTACTATGCTCCAATATTTATGGTTTTCTTATAGTTCCTTCAATAAGTCAAGTTCATTTCTATCTCAAGACCTACTTTCCCTAGAATAGCCCACCCCACATCTATCTTGGCCTCCTTAACTGTGCTTAGCCTTCAAATCTCAGCTAATATGTGAACTGCTCATACAGGCCTTCCTTTATTTTCCCTATTAAAGCAAGTCAATTTGCAGTGAGATGTTCAATATGTGCTTTTTCTTCAAAGGAATTGTTTGAATTTGTCATTGATATTTTGCTGTTGTTGGTGTGTGTTGTCAAGTCAACTTTGACTCATTACAACCTTATATGACAGAGTAGAGCTGCCCCATAAAGTTTTCTATACATTATGGGAGCATATCTTCAAGTCTTTTCTCTTAGCAGCTAGCAGCCAAGCACTTAAATATCTTGAGACCAGTTCTCCTTAAGTTCAAGGAGTCAAGGGCTGTGTCTGTTTTACTCATCCTCAAAATATTAGCCCTTATCATGGTGCCTGGCACATAGTACAATCTTTTAAAATATTTGTTTAATAAGTGAATGAATCTTACTTTTCTTCCCAACTCTGCAAACTACTAGGCAATCTATGATTTGCGGACGGTCACTTAAATAATCTGACTATCCTTTAATTCAAAATGTGAACCTGAGAAGAAAAGGTGATAACGTAGGTGAAGGCATTTTGTAAAGTATGAAACATTTCATAAAGTGCTGTTCAGAAGATATTCCTGAGTTGGAGGATTATGGAGATTAGGTGTCGTGGCACCCTGATTAGGCCTACCTGGGCTTCCAAGGTTGCTGTTCTTTCTGACCACGGTCTTATTTGGACAACCATTTCTGAGAACCATAGAAAGGATTGGGAGGTGAAGAAGCATCATGAAGGAAAGAAGAAAAGACCAAAAAATAAAAGGGCTTGGTGGTAAGAGAGCAGATGATGAAGCATCTTAGAAGGCCTTGTCCAGATTTCACCTTGGAAGTGTCAAATGTTTTGGAAATGAGGAAGGAAAAATTTTAAGATTGTATACAGCTGACTCTACTAAAGGGATAGTTGAGGAGCCACATTCTTGGAGAAAAACCTCTGAAGTTGGAACCCAAGAATCTGCATTTTTTAAATTAATGTACACAAAAAAGTCTCATGTGGAGCAGGCTTGAAGACAGTGCACTGAAGGCAGGAGAGAAATTTGGGAATCACAGGGGAACACTCTTGTGTGAAAAATCTTCACAAGGTCAATGAAACAGTTACTGAGAGTATCTAAAAGCTCTAAGTCTGTACACAACAACATCTATGTGCAAAAAAAAAAACCTTCAGGAGTTTATTAGTTGAAGTTTTTCACCTCATTAAAAATGTCGAATCCTGAGGTTGTTGATGCTTTAGGGAAAGAGCAAGAAGAAATGCTAGGAATCTGCCTCTTCTCCCTCTAAGGGGGAGAAGGTCATCGAGCTATTTCATGGTGCAGTGCTTTACAGCGAACTGGACACGGGAAGACTGTGCAATTTCTTTTCATCCCTTCAAAATGTTCAAGCTGGACCATGACAGGAAAGATATTAGAATATTCCGTTACTTACTAAAAGGCCTGACTAATGCCAGTGATGTCTTTCCAGGTTAATCAAAACATCACTAACTCTTTTCTGCACTGGGTACCTATTTCGGAGATGCCTCTAACACTCCATTCATAACCCTTCCCACTTGAGTAAAGGAAAAAAAAGGGAATTGTGAAGATAAAATTCAAACCTATAAATTTTTTTTTTTTTAACAGAGGGCGCTGGTAAAAAGTTTATGCTTTTAAGAAGGATCTAATATAGTGATATCTTATGTTCTATGTGGATTCAATTTGCTGCTTTTATTCTTTTTTTTCAAATTTATTTTATTTCATTGTTGTTCTTGAGAAGATACACGACAGAGCATACATCAGTGAACAATTTCTACGTGTACAATGAAGTGACACTGATCACATTCTTCAAATTGTGCAAACATTCTTGCCTTTCTTGTCCAAATTGCTCCTCCCCCATTAACATAAACTCATTGTCACCTAAGTTTTCTGTCTAATACTATGACTTACTGTTGTCAATTTGATCCCACATTGATAGTTCTTAAAAGAGCACAGTGTTCAAGGGAGAGACTATTTACCAATTAAGCTAAACGATTATTTGGTTTAAAAAAGAATTATCAGTTGGCTAGCTGCATGAGACATCTAAAAAGGCACCCACCAACATGTTACCAAACTGCATTAGATAAATTTGCTTCAAAAGACCTCTTTAAAGCTTTTAAAGACAAAGATGTTACTTTGATGACTGAGGTGCACCTAACTCAAGCCATGGTCTTTTTATTGCCTCATAATTATGCAAAAGCTGGGCAATGAAAAAGGAAGCCAGAGGAAGAATTGATGCATCTGACCTGGGTGTTGGTGAAGAATACTGAATATACTGTGGACTGTCAGAAGAATGAATAAATCAGTCTTAGAAAATATACAACCAGAATACTCCCTAGAAGTGAAGATGACAAGACTTCAGTCTGCTTACTTTGTACATGTTATCAGGAACGACCAATCACTAGAAAAGGACTTAATGTTTGGTAAAGTGGAGGGCCAGCAAAGGTTAGGGGGGGCTCTCATTGAGACAGATTGACACAGTGGCCAAAACAATGGACTCAAACACAGAAATGAAGAGGGCACAGGACCTGGCAATGTTTCATACTGTGATATGCAAGGTGTCTATGTGTGGAGCTGACTTGAGAGCATCTAACAACGCCAAACCCTGTTACCATAGTGCTATTTGTAGTGAGTTCGAGGAGTTCAGGACTGATGAAGGGAAAAAATACATGACCACAAGGCAGCATTGCACAACAAGCTATTTATTGTTTTCTATGTGTTGACTGTTGTTATTGAGGGAACAATCCTCTGAAGCAGGAGATCCTCCAGAAGCTAGCAGAGCAAAAAGTCACCAGAAAGGGAAGGGAGCAAAGTAACTCTTAGAGAAGAGGGGAGAAGTGGAGAGAAGCCCACATGCCTAGGCAATGTCTCTCAAGCAGCAAGGTGAAGAGTCTCTCGGTCAGAGAGCTCAGAAGGCAGCAGCAGCTTGGGGTCATTATAACTGTAAGGTCTATATTATCTATGGTTAGCAAATGTTGGGAACAGTTTCATGATGTATGCAAAACAGGCAGCTTCTAAATGACTAAAAATTATGCTTGTTTGAGCTATTTTTAAAACAATTGGATGTGTAAAAATTTGAATTTGCCACCAATGGACATTTTCAGGTTAACATGCCTTGGCTTGCTATGGAGAAACAAATAGCCTGAGGTCAATATATAATACAGGTTCATTTATATAACACTACTGTATATATTAAGACTTCTCCACAAATCCCGATGTTAATGTGATTTACACAGGGTACAATTAAACACTGAAAAGACTGAACGTCTGAGTTAGAAATCTAGGTGTCCTGGTTCCTAATAAATTTTTATATTTTCCCCTGCAAAAATCTCCATTAAGAACTAGAGAATTTATGACTACCACCTTAACTTCGTAAGCTGAAGCAGAGTTTACGTTCAATGAGAGAATGAACTTTCTTTTTAAGGAGGAGTGACCAAATGAAGAGAATGACCTCCACACTGGCCAAAACTAAAAAAGCAGCTTTAGTAGGGGGCATGCTTTTATCGATATCAATCATCAGTTTGTACCCACTCTAGTTGAGACCATCAAAGCAGTGAGAAGAGTTGCTAGCTCGTCAATAGTATGACCAATAAAAAATTATGGTATTCATACAATGAAATACTATATATTTTATTGAAAGGGACAGTGAGTATGGATAATCTTTCTGCTAAATGCAACAACAGAGGGGGAACCCTGGTGATGCATTAACAGTCACAAGTGAGTATATACTTCAAGACTCCAGTGTGATTCAGTGATGTCGATGATATATACATTCTGACTCCCTAAATAAATCTATGCTTTCCAATGAAGGGAACCAAATCCCCATTGTTTAAAAATATCTGTCTTGAATCCAGCTTCTGGGATGATGGAGTTCATATGCATTTAAATACAACGAAGAACTCTGGAAACTGTGTAAAACAAATGGTGGAAGACTGAAATGAGGAGAAAAGAAAACAGATCATGTAGGAACCTCGAGAAAAGGGGAACAACATGGTGGTTACGATTCCTGTATTTTCTTTTTGCCACATATATTTCAGACATGGAGCTCAATGAGCTGGCAACCTTGAAGTGTCAAAAATGTCATTTGGGAGAATGTTTTTGTATTTCATACAATGATGCCAGTAAACTGTGGTACCTAGAGCAATCACTAATAACACTATACAAAAAGATAGGCTGAAATGTTGTTGTTGTCATTAGGTGTCATCGAGTCAGTTACAACTCATAGAGACCCCATGTACAACAGAACCAAACACTGCCCAATCCTGTGCCATACTCATAGTGATTGTTATGCTTGAGCCCATTGTTGCAGCCACCATGTCAGTCCATCTCATTGAGGGTCTTCCTCTTTTTCTCTGGCCCTCCACTTTACCAAGCATGATGTCCTTCTCCAGGGACTGGTCTCTGCTGATAACATGTCCAAAGTGTGTGAGATGAAGTCTCATCACCCCTACTTCTAAGGAGAATTCTGGCTGTATTTCTTCCAAGACACATTTGTTCATTCTATTGACAGTCCATGGCACATTGGATATTCCTCTCCAACACCACAATTCAAAGGCCCCAATTCTTCTTCAGTCTTCCTTATTCATTGTTCAGCTTTCACATGCATATGAGGTGTTTGAAAATACGGTTGCTTGGGTCTGGTGCACATTGGTTCTCAAAGTGACATCTTTGCTTTTTAACACTTTAAAGAGGTCTTTTGCAGCAGATTTGCCCAATGCAATGCATCTTTTGATTTCTTGACTGCTGTTTTCATGGGTATTGATTGTGGATCCAAGGAAAATGAAATTCTTAACAACTTCAATCTTTTCTCTGTTTATTATGAAGTTGCTTATTGGTCTGGTTGTGAGGATTTTTGTTTTCTTTATGTTGAGGTATAATCCATACTGAAAGCTGTAGTTTTTGATCTTCATTAGTAAGTGTTTCAAGTCCTCTTAACTTTCAGAAGGCAAGGGTGTGTCATCTGCATTTTGCGGGCTGTTAATGAGTCTTCCTACAATCCTGATGTCCCATTCTTCTTCATATCGTCCAGCTTCTTAAATTATTTGCTCAGTATATATATTGAATAAATACATGTATATATTGAATAAATACAGTGAAAGGATAAACAGTGAAAGGATACAATGCCTTTAAACCATACAGTATCCCCATGTTCTGTTCAAACAGCTGCCTCTTGATCTATGTATAGGTTCCTCATGTTCACAATTAAGTTGTTCTGGCATTCCCACTCTTTATAATGTTAGCCATAATTTGTTATGATCCACGCGGTCGAATGTCTTTGCATAGTCAATAAAACACAGGTAAACATCTTTCTGGTATTTTCTGATGTCAGCCAGGATCCATACGACATCAGCAATGATATCCCTATTTTCACATCTTCTTCTGAATCTCACTTGAATTTCTGGCAGTTCTGTGTTGATGTACTGCTGCAGCAGCTTTTAAGTGACCATCAGCAAAATTTTACTTGCATGTGATATTAATGATATTATTCTACAAATTCCACATTTGGTTGGATCACTTTTCTTTGGAATAGGCAAAAATATAGATCTCTTCCAGCTGGTTAGTCAGGTTGCCGTCTTCCAAATTTCTTGACATAGATAAGTGAGCACTTCCAGTACTGCATCCGTTTGTTGAAACATCTCAACTGGTATTCCATCAATTCCTGGAGTCTTGTTTTCTGCCAATGTGTTCAGTGCAGCTTGGATTTCTTTCTTCAGTATCATCAATTCTTGTTCATATGCTACCTCCTGAGATGACTGAATACTGTTCAATTCTTTTTGGTACAGTGAATCTGTGTATTCCTTCCATCTTCTTTTAATGCTTCTTGTCATTCAGTTTGGTTTTATGTCATTCAGTATTTTGCCCACGGAATTCTTCAATATTGCAGCTCAAGGCTTGAATTTTTTCTTCAGTTCTTTTAGCTTGAGAAATGCTGAATGTATCCTTCCCTTTTTGGTTTTCTATCTTCAGGTCATTGTAATATGTTACTTTGTCTTCTCAAGCCACCCTTTGAAATCTTCTGTTCAGCTCTTTTACGTCATCATGTCTTCTGTTTGCTTTAGCTACTTGATGTTCAAGAGAAAGTTTCAGAGTCTCTTCTGACATCCTTTTTGGTCTTTTCTTTCTTTCCTGTCTTTTTAATGACCTTTGGTTTCTTCATGTATGATGTCCTTCTATCATTCCACAACTCATCTGATCTTCGGTCCTTAATGTTCAACACACCAAATCTATTCTTGAGATGGTCTCTAAATTCAGGTGGGATACACCCAAGGTCATACTTTGGCTCACATGAATTGTTCTAATTTTCTTCACCTTCGACTTGAACTTGCATATGAGCTATTGATGGTCTATTCCCCAGGCAGTCCCTGTTTATGTTGCTGAAACAAGATATTTGCAATGAAGACTTCATCGGTCTTGCAAAAGTCTATTGTGTGATCTCTGACATTGTTTCTATCACCAAGGTCATATTTTCCAACTATTAATCCTTATTCTTTGTTTCTGACTTTAGCATTCCAATCACCAGCAATTATCAATGCATCCTGATTGCATGTTCAATCAATTTCAGACTGCAGATGTTGGTGAAAGTCTTCAATATCTTCATCTTTGGCCTTAACAAACAACAGACAAATCAAAATGAAATTCTAAAAAATGGTTCCAGTAATTCACCAGAGGATAAGAAATATAAAATAGAGAAACAGATATGAGAGACAATAAAGAGAAAACAAAAAGTAAAATGGAAAATTTATGCTCTAAAATGGCAATAATAAACCATCTCAATAAATCAATTAAAATACAGAGATTTGCAGATTGGATTAAAACTATGACTCAACTTTATGCTGTCTATAAGAAACTCATTTCAAATATAATGATAAAGGCAAGCTGGAATTAAATGAATGGAAAAATAACTATGTGAACATTGATAAAATGAAAGATGGAGTGGATTTACTAATATCAAATAAACAATTTCAGAGCAAAGAAAATTACCAGAGAAAGAGAAAATTACTAAATATTATATAATAATAAAATGATCAGCCCATATAGCTATTCTAAATGTGTTTGTATTATACAATAGATCTGAAAAATATTTGGAGAAAAACTAGTAGAACTGAAGAAGAAGTTGACAAATGTACATTTATAGTTAAAGATTTCAACATTTTCTCTAAAAAAATTTATAAAACAATTAGAGAAAAAAAAGTAAAGATATAAAAGAATTCTACATCTTCAATCACCAGGATCTAATCTATATTTATAGAACACTCTATCCAACAGCAGCAGAATGCACATTCTTTCAAATGGAAGAAGAACATATACTGATATAGATCATATCTTGGGCTATAAAACAACCTCAACAAATTTAAAAGAAGTGAAGTTATATAGTGTGTGCTCTCTGAGCACAACCAATTCAAACTAGAAATCAATAAAATAAAAATAACAAGAAAATACTAAAATACTTTGAAACTAAACAACATGTTTCAAAATAATTCATGGCTCAAAGAGGAAGTCTCATTTAGAATATATAAATATATATATACAGAATTAACTAAAAATTTAAAAAATATTTAAATTTGAAGGACACAGCTAAAACAGCACAGAGAGGGAAATTTATACCACTAAATGTGTGCACTAAGAAAGAGATGAAGTCTTAAATCAATAAGCTGAACTCCCACATCAAGAACTAAGAAAAAGAAAAGCAAAGTAAACTCAAAACTAAAAGAACAGAAAAACTTATAAAGATTAGAGCAGGACACAGTGAAATTAACAAACAGCAAAAAAAATGGAGAAAATGATTGAAATAAAGAGCAGTGCTTTGAAAAGATCAATAAAATTGACAAACTTCTGTTATGACTAACAAAGTAGAAGAGAGAGAAGATACAAATTATGAATATCAGAAATGAAATAGGGACTGTTACTACAGCTACTGCAGACTTCAAAAAGATATTTAAAAACTCTCACACACACACACACCTGCGTAAAAAATCTCCAGGCTCAGATGATTTCACTACAGACATCTACTAAATATTTAAAGCAGAATTAACAGCATTTGCACATAATATCTTCCATGAAATAGAAGAGAAGAAAACATGTCCCAATTCATTTTATGAAACTAAGATTACCCTGATACAAAAACAGAAAAAAAAAGTACCAAAAATAAATGGAAACAAAGAAAGCCCCAGATCAGGATCCCTTAAAGAACTATCCCATAGAGTTTCCAAGGAACACCTGGTGGATTCGAACTGCCAACATTTTGGTTAGCAGCCGTAGCACTTAACCAGTACGCTACCAGGATTTCCTCCATAAGTACAGACACAAAAAAAAATATTTAATAAAATATCAGCAAATAAAATTGAGGAAATAATAGAAAAAATATATATCAAAATCAAGAAGGTTTATTCCAGGGAAAGGGTGTTTCAGTATTTGATAACCAATTGATGTAACCCACCATATTAATAGGCTAAAGAAAAAAATGATACGATCATATTAATCAATACAGAAAAATCATTTGCTAAAACTACACTCATTCATGATGAAAAAAACCCTTGGAAAAATAGAAAAAAGAGAGAATTTCCTTAATTTGTTTTAAAAAATCTGCAAAAGGGAAAAAAAATCCTATACCTAACATTATATTCAGTGGAGAAAGACTGAAAGTTTTTCCCCTAAAATCAGGAAAAAAAATGCAAGGATGTCTACTCTCACACTCATACTCAGCATACTACTAGACAATGTAATAAGGCAAGAAAGAAAAATACAAGGCATAGAGTTCAGAAAAGGAAAAAATAAAACTTTATCTGCACATGACATGATTGCCTAGCAGGCAATTCCGTGGAGCCTACAATTCCCTACAACTAAAAAGAGAATTCAGCAAGATAGAAATATAAATACTCAGCTTGCAAAAATAAATTGTGTTTTTATACTAGCAATGAATATAAGGACACTGAAATTAAAAATGCAATGTCATTTACAATCACTAAAAAAAGGAATAAAAATTATAAATCTAAGAAAACATGTACAGCATTTGCATGCTGAAAATTACACACAATGTTGATGAAAGAAATGAATGATCTAAAAGAATGGAGAGACATACCATGTTCATGGATTTAAAAACTCAACATAGTAAAGATGCCAATCTCCCCAAATTGATATACAGTTTTCACAAAATTCCTTAGACATAGACAAGATTACTCTAAAATTTTGGGGAAAGACAAATGAACTAGGTCAGGTAAAATAACGTAGAAAAAATAGAAAAAAAATGTGAGGAATTGATCTGATTTCAAGAATCAATAAGCAAGACTGTGCGGCATTGACAGTGTGATAGACACATATATCAACAGAAAGGAACAATGATATCAGAGGTAGACATACATATATATGCCTAGAAGCAATATTACTGATAAAGATGACAAAGATGCAATAGCAGTACTATGGAGGAAAGGTAGGCTTTTCAACAAATGTGTAAAACTGTAGGCAGTGTAGAAGTCTTTCACTTTATTCCTAAGTATTTTTTTCCTTTTAGATGCTATTGTCAATTGAATTTTACCCTTAATTTCCCATTCAGAATGCACATTGCTGATGTATTGGTACCAGTGTAATGATAGACATATTGACCAATAGAATAGAATGGAGAGTCCAGAAATAAATTTGCACCTCTATGGTTAGAGTCAGAATTGACTCGACGGCACTGGGTTTTGTGATGGTCAATTTATTTTTGATAAGGGTGCTGAGTCCATGCAATGGAGAAAGAATGATTTCTTTAATAAATGGTGCTGCGACAACAGGATTTCCAAAAGTAAAAAAAAAAAAAATCTGTATCCATTAAAAAAAACATTAGAGAAATGCAAATTCAAACCACAGTGAGGTATCTCTCTACCCTCACCAAGATGTCTACGATAAAAAAAAGAGAGAGAACAACGGATGCTGGCGAAGAGATGGAGAAATTGACACCCTCCTCCACTGCTGGTGGGACAGTAAAATGGTATGGAAGCCACAGAAAAAATGTTTAAAGACTCCTCAAAAGGTTAAACATAGAATTACCATAAAACACAGCAATCTACTCCAAGCTACACACCAAAAAGAATTGAAAACATGTGCATAAACAGATAAATGTGCACCGGTGTTCACTGTAGCACGACTCACACTAGCCAAAATGTGGAAACAACCTAAACGCCCATCAGCAGATGAATGGATGAACGAAGTGTGGTGCATACACACAATGGAATATTACTCGGCCATAAAGAGAAATGAAGTCCTGATACATGCTACGACATGGATGAACCTTGAAAACATTATGTTAAGTGAAATAAATCAGTCACAAAAGGACAGATATTATATAATCCCTCTAATAGTGGCTACCAAGGGTGACAGGGAGAAGGAAAGAGGGAGTCATCGTTTACGGCACACTGAGCTTCTGTTAAAGATGATGGAAATTTTTTGAAGTGAGAACCGTGATGAACATAATTCATGCCACTGAATTGTGCAAGTAAAAATATTTAAATGGCAAATGTATATATGTATATATACATAATCACAATTTTTAAAAGCTATAAAAAAAAAAAACCCTCTAGACAAAGATTCCATAGACTACACCAAAAGCCCAAATCATAAAAGGAAAAATTGATAAATTAGACTTCATCAGAATTACAAACATTATCTCTTTGAAAGACCCTGTTCAGAGGATGAAAAGAGAAGCTACAGAGTAAGAAAAATATTTGGAAATCCCTTATCTTACAAAGGAATATTATCTAGACCATATAAAGAATTTTCAAAACTCAACAGTAAAACAATAAACAAGCCAATTAGAAAATGAGCAAAGACACGAAAAGACATTTCACTGAAGAGGTTATGCAGATGACAAAGAAGCACAGAAAAAGATGTGCAGAGTCAATAAAAAAACATTATGAAATAAAAGTTAAAGCTGCAATGAGATATCACTACGCACCTAGCTGAATGGCTAAAATAAGATGTAGCGACAGCACCAAGTGCTGGCGAGAATGTGGAGAAACCTAATCACTCACACATTGCTGGAGGGAATGTGAAACGGTATAGTCACTCCGAAAAGTTTGACAGTTTCTTTAAAAGCTGAGCATGTAACTACTGTATGACCCAGCAAGTGCACTACCAGGCATTTCCCCAAAGAAATGAAGACATGTGTTCACACAGAAACTTTTACATAAATGTTTACAGCAGCTTTGTTCCAAGTGGCCCCAAACTGGAAACAGCTCAGATGTGTTTTGCCGTGAATTGTTAAATCAGCTGTGATACGCCCATACCATGGACTGCTACTCAGCGATAAAAAGGAATGAACAGTTGTTGCACACAAGTTGAATGAATTTCCAAAGAATTATGCTGTGTGACAAAATCCAATCCCCAAAAGTTACATATTATAAAATCCCATTTATACAACTTTTTGAAAAATGATAAAATTATAGAAAAGGAGAACAAATGAGTAGTTGTCAGGCATTCAGGGTAAAGGACAGCGGCAGTGACTGTGCTTATAGAAAGACAACATAATGGATTCTCCTGGTGATGGAACTGTTCTATACCTTGGCTGTGAAAATCTTGGTTGGGATGTTTTACACACGGTTTGCAAGGTGTTACCATTCAGTGAGCTTGCTAAAGGGTACATAGAATATCTCTGTAGAAATTGTTATAATTACATGTGAATGAATTTATGATAATCCCAAAATCAAAGCTTTCATTAAAAAATGTCTGCTTTAGTGTTTAGTAAAATACTTCTGCATATCAAATTGCAGTACAATAATTGTTGACATGCTTGGTCACTTAAACCATGTCTTCCAGGACCACGGGAACCTCGCAGCACAGTGGCTAAGTGTTTGGTTGCTAACCAAAAGTTCAACAGTTCAAATCTACCAGTCACGCCTTGGAAACTTTATGCGAAATTTCAACTGTGTCTTATACGGTTGCTATGAGTTAGAATCGACTCAATGGCAACAAGTTTGGGTGTTTTGGTTACCAGAACCATTGGTAACTCAGCGTCCACTGGAAATGATTCTTTGACAATTAACTTAAATGTACTTTCTAACTAGTTTAGTGCCTGTATATGTCATATTTGGGAGGAATATTTGTATGTGTGTGAATTACTTGTGAAGATTCTGTTAATGGTATGTCACACAAAAATAATCTTTCTGATATCATGATGTTATATGGTCATTGCTTATGCTACACTTTCACAGGAGGGGATTACAACGTCTGGGCGTTTAGAATGTCTGTGCCACTATAGAACACTTTTTTAAATTATTTATTTCTGATGTCTCTGTTACTGTGTGGACAAGCTGTAGGTTATTGAAGTAGCTAACATGTAATTAATACTTACTAAAGCACCAGCTAGTGTAGGTTCAGTTTTCCATTTTATCTCCACCCCAGTCCTCAATAATAATGAAGTGGGCATTATTATTCCCATTTGGAAATTGAGACCAACCAAGTTGAATTTTTTGCTCTAGTTCAAATAGCTAAGAAGCGTAAAAGCTAGAATTTCAAATTCTATTCTCTTTCAATATTTTAGACTGTCTCTCATATGATGGAAACAATAACCAGGATATTGAAAGTACAGTATATTTATTATTTTTAAATCACATGAATTTTTAGCCCTAGTTATATATACAGAACAAATCTTAGAACATTAAAAATGTGTAGGTTGTTCTTTCATGCAATCGGATGAACTCAGATACTAAAAATGTATTGGTATTTCCCATACCCATTCTTGATCAGCATCATCTGAAATATTACCTAAAATAGGCACCCCTCTTTTTCTAATTTTTTTTTCTCAATACTGACCTTATTTGGTGGCTGTTGCTGAAAATACTCCTCCAGTCATTCTTCTGTCCCCCTAAAAAGCTTGGTTCTAACATGTCACTAGTGATTTATAGCTACTCAGTACTTGGCATTATCAAGGGGATAGAATACATATTTGCCCTCAGGGTATCAAAAGGAAACATAAATAAAAATTGCATGGTTGATTGACCTGTTTCTGGTGAGGTAGGCCACTCTTAATAGAAATCACTTTTTTTCCCCCTTTCTTTTTCCAGCTTGCTCTATCACTAAATTAAATGAAATTTTTATCTGGATGCTTTCCGTCACTCCAGTGTTAAAATATAATGAAGTGTTAGATTAAGTGATGTGGACACAAAGTACTGAAGCAGTCTAAATGAGGAGAAGCCCACTTAGGTCTTGTGTGGTGAGCAAAGACAAGATGAGAAAATGTCTCCCGGTCAGGGCAAGTGTAGACCACTCCACTCCTGGCAGGGAAATGGATGGGTTGAGCACAGCCACCACTCCTATACATACGAGGTATGGAAAGGAAATGGTACTGGCCAGAACAGAGGTAACAGGCTGAGGGGAAAAAGAAAAGAGGGTTAGTTAAATAAGCTGGAATATATAGGGCATGATTTAGAAATATCCAAAATGCTGCAGTATAAATGAATATGCACGGATGAGGTTATAGCCTCAAATTATTCTACTGAACATCATGAATTCAAAACAGCTTTTCTGTTGCTGAAGATCTGTTGGTAACAGTTTCTTACCTTTCTGAAATGCCTTAAAGTTTTCAAGGTGCTTCTCTTACATTTCTGCATTTGATGCCCTTGAGCAACACTCTGAAGTAGAGGAAGCCAGGGTTCTACATCTATTTGCAGATTGCAAACCTCAAGCTCAGAACAGTTAAGGATCTTGTCCACTCAGTTCCAGGGAGAGCTGCCAACTCTTAGTTTCTTAAATGCTCCATGGTGCTTTGTGGTGGAGAAATTTAGGCTACTTGTGTTCTGTCATCTACCCCCACAATCCCACCATGGTGAAAATTTTCCATGTTGCAAAAACAAATAAACTTCTCATTTTCTTTGCCTCCTTGAGGGAGGCTAGATGGAAGGAAGAGAAAAAGTAATTATTGTATTGTATGGAGAAGCTACTACTTCCATCACAAAACTTAGGTGTATGACATTATATTCATTTTATGCAAACGCAACACACGCACATACACGTACATACACATTCACAGTGATAAGGCTAAAAGAGCTGAAATAACATCCCTGGGTTTTTAATATCACACAGCCAGGCAGTGGAAGCTAAATGGTGGAGGCTAAACTATTATGCTTTCCCAGACTCTTATGGGTTAAGTTGTATTCTCCTCCCAAAATATGTTCAAGTCCTAGCCCTTTGTACCTGTTTATATGACCTTGTTTGGAAATAAGGCTTTTGAGAAATAATCAGTTAACATGAGGTCATACTAGAGTATTGTGGGACCTAATCCAATGAGTGGTGTCCTAATGAAAAGAGGCACAGAGACAGAAACACAGGGAAGAGCGCCATGTGATGATGGAGGCAGAGATTAGAATAATACATTTACAAGCCAAGGGGTGCCAAGAATTGTCAGTAACCACCAGAAGCTAGGAAAGTAGCATTGAACAGACTACTCCTCAGAGCCCTTCAGAAGGAACCAGCCTTGCCAATATCTTGACTTTAGACTTCTGGCCTCCAGATCCAGGAGAGAATAAATTTCTGATTTTTTAAGGCACCCAGTTTGTGGTACTGCATTTCTGCTGCCCTGGGAAACTAATGCAGAACCTGTTTTTTTCCAAAAGTATTTGTACACAGCTGTCTTATATAGGAATATTGTGAGGGAACCAAAATAGTTTATTAGCATTTAATCTGCCTAACACGTACATAAAAATAGTATTAAGGAAAATCTCAAGCTCGGAGAAATCATGTTACCTGCCCATGGAGACAGAGCTAACAAATGGCAGCATTAACAGGCAAAGGTTAACTAGCAAATCGTTGGTAAGATATCAGATGCTGATGCCAGTGCTCTTTTACATTATTCAACACTATCTAAAGCTCATGAGTTGACATCTGAGAATCACCCTTCAAACGTTTGCTAAAACATTAGTCTTAAGGGGACTAGTCATTTGCATTTGCCTAAATAGCTAATTTTATTAGATGATACCCTTTAAGTTCTTACAAAATCACATGAACATCTTAAACAAGTATTTTATCAGAGACTACCAAAAAATTTGACTTCCTCTCACATACTTTGGACATGTTATCAGGAGGGACCAGTCCCTGGAGAAGGACACCATGCTTGGTAGAGTGGAGGGTCAGCGAAAAAGAAGAAGACCCTCAACAAAATGAATTGGCACAGTGGCTGCGACAATGGGTTCAAGCATAGTAACAATCATGGGGATGGGGCAGGACCAGGCAGTGTTTCTTTCTGTTGTATATAATGTCTCTATGAGTCGGAACAGACTCAGTGGCGCCTAACAACAACATCAAAGAATTTATAGCATTTGTAGGCATTAAATATTTATCAACTTTAATAAGTTACCTGCCATGTAGTAGGATTTTATGTATTTTTTCTTTTTATTTTTTAATTTTTTTTAATTGTACTTTAGATGAAAGTTTACAAAACAAACTAGTTTCTCCTCAAACAGTTGGTACACACATTGTTCTATGACACTGGTTAACAACCCCACAGTGTGTCAACTCTCTCCCTTCTCAACCCTCGTTCCCTATTACTAGCTCTCCTGTTCCCGCCTGCCTTCCAGCACACAGTGGGATTTTAATAAATAGCCGTTTTTGTGGCACAGGAGGCGGTGGTGATAGAGGTGATTGTAATTTAGATTCTAACTGAAGTTATCTACGTCCAGGAGAGGAAGCTGTGCTCCCTCCTAGAAAATCAGGTGTTGGGGTCATAAGAGGAAAAAAACGACACTAAAAACTACCTTTAGTTTCCAGTTAGGTTTCAATTAAATTTTTTACATGTATCTCCTCAGCGTGGTAGTATCAGGTAGTTTGTTGAGAGAAATAATTATCGGTCAATGTAATAACAAACAAAACAGAAGTTGCTTTCAGGTCAATTCCAGCTCGTGGGGAATGGAGTGTGTCAGGATAGATCTGTGCTTCATACGGTTTTCAGCGGCTGGTTTTTCAGAAGCAGATCTTCAGGCCTTTCTTACAAGGAGCCTCTGGATGGATTCAAACCATCAACCTTCTGGTTAGTAGCTGAGAACTTAACCATTTTCACCACCCAGGGACTCTTAAATCATCATTTAAACTTCTCAGTAAATGCCATGGATTGAACTGTGCTCCCTAAAAATTTCTTTCAGCTTGGCTAGGCCATGATTCCCAGTATTGTGTGATTGTCTACCATTTTGTCATCTGATGTGATTTTCCATGTGTTGTAAATCCTCCCTCTGTGATGTTAATGAGGCAGAACTCAATCTGCAAAATTATGTTGTGTTTTAAGGCGATGTCTTTTGAGATACAAAAGAGAGAAGTGAGCAGAGAGATAGGAGGACCTCACATCATCAAGAAACAAGAGCCAGGAGAATAGTGTGCCCTTTGGACCTCGGGTCCCTGTGCTGAGAAACTCCTCAACCAGGGAAGATTGATGACCAGGACCTTCCCCCAGAGCCAATAGAGAGAGATAGCCTTCCCTTGGAGCTGGCACCCTGAATTCGAGACTTCTAGCCTTTTAGACAGTGAGAAAGTAAATTTCTCTGTTAAAGTCACCCACCTGTGATATTTCTTTTATAGCAGCATTAGATGACTAAGACAATAATGTTATAGATTTTCAAGACCAAAAACAAAATTTCAGAAAGCAGTCCACTTATCTTTGTTAATGTCCTGTATATGGAAAGAAGTAAAGAGATTATAAGAAGTTACCTTGGACAATATTGATTCCCTGGGAAGTCTCTACACATTCCATTCCTAAGCCATCAAATCCAGTTACACAAGTAATTTGCAGAGCCAAGATGGACATCTTCTCTTTCTTCCTTTTTCCTTCTCCCCAAGCTGTTCTTCCTTCTTTTCCCTCTTTTTTTCTCTATCAACTACCTTATTTTCCATCATTTTGCCGTATATGTGACACTTCCTTTTCTATTGACAAAATCGTCATCTGCCTCTCCTCCAACCAAAGATGCCAGAGCCTTGCTGGAGAGAAAATGGGACTTGTACACAAAGTTTGATCAGCATGCCTGCCTAAGATCAAGGTCTTATCCACAAGATGTATCCAGAAGGCACCCAGAACTCTTCTGCTTCTGTTGCTCTATTTTTCTGGTTGCTGTTGTTCTTGTGCAACTGGACTTTTATGGAGCCCTGGTGGCACAGGGATTAAGAGCTTGACTGCTAACCAAAAGGTAGGCAGTTTAAATCCACCAGCCCTCCCTGGAAACCCTATAGGACCATCCTATTCTGTCCTATAAGATCGCTGTGAGTTGGAATCAACTCGATGACAGTTGATTTGGTTCGGTTTTTTGTTTGGACTTTTAAAATCTTTGGTGTCACTAATCTAAAATAAGAAAATAAAAATAGCATCTACCGTATCTATAAGTACAGGATTTTGAGTTATAGACCTGGGTGAATTTTTGGGTTTAGTATTCACTAGCTATATGACTTTTGGCAAATTATTTAAACTCTGTAAGTCTCTATCCATAAATGGCATGCATTGAATCCTTATACTAACTCTCATAGAGTTAGTATAAGGATTCAATGAAAAATTGCACTTCAAGTACTTAACAGAAACTACTGTATGTAAATACTCAAGAAATATGAACTGTAATTGTTCTTCTTATGATTTAGTTAATGTTAATAAGATATAATCATTATTACTAATAGCTAAAATTGTAGGTTGAAAATTATCTTATTTTTATTACTATTATTTATATAGTGTGAAATAATTTCTTTCTCACACACACATAGACATAATAGTAGGAAAATGTTTTGGTAGCAAGATTAACTAGGCAAATCAAAAAGATGAAATCTGAAAATAATCTAAAGTAACTTGATCTGATCTAAATTCTAACCATCAATGATTCCTACTTTCAGAGACCCTTATCCTTTAATTCTTGGTGCACATGACTAAAAAAAAAAAAATGTAAAGATGCATTTTAAATATTTTAAACTACTAAAAAAAAAAAGAAATTACTATCAAGTCAAATCCGACTCATAACGACCCTATAGGACACAGTAAAGCTGCCCTATAGCATTTCCAAGGTTGTAAATCTTTATGGAAGCAGACTGCCACATCTTTCTCCCATGGTACGGCTGGTGGCTTTGAAGATCCTACGTTTTGGTTGGTTAGCAGCCAAGAGTTTAACCACTGGGCCACCATGACGCCTTTATTTTCAACTAAAAATTGTTAACTATTCTTTGTTTTACTTTGTCTCCTAGAGACAATTAACCCTCATTCATTCACCAACCCAGCACAGCCAGGGTTTTATTCATACAACTCCATTAGAAAAATACTCTTGCTAATATCTCATACTCAACAAGTCTATAACTAAAATTATCTTGTTTCCCACTTCTAAAACAAAATCCTACAAAACAAAGGATAACCTTTTAACTGTCCTATATTCACAATTTTGAGAATTTCTCTTAGTCTCTCAAACTGTGAATTTAAAAAATTTCTTCAACCAGTTTTTCTCTCTCACTGTTCTTCTTAGTTGTCATCAAGTTAGTTTCAGCTCATGGTGAACCCATGTGCAACAGAATAAAATGCTACCAGGTCTTGTATACTCTTCATGATCATCGGTATGGCGGAGTCTATTGTTGCAGCCCCTGTCCTGTGTATTTTGAGTGCCTTTTTTTTTCCAACCTAGGGAGTTAATCTCCCAGAACTATATCAGACAATATTCTATTGTGATCCATAAGATTTTCATGACTAAATTTTAAAAGTAGATCACCAAGCTTTTCTTCCTAGTATTTCTTAGTCTGGAAGCTCCTCAGAAAGCCCTCCACCATGGGTTTCCCTGCTGATATTTGAAACACTGGTGCCATAGGTCCAGCATCATAGCAACCTGTAAGCCACCACAGGACAACAAAATTGACAGAAGAGTGGTGAACTTAGAGGTATTTTATCATAGAAAAGTTATCTTGGTTCTGACCCACCCTTGCTTTCTTCACCTTCTCTTGCTTGAACGAGCACTTTAAACATTTTACTGGTGCTTCAGCTGTCAGTCTCTGTTCTCTTCTGTTCACCAAGACTGCTGCCATGCTCATCATTCCAAACACATAATATTGACCTTGCTTAACAACGTTAGATTATGATGGAGGGTGTTGAAGCTTGAGCAGCTAAGAATAGCAACCTCATGGTAGGGAAGAAGTGGTGGCAGTAAACCACATATAAGTGTCAGAGCAGGGTAAGGAGGAAAGTGGCAATACCTGAGTTAGATAGAGAGGAATAGAACAAATAATTCAGTACACTGAGGATAATTGGAGCAGTTTCCTCACTGCTTGAGAAGGAATTTACATATATAGAAAGGCAAAAACTAGAATAAACCCTGTTTTGTTGGGTTGGAAGGAAGGTATCAGTATTTATTTTCAATATAGATAAATAATTATAGATGCATGTATGTAGATATGGTACAATGTTCCTTAGAAGTGAGGATGATGAGACTTCACCTTGCTTGCTTTAAACACATCATCAGGAAAAACCCACCACTAGGGAAGGACATCATGGTTGATAAAGCAGTAAGTCAGCAAAAATGAGGAAAACCCTCAATGAGATGGCTTAACACAGTAGCCAGGACAATGGGCTCAAACATACCAAAAATCATGGATATGGCATGAGACCAGGTAATGTCTCCTTCTGTTATTCATAAATTTGCCATGAGTGGGAGCCAACTTCATGGCAACTAACAACCAACAACAACATACAGATACACGCGAGTGAGTGTGTGTCTATACGCACATACATTTTCTGTCCTGTTACAGGACCTGGAAGAAGTGTCACCCCAAGAATAATTTCCATGTCTAGCACTTAGATCTTGGTTCGTAAATATCATTCTCCACTAAAGAGAGCCAAGGCTCCTTGAAGTAACGACTGAATCCATTGCTGGGGCAGGAGAAGGGCAATATGAACTTGCAACATCTTATTGTTCCAGTTATCAAAGAATTGTTCAAACATGATTGGGACATGTCAAAAGAAAACAGAAGCTGTCTTGAAAGGTTTCTCACTGGCCAAATATAGTGCAGTTTATTGTAATAAATTATAGCACTTTTATTAAATTAAGAATCCATGAGCCCACGTGAATATAAATAACTTAATAAATTGAAACTTTGATGGGAAATTAGATATTTACATGTTTTTAAGTTACCTTCCCATAAAATGCATATTAAATTTCACAGGGAAAAGAGTTACTTAACACTGAAGTGGTCTGTCAGACAATATTTTAATCCAGTGATCAGTAATAACATCAGCAGTAATGGGACAAACTGAAATTGAGTGCAACCTGATAGAATGCATTCAGACAGCTGCATCACTTCTGTGATATACCTGCCAAAGTTGCACAACCTGGATCTAAACAAGAAGAAACCCAAACTGAAGACATGCTACAAAATAACTGGCCTGTAACCTTTGAAATTGTTAAATTCATGAAAGTAAAGGAAAGGGTGAGGAAATAGTCTAGATTAAAGGAAACTAAAAAACATGACAACTGAATGCAGCATTTTTTCTAGATTTGATCCTTTTCCTAAAAGGACCATTTTCTGGGCAACTGGCCAAAGTTGAATGTAGTTGTTAGGTGTTGTTGAGTCAGTTTTGACTCATAGTGGCCCTATGCACAACAGAACGGAACACTGCCCGGTCCTGCACCATCCTCACAATTGTTGCTATGCTTGAGCCCATTATTGCAGCCACTGGTTAGTTCATCTCATTGAGGGCCTTCCTGTTTTTCACTGACCCTCCACTTTACCAAGCACGATGTCCTTTTCCAGGGACTGATCCTTCCTAATAACATGTCCAAAGTATGTGAGGCATAGTCTCTCCATCCTTGCTTCTAAGGAGCATTCTGGTTGTACTTCTTCCAAGACAGATTTGTTCTTTCTTTTCGCGCTCCATGGTATATTGAATATTCTTCTCCAATATCACAATTCAAAGGCGTCAATTTTTTTTCTGTCTTCCTTATTCGGTGTCCAGCTTTCACAAGCATAGGCGGGGATTGAAAACACCACCAGGCTGGGTCAGGGGCACCTTAATCTTCAAGGTGATATCTTCACATTTCAACATTTCGCACAGGTCTTTTGCAGCAGATTTGCCCAATGCAATGCATCTTTTGACTTCTTGACTGCTGCTTCAATGAGTGTTGATTGGGGATCCAAGTAAAATGAAATCCTTGATGACTTCAATCTTTTATCCATTTATCATGATGTTGCTTATCGGTCCAGTTGTAAGGATTTTTGTTGTCTTTATGTTGAGGGGTGGCACAGTGGTTAACCATTTGACTGCTAACCAAAAGGTCAGTAGTTCAAATCCACCGGCTGCTCGTTGGTTTGAAATTTTGGAAACCCTGGTGGAGTAGTGGTTAAGTGCTACGGCTGCTAACCAAATGGTCAGCAGTTCAAATCCACCAGGCACTCCTTGGAAACTCTATGGGGGCAGTTCTACCTTGTCCTGTAGAGTCACTATGAGTCAAAATTGATTCAATGGCAATGGGGTTTTTATGTTGAGGTGTAATCCATACTGAAGATTGTGATCTTTGATCTTCATCAATAAGTGCTTCAAGTCCTCTTCACTTTCAGCAAGCAAGGTTATGTCATTTGCATAGCACAGGTTGTTAATGAGTCTTCCTCCAATCCTGAGGCCTCATTCTTCTTCATATAGTCCAGCTTCTCAGATTATCTGTTCAGCATATAGATTGAATACGTATGGTGAAAGGATACAACCGTGATGCACACTTTTCTTGACTTGAAACCATGCAGTATCTCCTTGTTCTGTTCCAATGACTGCCTGTTGATCTATGCACAAGTTCCTCATGAGTATAATTAAGTGTTCTGGAATTCCCATTCTTTGCAACGTTATCCACAATTTTGTTATGATCCACACAGTCAAATGCCTTTGCATAGTTAATAAAACACAGGTAAACATCCTTCTGGTGTTCTCTGCTTTCAGCCAGGATCCATCTGACATCAGCAATGATATCTCTGGTTCCGCGTCTCTTCTGACTTTGGCCTGAATTTCTGGCTGTTCCCTGTCGGTATGCTGCTGCAGCTGCTTTTGAATGATCTTCAGCAGAATTTTACTTGCATGTGATATCAGTGATATTGTCCGATAATTTCCCCATTCGGTTGGATCACCTTCCTTTGCAATAGGTGTCCAGGAAGCTGTCTTCTAAATTTCTTGGCATAGACGAGTGAACACTTCCAGCACTGCATCCCTTTGTTGAAACATCTCAATTGGTATTCTGTCAATTCCCAGAGCCTTATTTTTCACTATTCCTTCAGTGCAGCTTGAACTTCTCCCTTCAGTAGCGTCAGTTCTTGGTCACAAGCTAACTCCTGAAATGGTTGAACATCGAGCAATTCTTTTTGGTATAGTGACTCTGTATTCCATCTTCTTTAGAATGGAGACTACCAATTAAATGCTAACAACATCAATGTTAATTTCCTGGTTTTGATGAAGGTATTGTGGTTATGTGGGAGAATGTCTTATTTGTGATAAATATACACTAAAAAGTCAGCAGTAATGAGGCATCATGTCAGCAATTTACCCTCAATATTGTTCTTTGTACTGTACTTGCAATTTTAGTGTATGTTTGAGATTGTTTCAAAGTAAAAGATTTCAAAAATGTTTCATGACTTCCTAATGCTCATGGACATAATTCAAATGCATTAAAATGCCATTTTCATTCAGTTCTTGCCTACTATTTCTCTCTGAAATATTTGATTTCCCTTCATTTATATTGGCTTTTATTGAGCTTCTAAAATGAACACTTTGGTGTAGAGATCTCAATTTTTCCATGGCCTTAGAGGAAAAATAACTTGGTGAAATATTAATCAGACAATATTAGAAAGAGGTGTAGATGACTCCCCCAAAATAAATATGAAAGTTTTTTAAAAAACCATAACTGGAAAATCTTTCCCTGGGACAGAAAAAGTTTGTGGCTGACTACTGTTTCTCATAACTACCACATTGCCACATTCCCTAAGCTTCAGCTTAATAGAACACCATTCCTTTGTCTAAACATGCTGTGTTCCTTGTGACTTTGTGTTTTCATTCATGGTATCCAGGTACCTAGATGGTCCTTGCCTGCTCTCCCCTCTGTTGTTCTGTTAATAGAGACTGAGAATCTTTGAACATCATCAGCCTCCTTTCCATGGCAGAGTTACAAAGTTTCTTTCTAGTGCTCCCATTGTGCTTTGTGCATAACTCTCATAACCTCATGAGGCAGTGCAATTGTTCCTTTACCTGTATGTCTCGTGTGAGTTTCTGGGAGACAGGGATTAAGTCATATGCATTCTTATAGCCCCGCAGTGGTCATTACAGTGCCACCCCATCGTAAACATTTATTGATATTTGTTAACTATCTAAATGAATGAATGTGCTAAATCATGAATGAACAAATGAGTGAGTGAATGAATGAAAACACCAGAGCTTGGGTTATAGTGAAAAATCTGTTAACTAGTTTTAACACTTTTGGCAAAAGTGTGATTTGATGGCTATGGAGCCCTGGTGGCACAGTGGTTAAGCTTTAGGCTGCTAACCAGAAGGTCAGCAGTTTGAATCCACCAGGCACTCCTTGGAAACCCTATGGGGCAGTTCTACGCTGTCCTATAGAGTCTCCATGAGTTGGAATCGACTCAATAGCAACAAGTGTATTTTTCCTTTTGTTGTGGGGGGTGGGGAGAGAGGATTTGTGATAGAGCGTCCATATCGAGTTTTTGTGTATTTTTGCAACGGTGACAACGGTTTGTTGTTTGTATGAACTTTCACTTATTTACATACAGTTCCATTTTTAGTATTTGAACAAAAAAAAATTGCATCTGGTGGGGAAGTGATGATAACAGTGTGAAATCAATGAGAAACAGTGAGATTGGAATATACAGTGCTATTAAAGCTTGAGAAACTAAAATCGAAATCAAGCCCATAGAACCTATAACTGTCAGGCCTGTCATACCTCTCCGACTTTCACCCCTCTGCATTTATAGTAACACTTACCATTCGATGGCTCTTATAGCACCACGAGGGAAAGCGCAGAGTGTTGGCCTTTCCCTAATTTGGGAGAAAAGAGGTAGCCACTACAGGTTTATGCATTTTTGCTAATTGTGACCCCCTCAAAAAATTGTGAAGGATTTGCAAATTTATAATTAGTTTGTAATTATATACAAAATCATCTTAAGAGATATTTTCAGTGCTTAGGGAAATAGTTTATACCTTTCCTAAGAACTTTATGAAGACAGAATTTTGTATGTTCTCAGCTCTAAATCAATAAATAACTTTGGATAATTATGATTAAAATACATTTCTTAAAGATAAGTTTCCTACTTTTAAAAATAACCTAAAGAACTTCCTAAGCTCTTTCATTATAAGATTGAATATTATTCATATTTGTATGTACATATATCCCTTTGGGAAACCCTGGTAGTATAGTGGTTAAGAGCTACGGCTGCTAACCAAAAGGTCAGCAGTTCGAATCCACCAGCTGCTGCTTGGAAACCGTACAGGGCGGTTCTACTCTGTTCTATGGGGTCGCTATGAGTCGGAATTGACTTGACGGCAACGGGTTTGATTTTTTTAATATCCCTTTTCTCCAGATACCGCATTTTGTATATACTAATCACTTATTCTTGAGTGAATAAGTAAAAACTATTAACGGTAACAGCCAACGGTCTTAGTTAATGATCTTTATATAAATTTGACTACCTTTTCATGTTCTGTAAAATCCCATTTCTCCACTATATTTGTGCTATAGGCATTCTGTACAGAAATGTGGGAAACATATTTTGATTCCCAGGGTGGATTATTTATATGAAATTAGATAAGAGTTAATTGTCAAATGTGTATGTGAAGAAGAACCCTTTAGATTTCTTTTTCTCTCTATTTAATCTAAACCAGGTTCTAGGTATTACTGTGAGGTTTTTTCATCAGAAAAATGATATGTACCCAAACCTTTGCAGTGAAGGCATCCAAGTCAAGTTTAGGTGCCCCCAAAACCACAATGTGATGATGAAATCAAATAGAAGCTTTATACTCATGTAGACTCTCTACCAAAGCTTTGAAAAACCTTTAATACACATTTTCTCATTAATCCGTTTATGAGGCCAAGCTGTAGAAAGTAGAGATGGTAAACCAATAACTCTAACAAAATAAAGAGAAAATCTATTTTATAAGAAACCTATCTTCTTCTTTATTTTATTTATTTATTTTTTTTTGGAATTTGTACTAATTAAATGTCAGCTCTATAAAGGTTATTATTAAGTGGTGAAGGGTGAGTTAAGCAGAGTTTGAAGACATGGGTCCAAGTCTCAACTGTCTGTTTTGTAGAGAGTAAGAAAGCCTGAGCTGACCACCTCGTAGGGTTATTATAAAGATCAAACACACTCAAAAGTTCTCTGCAAATTCAAAATTGCTTTGAAAAAGCAGCTGAAAACAGTTCAGCAAAACAGAGAAATATTTTTATGCAAGCTGCTAATCAGTGCTCAGCAATAATTTGGAGGATTTGTGATTAGGTTCCGGCAATCACTCATATGGCTTTCCCACACCCACTCTTGAGCCTTTCAATCATTCTTCCTACCACAGCAGAGAAGCGTGACCATCCCCACCTTAAAAGGCCTTAAGGGTTTTCCATCTCTCTTTCAATTAAGACCAGTATATTGAAAAAGTATGTCCAAGGACTTGCGCAGTCTGGCCTTACCTACCATTGAAGCTGTATTCACTCTGCTTCTCCTCCCTCTCTGAACTCCAGTCCCACCTGCCTTCTTCCAGGTCCTCAGAGGCTTTCCCCCTGCAAGGCCTCCATGTGTGCTGCTCCCAAGCCTAATTGATTCTCCCTGAACATCTCCTGCAGAACAAATGCCCATCTGCATGCGTGTACACACACACACACACACACACACACACACCCCTCCCCCTAGTTAATCCCGACTCATCTTGAGGATCTCTTACTTGGTCGCGTAGTTCTTCATGCACATCTGGACCAGGTTTAACATCCTTTCTCCTTTATTAAATTCATAGCACCATCTATTTTCCCCAGGATAGCACTTTTAAAAGCATATGTCTACTTGTAATTATATGATTATTTGATTTAGATCTGTTTTCACTTCTGCCTTGTAACCTCTATGTGAACAATTGTTTTGTTTTTGCTCATTATATTTCTCCAGTTACAGGTACCATCACCTGTCACTAAATAGATTTTAGTCGAACAATGTATTTGAGACCAAGTGGGGTCCCCGAAGTGTATAACACATTTAGAAGTGTTCTCAGGTAAACTCACAACCTAAAGTTGAGGCAGGGTTGCTATTATTTGCTTCTGGGTGGGCTGAAGTACCCAGAAAAGTAAAGAATATGACACTTTACATGTTGCTTTGGTTTGGAGAATTTAAGTTAGGGAATGACAAGAGATAATCAAGCTAATTTATTGTTTTTCCCAAAAGTATGTTTTTCTTTATATATACATTTCCTTTTTTTTTTAAATTGAACTTCAGATGAAGGTTTACAGAATAAGTTAGTTTCTCATCAAACAGTACACACATTGTTGTATGACATTGGTTAACAACCCCAGGACATGTCAATATTCTCCTTTCTCAATCCTGGGTTCTTTATTACCAGCTTTCCCATTCCCTCCTGCGTTCCAGTCCCTTCCCCATGTTTTGTTCCATGGGCCTGTTCAATCTTTGGCTGAAGGGTGAACCTCAGGAGTGACTTCATTACTGAGCTGAAAGGGTCCAGGGGCCTTACTCTCAGGGTTCAAATGTATGTTTTTCTGATATGTGGATCGTTTCCTCTCTGACATAAAGAGTGAGAGAAGACTTTCACAACAATATAATTTTATTTTGCAAATGGAGAAAGTGAGGAAGAAACAGATAAGTAAATTAAAGTTATGTTATAAACTTTTTTTCTCTCAGAAAATTAGTCCAATAAAGTGGCATTTTCAATCAACTCCTGTTGATATGTGATAATGGAAAGAAATAATAAACAATAATGAAATAATAAGCAATCTTCAGATGGTATAAATTTTTTTCATCCTTGAAATTTAGAATGGTTGTTTCAGAAACTTCAGAAATCATTCCTTTTTTTGTATGTGTGTTGTTTTGATTAAAATCAGTTTAGATATTCTGTTCATACACCAACTAATGTTAGTTGATAATGCATAGTGGCATTGGAAAAACCTGAAACTTAAAAATTTACCTCAGAAAACATTATATCGTGCTTTGTGGAGACCCAAGACACTTATTATATCAGAGAGAGCAATAGAAATCTACATTCTGCCACTATTTAACCATTGAGAAGATGACCTTGCCTACTTGTGCCACCATTTCTTCATCTGTACTCTATGATTTCCCAGTGTGTCCCTCAGCTTGTCGTACTGTGGGGGCTTGCATGTTGCTGTGATGCTGGAAGTTATGCTACTGGTATTCAGATACAAGCTGGGCCACCCATGGCAGACAGGTTTCAGCTGACTTCCAGACTAAGACTAGGAAGAAGGACCAGGCAATCTACTTCTGAAAAGAATTAACCAGTGAAAACCTTATGAATAACAGGAGAACGCTGTCTGATATAGCACTGGAAAACGGGCCCCCCCCCAGGTTGGAAGTCACTCAAAGGATGACTGGAAAATGTTTAGATTTCAAGATCTATCCTGAAGTACAACACTGTCAGTGATAGAATAATATCCATATGCTTACAAGGAAGATCAGTTAATACAGCTATTATTCAAATTTATGCACCAACCATTAAGGCCAAAGATGAAGAAACTGAAGATTTTTTACCAGCTTCTGCAGTCTGAAATTGTTTGAATGTGGAATCAGGATGCATTGATAATTACTGATGGTTGGAATGTGAAAGTTGGAAACAAGTAAGAAGGATCAGTAGTTGGAAACAAAGAAGAAGGATTGGTAGTTGGAAAATAAGGCCTTGTTGATAGAAACGATGCCAGAGATCACATGATAGAATTTTGCAACACCAACAACTTCTTCACTGAAAATACATTTTTTTCACCCACATAAAAGGCAACTATACACATAGACCTCTCCAGATGGAATACACTGGAATAAAATTGACTACTTCTGTGGAAGGAGACGATGGAAAAGCTCAATATCATCAGTCAGAACAAGGCCAGGGGCCAACTGTGGAAAAGACCATCAATTATGCATATGCAAATTCAAGTTAAAATTGAAGAAAATTAGAACAGATCCATGAGAGCCAAAGTACAACCTCAAGTATGTCCCACCTGAATTTAGAGACCACCTAAAGAACAGATTTGATGCGTTGAACACTAATGACCTAAGACCAGACGAGTTGTGGAATGTTATCAAGGGCATCATACATGAAGAAAGCAAGAGGTCATAAAAAGACAGGAAAGAAAGAAAAGACCAAAAGGGGTGTCAGAAGAGATTCTGCAATTTGCTCCTGAATGTCGAGCAAAACAAAGAAACGATGAAGTAAAAGAACTGAACAGGAGATTTCAAAGGGTGGCTCGGGAAGACAAAGTAAACTATTATAATGACATGTGCAAAGAGCTGGAGTTAGAAAACCAAAAGGGAAGAACATGCTCAGAATTTCTCAAGCTGAGAGAATTGAAGAACAACTTCAAGACTCGAGTTGCAATAGTGATAGATTCTATGGGGAAAACATTAAATGCAGGAAGCATCAAAAGAAGATGGAAGAAACACACAGAGTCATTATACCAAAAAGAACTGATCCAAGTTCAACCATTTCGAAAGGTGGCATATGATCAGGAACTAATGGTACTGAAAGAAGACACCCAAGCTGCACTGAAGGAAGTGGTGAAAAACAAGGTTCCAGGAATTGGCAGAATATCAATTGAGATGTTTCAACAAACATATGCAGCACTGGAAGTGCTTACTGGTCTATGCCAAGAAATTTGGAAGACAGCAACCTGGCCAACTGACTGAAAGAGATCCATATTTGTGCCTATTCCCAAGAAAGGTGATTCAACCGAATGTGGAAATTATCAAACAATTACCATTAATATCACACCCAAGTTAAATTTTGCTGAAGATCTTTAAAAAGTGGCTGCAGCAGTAGATCGACAGGCAACTGCCAGAAATTCAGGCTGGATTCAGAAGACATCAGATGGCTCTTGGCTGAAAGCAGATAATAACAGAAAGATGTTTACCTGTATTTTATTGACTATGCAAAGGCATTCAACTGCGTGGATCGTAACAAATTGTGGATAACATTGCAAAAAAATTGGAATCCAGAACACTTAATTGTGCTCATGAGGAACCTGTACATAGATGAAGAGGGAGTCTTTCGAACAGAACAAGGAGATACTGCATGGTTTAAAGTCAGGAAAGGTGTGCGTCAGGGTTGTACCCTTTCATCATACCTATTTAATTCTGTATGCTGAGCAAATAATCCGAGAAGCTGGACTATATGAAGAAGAACACGGCATCAGGATTGGAGGGAGACTCATGAGCAACCCGTGTTATGCAGGTGACACAACCTTGCTTGCTGAAAGTGAAGAGGACTTGAAGCCCTTACTGGTGAAGATCAAAGACCACAGCCTTCAGTATGGATTACACCTCAACATAAAGAAAACAAAAACCCTCACAACTGGACCAATAAGCAACATCATGATAAACGGAGAAAAGATTGAAGTTGTCAAGGATTTCATTTTCCTTGGATCCACTATCAACACCCATGGAAGCAGCAGTCAAGAAATCAGACGTATTACATTGGGCAAATCTGCTGCAAAGAATCTCTTTAGAGTGTTGAAAAGCAAAGATGTCACCTTGAAGACTAAGGTGCGCCTGACCTAATTCATGATGTTTTCAATCCCATGCACGCGAAAGCTGGACAATGAATAAGGAAGATGGAAGAAGAATTGATGCCTTTGAATTGTGGTTTTGAAGAAGAATATTGAGTATACTATGAACTGCCAAAAGAATGAACAAATATGTGTTGGAAGTACAACCAGAATGCTCCTTAGAAGCAAGGATGGCGAGACTGTGTTTTACATACTTTGGACGTATTATCAGAGGGATCAGTCGCTGGAGAAGGACACCGTCCTTGGTTAAGTAGAGTCAGTGAAAAAGACGAAGATCCTCAGTGAGATGGATTGACACAGTGGCTGCAACAATGGGCTTAAGCATAACAACGACTGCAAGAATGATGCAGGGCCCGCAGTGTTTCATGCTGTGGTGCAAAGGGTGGGTATGAGTCGGAGCCAACTTGACGGCACCTAACAACAGCAACAACAGCTCTATGATTGTGTGAACCATTAGGTTGTGGTAATAAAAACCCACCAAACCCAAACTTAGGTAAAAAAAAAGGAATATTCTAAATATCCGCCTTAGTCTTACTGCATATGTTAGGGAGGAAATTATCACTCAGAGTTCCCACTGATTTTACTTTTAAAAAAGAAAAGTCTATTGTGACAGATCGTGTACATCTTTCCAGATCTGATTTATTTTATTTTCCCCAAGCTTCAGTTTCACATATTCACTCAGATCTGATCCAATCCCCAAGGAACTACCTCATTTTAGTCTCTGACGAGATTAGATCAGCCCCTGCAGGACCCCTTTTCAGTGAAGCAGAAGATAAGTGTGCTTGATTTTCCCTAGTTGGCTGCCAGTAGACGTTTGGAAATATTTCAAACAAGGATTCTGATAAACCTAAACCTACAGAGACCAAAAAAAAAAAAAACTGCCTTGTTTGCAAATTATATGTTGTTGTTGTTAGGTGCAGTCTAGTCGGTTCCAACTAGAAGCAACCCTGTGTATAATAGAACGAAGCACCGTCCAGTCCCGCGCCATGCTCACTTATTGTTGTTAGGCTTGAGCCCATTGTTGTGGCCACCAGGTCAGTCCATCTTGTAGAGGGTCTTCCTCTTTTTTGCTGACAATTCCACTCTACCAAGCATGATTTATATATTACACTGTTGAGAAGACACCTGATATCATGAACTTACTGATAATTACTATGAATATCAATTTCCAAAATTTTAAAAATTGTTTAGAAATTTCTTTAAGAAAAAATACTGTATCAATTTTAATAAATACCCCCAGGCTCACCAATATGGGTAAAGCTGAGTTTCTCTTCATTTCCTTAAGCATTAATTTAAACAAGTGTTCCAAAATTTCTATCCCTAACAATGAGAGGAACTCAGCTATTTCAGATAGGTAAGTCACATGTGTATTTATGTTTGCTTTTTTTTTTAGCAAAGAATCAGATGAAATAAATGAAATGCTAAATCTGGATAATAACGGGGCCATAGTAGTCATTCCTTAGGACACATTCAGAAACCTTAGTATATTTAGGCATACTTCCTATCTTGAATTAAACCTCATTTTTTTTTTTTTTTTTTTTACTAAAAACAAGCACACCACTTCTGGAAAGCAAGTTCATTTGTGTGTCCCTTTGGATGCAGGAGGATTTTTGAGCTTTTGGAAATTGTAAAACGCATAGAACTACAGCATCGTGTATTTTAATAGGAAAACAAAAAAGGTATATGCTTTGAGTTTCAGTATGAAACCCAATACGGTTTCTTTTAATCAAGTTTCTTAATATTAATAGGACTAAAAATAGTCATAAAGGGGATACAATGAGGCTTCATTTTTGTTTATTTAATATAACCATAGCCAAAGGACATTACTGCCTGGGCTCTTTGTTACCCGACTGTTTCTGCCATCTAAGGAAGTGACTCATTAAGTTTTGTTGGTGCCGTTGGTCAATGACTGAGCATGGAGTCCTAGGGAAGGGAGCTCTGAGGCTGCTTAGGGACAGTACTTTCGGTGCAGGTGGAGTGTCCCCTGCTCTTTCTTATTCCAACTACATGGGATTTCATATTCCAGTTGGCAAAAAAAAAAAAAGTCTTATTACATGTTGTTTACAGTTCCGTTGCATTAGTCAGTTTCTTTTATTAAACCAGATACAAGTTGTGACATGCTGTTAATTCAATCACTAATAACTAGCTCAAACTGCAAATCTATGTCAGCAGGTTGGTGTTGATTAAGCTGTAGCCGCCACTAGCATATTGTTTTAAATGCTTGATAAGTTTTATTTTCTGCGGTGATAGACTGCTTGGTTCGTATTTTTTTTCTCTTCCCTCTCTAAGCCAGAAGAATCGCACAAATGTCCCTCTGTGAGTCCTCTCCAAGCCCGTTCTCTCTTTGCTGCAAGGCCGGCTGCTAACCACTAGAGGGGGGGAGACAGCCGGCTTTATTGAAGGCTTCACCACAGAGACTGCTGGTGGAGAAGCTGTCAGAGGACTGGGTGCCAAGTGCAATAGTTTAAATAGATTATAAAGTTTAGTAAAAAATAAGAAAAAAAAAAAAAAAGACTTCTTAAGCTCTGCCAGAAATTTGCTTCTAATAAATGAGAACTCACTGGGAAGGCAGTTGGACTGTTGGAAGGTGCTTGCCTGTTAACCCATAGTCCCAGGCATTAGTAAGACGATCTATGAAACCGGCGTTAACCCTTATGAAAACAAATGCTTCTCTCCCTTGGACTGGTGGAAATGCACGCACATCAGGAGGGGCAGTGGGGAAGTATGAGGAAGGCAATCAGAGAAACCTTGGCTGTTGGAAGTGAAGTGAAGACTCAGCTTACAGCTCATTTTCTAAAATATTCCAACATCTGCCTCCTGCTTCCAGCATTTTAAATCCCCCCTGCTAAGAGGGGGAATAGAGAAGGAGACATCCCAGAAAGTAAAATATTGATACAGTAAACAAAGACAGAGCAAGATGGAGAGAGAGAGAAGAGAGTGAGAAACTTGGTCTAAGGCTCCTGAACACAGCCAACCACTAATAATTTCACACATGGAACTTAAAGAATAGTCATCCAGGATTAATGAGGGAACTCATATGCCATGTGAACACTAATTTTTAAATTTTTCCTCTCTTGGCCTTTTCATTCTTTTTTTTTTTTTTTAAGAAAATATAGTTAATATTAGTATTGTTAAAGAGCTATAATGTAGAACTGGAGGTTGTTCCGTATACTCTCCTGAGTGTAATTGCACTAAAATCATTCAGTTTCCATTTGGAAAGCCAGTGGCAATTACTGGAATACAATGTATCATGCATTTGCTCACTGGATATAAAACGTATATACTAATTCGCAATAAAATGTAACAGCTGTCAGTGCATTTTCTGCTCTGTTACTTCAATAAATTGGAACTCTGACTAGAAAATGGGAATATTGCATTTTTACACACTCTGTAATGTGTTTGCTTTTTGCAAATACAATTTATTTTTTTTCATGACAAAAATCGTGGTTTGTTATTACTGCTAGTGGATAAATATTCCTATATCAGAATGAATTACATATGGTATCTGTAAAGAAGTAGTCATATTTTCTGCTTTTTATAGTAGCCTGTCTCCAGTAAACAAAATACACTTCACCTACTTCTGTCGAGCCATGAGTGTATTTCGTCGTCGTTGTTGTTGTTGTTTTAACGGCTGTGTGGGGGGGTAGGGAAAGGAAGTAGATGCTTATTTTTTAATCCAACCTTCCCAGGTGTCAAGGTGATGATTAAGGTTTATTTCCAGATACCATCATTTCCTTCAGAGCTTATTTGTGTTTAAGTTTCAAATCTTTCTCCTTTTTTTTCATATATTGGCTAATCAAGTTTCTTCAGAAAATGAAGGAGTGACTCTGAGTTTTATTTAAAATAAAATGCCTGCACATTTCTGTAATTTTGTGACTTGAGGTCAGACTTTTCACAGATAATTAGCCTTTTACACACTGTGAAATCAACCTGCATTGGTTATTTGGCTAGACTCTTTGCTTCTGTTCTTTATTTCCCAGAAGGTTAACGTGCTGAAAATCTAGCTTCAAGCTCAGAGTACTGTCTCTTTGTGTTGCTAATTATCCCGCTGTATAATTATTAATATGAGGAGCAGGAAGAGGAAACAAGCACACCAAGTAGTCGTGAATGCTGGTGTTCTGGCAGGAAGCGAGGCCTGCGTTAATAAAATGTGCCTTTGCCAGTATCACAGGAGATAGGAGCGTTCCTTGTTAAGGATCATTTATTAACTGAGATCATCTTTTAGTTCGCCTTGGGGTAATGACTAATGTCAATGGCAAATTTCACAGTTGTCTAGAGAAATGAATTAAATTTGTAATAAAAAGCCCTTCGGCTTGTTGTACATGTTCATTTATTGGAGTAGTTGAACTAGGAGAACTGTAAGGCAACCAAGAACATCGGCTTAATTTTCCTTACACATAATAGTGACCTTTAGCTCCAGATTGAAAAAGTTACCTATTATGGACTGGTAAATTAAATGAGAAGTTCCTCTAATGCAAAATAAACTAGATGACTGAGCTAAGTTAAACGGCCTTTGAGCCTGTAAGATTGTTCATAGGAAAATAGTCTCTCCTTTTTAATATGACTCTTGTATGTAAGCCGTTGTAAAAGAAGTCACTCAACATATAAGCAAGAGAAGAGGGTAATTCAAAGGGAGATTTCTTGAAGAGTTCCACCTATTTATATTACTGCGAGTTTAGGGGGTTAGTTTCACTTTGTGCTATGATGCAATTTCAAAAAGTGCTGTTTTTAACACTCTTAATTCTAAATACACAGAGCGTTTTTTATTTACTTGGCATAGCATGTTGTTACTATAATTATTTATAGAAGTTGTTTTTGTTGCTTCATGTAGTTATGAAAAAGCGTATTTCCCAGAAGGAAGAACAATTATGCCACTGTCTCATTTTCTGTTTTAGAAAGACTAAGGACTAATTCCGGTTTCCTTTTCTAAGAGTGAACTGGACTTGGAAAACAATAGTAACTTTTAAAACAAGGACCATGACCAAGCCTAGAATTCTCATAGTTGAAACTCTAGAGAACAACCGGTCTCCTTGTGCAATCTGCTGTCTATAGATGCCATGGTGCACTTGAAACAAATTATCCTAATCAAGGCTCCAGGCCAGCTAACAATGGCAAGTGAAAAATGGACATTATTTTCCGCCAGCAACGACAATTGCAATTTTTACTTAAATTGAAATGTACTATTCCTTTCAGAGAGGTAAACTTCCATCAGGTTTTAAAACTTGCAAATAATATCTCAATATCACCTTTAAACCGTTATTAGTAAAACATATTCTGGTTATAGGAAAGCTTCACTGCCGTTTGTAATGGGACAGACTGGACTCAGAAAAATACACCTGCACCACACAGCACTGCCATATAGAGATGCGTTGCTAATGACGCATTAAAAAAATAACTAAAGAACCCATGGGAAATACAAATAAAAATAAGAGGAAACAATTGGAAATATAATTGACTTCAGTCGACTTCCTTTTTGAAAATGCTTGCTTGGAGCCTATTCCTTTCAAAATTCCAGGTTTCTGGAACTAATACAAATGCTTAATTTCTCTCCATTTGAATTCTTTTTCCAACTGCTTACCTCCACGTGCCCCCTTTTAACCGAGCAGTCTCTGTAGGTTATACCAGTCATTGTGCGGTGTGGAAATGGGTGGGGTTGCCCAAATATTGTTTTGTCTCCCTAGCTGGTGGGGTATGCTCTGCAGTATACTTGATGCTTCTTACTGACTCAGGAGAACCTCAGAAATTTGGATTTTTTCCCCCTTAAGGCAGATACTCACAGCATTTCTAAGAAGACCAGGAAAAGAGTTGACAGTCCCCTTTTACCCATTCTCTCACCTCAGCCCTTTTCAGCACGTAACCTTATTCTCTGAGAGATTACTTGGATGCAAAACAATTAGGGAGCGGCTCACAGTATAAATGCGTACAGGTCACTCCAGACCGCACACTGCCCATGCCAACTTATCATAGAGTATAGCATGCGTCAATGGTTCAAATATTAGAGTGAGAAGGAAATGGGCACACAAGATTGAGAAAAGACTCTGAAGGCCAAATCAGAACTAATAAAATATATAACTAAAAATATGGACTTCTTCCCATCCCACCTGCCATTCCCCTCCAGTTGTGTGTGTGTGTGTGTGTGTGTGTGTTATTCTTTGTAGAGATATGCCCACAGGCCTCCTGAAGTCCTTTCTCCTTTGCTAATCCTCCCACAATGGTCCACATGAGTTTCTGAGGGGTCGTTCAGGCCCTCATTCTATGACTGTCAATTTCTGTCTAATAAACCAGTCTCCCTCCCTGCCTCGTCCAGAGGGGCTCATTCTCAAGCTGGGAGGGGATAGCCTTCTCAGAGGCCAGCACAGCTCTAAGAACCCCTGAATGGGCAGATCAGTGTTCAGCAATCACGCTTTTCAGCATGCTTCTTGGAATAGGTGCCCTAAAGAACACAGAGGGGTGAAAGATGTACAAAGATCCTCGAGTCAGGGCTTTGTGAACGTGGTTTGGGAGGCTAACTTCAAACCATGAAGAGAGAAATTACAGCCAAAGTTAATGGCTAATGTTAGACTCTGATTGATAGGGAGACGGGAATCAGCTGTCAAGCTTTCCTGAGGTAGCTGGAAGGGAGAATATCATTCATTTAAACTCCATATAAATCCTCTAGGTTCTCTCTCTCCCTCTTTCTCGGTCCCTTTCTCTCTCCTTACATTATGGAGGATAATAACATATTGATAGTTTCCAAGCTAAAAACATTAAAGTTACACCAATACCTGTTTTAGTTACATATTCAAACCATCCTGCTACCCCTCGGGTCTGACCACCAAATAATTTTACCTGTGCTGAGTTCTTCTTATGGTTCTACCAGATCAAAGAAATCTTCCTTGGACTTTACAGTACGTAAAAGTTCAAGAAATCTTCTTTGGATTTTGCCTTATGTTCCCATTAAAGTAAGCTCAAAATTCTCTATAAAAGGTATAGAGTTAAATGAGTCATTGTGCGTAATTAATCACTGTAATTATTTACTCTCTTATTTAGCCATTTTTGGAAAGTTTAAGGATCCATAAATTGGGGACTTTGGAAAGGTTGTTAGAAAGTTATTGAAAATCTACAGGCTATTCACAGAGGATCAATGTGATCTGTCTTTACTTTATTTTGTTTTTTCTCCCTTCCAGTTTCCAGCTGTGGCCCCATTTGACATTCATCACTATTCTAACTTTTCACTGAATTAAAATCCTTGGATCTTTTGTCAATTGAAAACTGGGGAACTGAAAGCAATATACTTGTTCTCTCCATGCACCGCAGTATTAAAATGGCATTCATAAGTGTTCTTACAATTTAGTGCCTACCAAATTCTTATTTTTGACTTTTTTTGATGGCATGTGTTTTCAGTATTGGAATGCATGCTTACTAATTGAGAGTGTTTAAATTTTTGGTTGGCAATATGGATTTTGAGAAATATGATCTGGTAATATAAGCCACCAATGGGGTGAGTGACGCTTTGGTGCCACCGATATATGATACAACAATATATCAATAAGAACTAAAGAGAGAATTTATTGCAGACACTTTTGCATTAAGTTACCTGGAGACCCTCTGGTTTTCCAAATATAACACAGAAAAACCAAAACAAACCCATCAGAGCTCCCTAACTGTCACACAAGAATGCCATCATTATGCTTGCAAGCCTTATCTTACAGAAGTAAAGGGAAAAGAAAAGGCAAAAGTTTACAAAACTAACACATCCAGGAAGCTTCACCTAATAGAATGCTCAGCCTATACAACAATGAGGCTCCAGCTCCAGTCTGCTGAGCTTCACACATTTCAAAAGGGACCCATCTAGATGCTAAATGCATTAGAACCAGAATTACATACTTCCTACAAAGTCCAGAGGTATAAAAAGTGGCTGGTATACTGCTATACCAATGGGAATGAAAGGCTTAAATGGAAAGCTGTCTGAAAACAGAGCTATTCTTATAAGGTCACATTTCACGAAACTAGAGTTTCCTGACCAGAAGAAAACTTATAAAGGCAATTCTGGATTTATAGAGATACACTACACATTTCTTTTTGTGCTGTTTCTCAACTTCATGTTTTCCCCTTTCTATTCTTCAGAAACAGCCCTCTGACCACTGTCTAGAATACAGCTTGTGAAGTACCTGACTCTAGAATCGGGTTATCTGGACTCCTATCTCTACCTGACCATTAACTCTCTGTGTGACCTTGGGCAGTTTTCTGAACTTCTCTCTACCTTAGGAAATAAAGGTAGTTTCTAAAACATAAAGTAGTTCTAAGACTTAACTGGAAGTGTTCTAGCAGTCCCAGGCACAAAATAAGTACTTGATAAATGTCAGCTATTGTTGTAGAGGTCCCAGGGTGGAGCAAATTGTTGGCGTACAACTACTAACCTAAATGTTGGCAGTTCAAACCCACCCAACAGTCCTGTGGAAGAAAGGCCTGACAATTTGGTTCTGTAAAGGTTACAGCAAGAATACCTAGGGTACAGTTCTACTCTGTAACTCATGGGATCACCAGGAGTTGGAATCAACTCATAAGCAATGGACCTGGTTTTGGTTTATTGTTGTTGTTAACAATATAGAAGCAAGGCAAAGACGCCCACTGTTGTCATTTAAACTTTTGTGTTAAGCTATATCCAAAGAAAAAATACAATAAAAATATATGAATTCTATAGTTACAAAGGAGTTCCTGGGTGGTACAAATGCTTAAGCTCTTGACTACTAGCCAAAAGTTTGATGGTTTGAATCCACCCAGTGACATCTCAGAAGACAGGCCTGGCGATCTGCTTCCAAAAGGTCACAGCCATGAAAACACTATGGAGCAGTTCTATTCTGCACACATGGGGCACATGGGGTTACCTTGAGTCAGAATTGACTTGTCAGCAAATAACAATGTATTAAAAGAGAAGAAAAGGCTTATTGATTATCTGTATTTAAATACATGATTATTTTGAGTACCTAAGCAAATCAAGTGGATAATATAAAATCAATTAATAATTTACTGAGGTAGAAATGATGCTAAAAACACAAAAACTTGACTTTTGTAATCCAGCAGTGAAGTGTAAAAACATATAGTGTTAATGGAGTAAAAAGTTCACATTCACAAACAACAACACATACAGAAACATATTTTAAAAGATATACTGGTCCTACATGAAAAGAGGAAACCCTGATGGCGTAGTGGTTAAGAGTTTGGCTGCTAAGCAAAAGGTCAGCAGTGCAAATCCACCAGGTGCTCCTTGGAAACCCTATGGGGCAGTTCTACTCTGTCTTATAGGGTTGCCATGAATTGAAATTGACTCAACATCAATTTTTTTTTTTTTTTTAATACAACGAGAACTAAAAACATTGTCAGGGAAATCAAAGAAGACTTAAAAAAATGGATAAATATAGTCCATTTCTTGTTGTACATGACCGAGCTTGTAAACATGTTCAATTATCTCAAAATTAACCTGCAAGTATAATAAAACTTCAACAACAAAACAACAATAATAACACCAGTGTTTTCAGCTTAACGAAAAATGCTAAAATTTATTTGGGAGAGTAATATGGAGAACAGGATACAAAATTTTAAACTGAAGAATCACTATGAGGGACTAACATTGTCAGCTACAAAAATATGTTATAAAACTATAATTAATAAATCAGTGTGGTAATAAATAGACCAAAGATCGATAAAACAAGAAGAAAAGCTCAGAAACAGCTAAAAATGCATGTATTCAAATTAAATATTGTTAAAATTAATATGGACAAAAGAGGTTACACCCACTCCTCACTGATCCACATGGTTAGGTTCCAAAGACCAGGCCATTACACAAAAATGCAAGATGACCACATCAGATCACAAAATAGAGGATGACTACATCATTATATAACTGCTAAGTTACATCCTTACATAACTGTCAAACCACTGAGAATCATGGCCCAGCTAAGTCAACACATGACTTCAACCATCACAGCCAGCATTAACTCTTGTCTCTCACCTTGGCATCCTTTATTGCCAGATGTATGTCATTAATGCTCAAAATAGATAGTACATTTTTCACTATTGTCATAAATGCAAAATGTCAGATAATGAGATAGTCGATAAATAAGGAATGGGTGCATTCAATAGCTATCATTGGGTAATTAATTTATTTCCTACAGGAATATGGACAAACAATATGAACAATTTCCAATGAAGAATTCAATGGTCAAGAACATGCAAAATAAAGCAGCAATATGTAGATTATTTATACCAAAATTAAAAGTTTGTAAAACCAAACAAAAAGTTTTTAGGTAGGCGAGAATATAAAGAAATAAGGTATCTCATACAACTCTGTTGTGAATGTAAATTAATAAATTGTCTTTGTAGGACAACTCAACAATATGTATCAGCAGCCTTAAAAATATTCATACCATTTGGCCAAGTGTTTGCATTTTTAAGTATTTATTCTGAGACAATCATGAGAAAGAGAAACTTTTTATTATTTATGAGTATTCACCCCAGAATTACATCTAATAATTAAAAATTATGAAAATAACCTAAATTATTAGCAATCAGATTTTTAAAGGGATGGTATATGCTTAAGTTACTACCATTAAAAAAAAAAGTATAACTGTAGAATGTTTAATAACGGGCATTATTCACAGTAAATTGACAATTCTAAACATTAAATTTCGAACAAATATAGAGACAGATCTCAATTCTTTAAAAGTAAAAGGCACATATGAATAGAGGTAACATACCAGAAGATTAGAATGTAATTTTTTTTTTTTACATTCAAGGTATTAATGATTATTTTGCTTCTAGTGCTTTTCTGAATTTTGCCAATTTTCTACAATAAACATCCTTTATATTTAGGAGATGTTTAAAAGAACCCTAGGGGCATAGTGGTTAAGAGCTATTGCTGCCAATCAAAAGGTGGGCAGTTCAAATCCACCAGGCACTCTTTGGAACTCTATGGGGCAGTTCTACTCTGTACTATAGGGTTGCTCAACAGCAATGGGTTTGGTTTTGGTTTTTGGGTTATAATGTTCCGGTTTTGGCAATAACAAGGGCTGTGGAGTTTTACAATTCTGGAATACTTGCTCTTCTATTTACTAATCTCTGTCCATTTCCATGCCTTGGAGTCTTTGCGTAGTCTGTCCCCTTTGCTGGGAAAATATTTATGTATCTCCCTCCACTCTCATCATGCCTGGGCTTTTAACGTCCTTTGTGCTTCCATTTACGTGGGACCTCCTGAGAGAGGCCCATTCTCCCCTCTCTATCCAATCAGGACCTATCTAGTAAGGTCCCCAACTTGATTCAATTCCTTTACAAACTGACGCATGAATTACACACAGGTATGTCTCCTTGTATATAGTTTGTATTTTACATTGGACTATTGGTTCTATTCAGGCATAGTCACTGCAAGTTTGATCATCACCGTGCACCCAATAACTATACCAGAACTGACCCCAAAATAGTCAGATTCAGGAAAGACTAAGCCAGCTGTGAGACAGTGCACAAACTCTTATTAATGCTATACCTCAGTACTTTCAGAATTATAGTACTATCTGACTCACGGGGCTGTTGTAAAGACAAATTGAAATCAACATTTATAAAGATAATAATATTTACAAAGTCCCTAGCCAAAGTGGTTGCTGATATTGAGGTTATTACATTACATATTAATATATAATAATGATAATAATAAAGGAAAGCAGAATAGAGAATTTGTGAATTTTAAAAGTGGAAAAGCTATAAATATGAGGAGTAGTTCAGAGTTATTGGCCCCTGGAAGAAAAATCCAGGCAAATTGGACCACTCCCCAATTTCTCCTGACCAATATCCATTACATAGATTTTTTTTTTAAATATATATATTTAAGAAAGTTTTAAGTTTACAAAAAAGTTATAAAGATGGTACAGAATTACCATATATTCCACCTAGCTTCCCTTAGTATTAATATCTTAAATTAGTAAGGTACGTTTGTCATAATGAATGACCAATACTGATACACTATTAAAAACTAATGTCAATATTTTAATTCAATTTTTCTTAATTTTCACCTTAAGTCCTTTTTCTGTTCCAGGATCCCATTCCAGATACTGCATTGAGTTTAGTCATCGTGTCTCCTTAGGCTCTTCTTGGTGGTGACGGTTTCTCAGCCTTTCCTTGATTTTGATGACCTTGACAGTTTTGAGGAGTAATATTCAAGTATTTTGTCGAATTCTCTATAACTGGGGTTTATCGGATGTTTTTCTCTTGATTATACTGGCATTATGTGTTTTTGATAGGAAGATCACAGAAGTAAAGTGCCATTTACATCACGTCCTAACAGAGGTACTTATTGTCAACCTAACTTACCACTGTTGATGTCGACCTTGATATCTGACTGAAGTAATCTTTGTCAGGTGTCTCCATTATAAAGTTACTATTTTCCTCCCTTTCCTTATTTTGCCTTTGGAAAAACTTGGTATATACAGCCCACTTATATGTGGGGAGTTATGCAGCACATGATCGAGGGAGTATCTACATAAATTATTCATAATTCTTCTATACTAGAGATTTGTCAGTTCTCTCCATTTATGTATTAATTCAATCATTTGTTTATATCTTTTTAGATCCGTGGATATTTATTTTATATTTTATAAGCCATAGAATCATTTATTTTGTTGCTTAAATTGTTCCAGCCTATGGCACTGGGATCTCTTTCAATTTACCCTTTGTCCTTTTGATATTCATTGAGGGTTTTTTTTTTTTTTTGGAGAACTTCCATACTTTCTACCACTACAAAGTTCTTTTTCTGCTCATCTTGCATAATTTCTGCCTTAGTTCTTGAATCAGTCATTTCTCCAAGGAGCCCTGGTTCCCTTTACTGAAGAGTAGTATTAGAAACCAAGTTCTGGGGACTTGGGTATGATCATTGCAACCGGGGTGTCATTGTTTCTAGGACTCCTCAGCGACAGACCAAGGAAATATATGTGTGTGTATACTGACCTAAGAGCCCTGGTGGTACAGTGGTTAAGAGCTACAGCAAGCTACTGCTGCTAACCAAAAGGTCTCCAGATCAAATCCGCCAGCTGCTCCTTGGAAACCCTAGTGGACAGTTCTACTCTGTCGTATAGGGTCACTATGAGTCAGAATCGATTCAAGGGCAATGGGTTTGGTTTTGGTTATATTAACCTGTGTATATACACATATCTGTAAATATTTCTATGTGTAGACATTTGTATCTGTATTAAGATAAACTTGAGCGCATACTGATGTCTCCAACTCTAATCCATGACCACATGATTAGTCCAGCCTCCCTCTCTTGTTTAACTTCATCCTCTCACTCCAACAGTGAGAACCTTAGATCCCGCCATCCTCCATTTACTTAATTGTTCAATTCCAGTATACGTGTATAGTAGAATCAGGATCATTAACCCACATACCAACGGAGGCAGGGATGTTATCCACTAAAAAACAGTGTTTATGTATATTTCCTTTTGTCTTTAGTCTGTCTTACAGACCCTACTTGTTTCCACAGTTACTTAGGTAGAACCCTTTCCCTCCATGACCTTCAGTGAGGTTGTTTCCTACTTTTGTAATGCAGTTATGGTCTTCTGAAAAATTCTGCATATCATCCTGAGATCCCCCAAACTCCTAAATGACTTTTTTAAAAATTGTGTACATTATGGTTCACTCTTTGTGTTGTAAAGTTCCACGAGTTTTGAGCAGTTCATAGTGCCATACATTCACCCTTACATTATCATGCAGAATAATTCCTTCACCCTAAAAATTCTTTGTGCTTCATTTATTCAACTTTCCCCCTGAACCACTATACCCCTGGTAACCACTGATCTCTTTACCGTCACTCTAGTTTTTCCTTTCCAGAATGTTACGTCGTTGGAGTCATAGAGTATACAGCATTTTCAGACTGGCTTCTTTCACTTAGTGATACGCATTAAAGATTCATCAATGTCTTGTTTTTAATTAATGAGTGTGGCTTTTTTCTGTTTTCTTACATGCTGCTAGTAAGTAATTTAGATAATCTAGGATGCTAATAATCAACGTCCACCCTTTGAAACAACACACAGCAAATAGACTCAGAGTTGCGTTCCAGCTCCAGCTCTTAGAGCAGGGAAGGGAAGATCAGCCCACAGGCTCCAAAGCTTTAGACATATTATTCAGACTTCCGAGCCCCACCACAGCTTCAACAGTGTTTGGCACATTAAAAAAAAAAAAAAAAGCTGCTGTGGATCCATTCATAAGCATGGTGACCCCACCTGTGTCAGAGTAGAACTGGGTTTTCTTTCTTTTTTTTTTTTTTCATCTTTTCTTCTTTTTTTTTTTTTAACCCATGTCTTTCTTATGGCTTGATAGCACATTTCTTTTTAATGTTAAATAGTTCCATTGTATGAATCTACCACAGATCACAGATTGTCCATTCACCTACTGAAGAGCACCTTGGTTGCTTCTAGTTTTGGGTAATTATGAATAAAACTGCTATAAACATTCACAGGCATATTTTCAAGTCAGTTGTATAATACCCAGAAATTTGATTACTGGATAGTTTGGAAAGACTATGCTTCGCTTAGAAAAAAACTGCCAAGTCATCTTCTAAAGTGGCTTTATGATCTTCCGTTTCCCACCAGCAATGCATGCGAGTTTTGCGTTGCTTTGTGTCCATGCCAGCATTTGGTATTGTCAAGTTTTCAGATTACAGCCATTCTAATATGTGTGCAGTGGTATCTCATTGTTATTTTAATTTTCAATTCTCTGATGTCAAATGATCTTGAGCATTTTTTCATGTGTATATTTGCCACCTGTATATCTTTGGTGAAGTGTCTGATCATATCATTTGCCCATCTTTTTATTAAGTTGTTTTCTTATTGTTGAGTGACAAGAGATCTTTGTATGTTTTATATATAAGTCCTTTATCAGTACGTGTTTTGCAAATATTTTCTGAACAATGACTTTCACAAAGCAGTATTTTATTTTCAGTAAAGTCCAACTTATTAATTTTTTTTTTTAATTCATAGATGGTCCTTTTGTTGTTGTAACTAAAAAATTATCACCAAACAGAAGGTCATCTAGATTTTTATCTATGTTTTCTTCTAGATGTTTTATGGCTTTGGATTTTGTTTTTAGTTCTATGTTATGTTTTAAATTAATTTTTGTGAAAGGCATAAGGGCTGTGCCTAGGTTAATTTTTTTTTTTAATATGGACTAGGAAATTGTCCCAGCACCATTTATTAAAAATAAATGTTTTGTCTCCTCTGCCAAAGATAAGTTGAATATATTTGTCTGGACTCTGTTTTATCACACTGGTCCATGTGTCTACTCTTTTGTCAATACCGTGCTATCTTGGTTTGTATAGCTTTTTAGTAAGTCTTGAAATCAGGTAATGCAAATCCTCCAACTTTGTTCTTCTTCAGTATTGTATTGGCTATTCTGAGTCTTTGACCTTCTTACGTAAGTTTTAAAATGAGTTTCTTCATATCTATAAAACTGTTTATTGGGATTTTGATTGAGACTATGTTGAATGTGGAGATCAAGCTGGGGGAATTGTTATCTTAAAAATACCGAGTTTTAACACACAGACATGGATTATCTCATCCTTTATTTAGATCTTTGATTTCTTTAATCAGAATTGTGTAATTTTCTGCATATGGGTCCTATACAGCTTTTTCTTAGATCTATAACTATGTATTGGGGTGTGCATGTGTTCCATTGTAAGTTTTTTTTTTTTTAATTACAAATTACAACCATTTTCTGCTGGAATATAGAAAAGCAATGGACTTTTTTATATTAACCTTGCATTCTGCAACTTTACAATACTCATTATTAGGTACAGGATTTTCTGTATGTTTTTGTTTTTATTCTTCAGGATTTTCTGTATATGTAGTGGTCTGTGAACACAGACTTATTTTTCCTTTTAATCTGTAAATCTTTTCTTTCCTTTTCTTGTGTTATTGCACTAATTAGGACTTCTGCACAGTGTTGAATAGAAGTAGTGAGAGAGGACATCATTGTCTGTTCCTGGTGTTCAGGGAAACCTCCAGTTTCTCACCTCGAAGCATCATGTTAGCTGTGAGCTTTTGGTAGATGTTCAGTACCACATTAAGGAAGTTCTCTTCTGTTCCTTGTTGCTGACAGTTGTTACCATAAACCCAGTGCCGTCGAGTCAGTTCCGACTCGTAGCAATGCTATAGTTGTTACCATAAATGAGTATTAAATTTTTTTCAAATGCTTTTTCTCTGAATACTGTATAAATCTTCTCTAATTTATTTTCTCTTATTAGATAAAAATTAATCAAGGAATCTTCTGAGGCAGCAACTGAACTCTTCTCTGTGGATATTTGCTGGATGTTACCAGTCATTACTATTTTGAATTAATTGATTAATTATTTTGTTTTTTACACCTCATTTTCTAGGAGAGCTTTAGCCCCCTTCTCCATAATATGGTAAATACATTTAGCTCACAATGTTGCAATAAGATGTAAAAGAAGTGCCTGATGCAGAGAAACTGATTTATCGCTATTTCTTATTATTATTACTGTAATTATACAGGCAGTCGCTGGGTTATGCATGAGATCTCTTCCTAACTGTGCCTTTCATTCAAAGTTGTAAATCAGTAACAGTTGCATAGGCTCTTATTCAGCCTTACTTTAGTGCAAGGAAAGCCTTACAGCCTGTTCAATGGCCTAAAAGCTGCACATACAGCAAGTGAAACTGATTCTGATGACAGATTTGTGGTGAGTAGGGCTTGGTTTGGAAACCCTGGTGGCATAGTGGTTAAGTGCTACGGCTGCTAATCGAAAGACCAGCAGTCGGAATCCACCAGGCGCTCACTGGAAACTCTCTGGGGCAGTTCCACTCTGTCCTATAGGGTGGCTATGAGTCAGTGTTGACTTGACTGCAAGGGGTTTAGGGGTTGGTTCAAGTGTTTCAAAGTGAGGGCAAATTTACATAACATTAGAGGGCAAGTGGTACAGTGGTTAAATGTTCCGCTGCTAAACTAAAGGTCGCTGGCCGAATACACCAGGCGCGCCTTGGAAACCCTACAGGGCAGTTCTACTCTGTCTTACAGGTTTGCTCGGAGTCAAGCGACTTGACAGCACTGGGTTCATAAGGGGCAAGTACAAATTAGACGTTTGTGATCCAGGGACTGCCTGCATAATAACTGTTATCGTTTAGTGAAGTTAGGAATTGTGACATTTTGATAGGTAGTTAACTTCTATGTGGTGGTCTACTCTGAGGAGAAGTGCAGTGTTGGAAAATATAAAAATAGCGAGTCTATGAGGCACAGACTAGGGAACTGAAAGGATGACCAAGAAGAACGAAATATTTCAAAACCTTGCCCAGGTTTATCTCTGAAGATGGGAAGTCTCCACCTAATTCTTGCTCCACTAGATCCCTGCTGCCAGATCCTAAACCACAAATGAATGCCATTAATATTTACCTTCTGTCACATCATAACATGCTGTAGCCATCGATCCCAACTGCCCTCTGTTATATTGTTTCCCTTGGAATGAAAATGAGCTCCATGTTCAAAGCAAATGTGTGGAGCATGAACTTTCTGTAAGTTAAAGACCAAGGGCAAGGAAATGAAAGTAAGCCTTGTCCTACAACGCCTGGCCCACTGAATGTCAAACAAAACAAGTATTACACATTAGGCCTCAGTATTCTTGTTCATGTGGCTTCCTCTCATGTTGTGTTATGGTCTGGTTTTACGTGATTATGTTTGTTCATTTTGTGCTTCTGGATGCACTCTGTAGTGAATTAGATGCATCCAGGAACAGTCTCTCAGGCTTACAACACAGTGAGCCAAACAAGCGTGTAACAGAAATCTAAGGGTAGGCTGGGATAGTAAATGTGGGAGGGGTATTTTTAAATTCTGAGGAGCAAGTCAGATTTTGGCAGAGTTAATTTTTTTTTTTTTTTTGCAAGCTATTTTTAAAATATATTTCAGTTTTTTTTTTAATCTTCTGTGCTCAAATTAGAGTCTTCCCATATTTCAGGTTCTTCCATTAAGTAAATTCCCTGATTTCTAAAGTAAGGAAATGAAGAATGACTTTCTGAAGAGAAGCCTCTGTCTGCAGTCCAGCTATATTTTGTCCTGCATGTTATTGCCTTATACTAATACTTATAATAGCCTTTCTATTTTCTAATTGCTGTAGATATTAAACAAAGCAAAAGAAGCAACCAAAGCTGTGTCCATCAAATTGATTCTGACTTATAGCGACCCTATAGGACAGAGTAGAACTGCCCCACAGGGTTTCCAAGGAGTAGCTGGTAGATTTCAATCGCCAACCTTTTGGTTAGCAGCCGTAGCTCTTAACCACTGCACCACCAGGCCTCTCAAAGCAAAGCAAAGCAGGCTACAAGGTATAAATGAAAGAAAAAAAAATTTAAGGTGGCTAATTTTTTTTATTATAAAAGAACCAGGGATATAGTTTTATAGACATTTTTGCACAAATTCTTAATTATCTTTATAAATGAAAAGGAGGAATATTATCAACTGATCCTCTCTTCTTCCCAGCATTTCATTCAGTCAGCCATTTCCAAGTACATTCTGCTAAAAAGCGAAAGGATGGGATTTGGAACCTCTCATTTTACCATATCACAGAATTACTACACAGTATCGTAATTAAAAGATGGGGAAAAGCAAAAAGAAAAGGTTACATAACATGCCCCAAAATCTATAATATTCATGTATGATTTTGAAATCTTAATTAGTTAAAATGTTCATAAATGTCAAGTTTCTCTTATTGGTTGAGGTGATAATATTAGCCAGTCGAAATGGTTAACATAGCTGTTAATTCGCCTTGCCTGAATTTGAATGCTTTCTCCACTTAGTTGCTGCGTGATCTTGAAAAAAGCCTACAACTTCTCCGAGTCTTAATTTCATTATTTTTAACCCTGGGACAAATAACACATGTTGTAGAATTATTGTAATAATTAAGTGAAATAATTCACAGAGTACTTAGAACCATAGCTTCTATACAGTAAGCCCTCATTAGAGTTTTTTTTAAAGATAGAATCAAATTTTGCCTCCTAAAGCTTCATAATATGCTCCATGTCCCGAATTCTCTCACTGAAGACTCAGCAGAAAGCTTAGTTTGTTTTTCTTCCTGAATTCCTGCATGAAGCTCATTTTCTTTTCAGAGCAAATTAGGATCTGTTTGGTAGAGAGCCATACAGCCATCAGATGGGTTTGCTTTGGATCAACTGAACCTTCATGTGTAGTAGCCTTCGTTCTGAATATAATAATAAAATGTGAAGAGTTATGTTCAAGTGGAAGTAGGAGAGAGCTGCCTTTTAGGGATAGAAAAATAACATAAAATGCTCCAGTTTCCTTTCTGCTCTTATGGAGGCAGGTTGAAGCCTCAAAAATATTCATCTCAGATCATTTGAAAAACACCAACTCTTTAAAGAAGATGGACAATACCATGCACATGGTTTTTCTTCCCAAATCATAGACAACGCTGAATGAATCCACTCCAGGTTTCCTAAGCTTGGTTTTATTTTATTCCGTCAAGTCATGTACCCAGCACACAACTGATTGATTCTGATGTTGTTTTTGCTCTTCATAAGATAGTTTCAAGAGCCATGTGAATGCCTGTCTTTATGCCTCTCTTGACATGCATTAGGAATTCTGTAATAAAAATAAAATGTCTTGAAATATTTTACAATTCACTCTTGCCCACTAATTAGTAAGTGATTTATACAAGCACATGATTATTTTTACTTCACTTAAATCTGGATAACTAAAAAAAAAAAAATCAAGATCATATTATTTTTATAGATGGTGATGATGTTCAGAGTTATATATGCCAAACTACTTTCCTGTACTGTTTGCATAAGCTAGACACACTACCAAAAGATAGAGCATGTTGATAATATACAAGGAATGATAGAGATTTTTGTGTTTAGTAACACAATAAAATAACATACAGAAACAAAGGAGAAAAGAGTCAGGCATTCAACCTAAATTAATGATGTGTGTGACTGGGTATATTTGGGCACGTGGTGCTGTGCATGTGAATACACACACATACACACACAAACTTATCTACATTCTCCAGAAGACAGAAAGCCTACTAGCACATAAAAAAAAAAAAAAAATTATTTAATGAACTTTTTTTTTTTTAATGCACTGCATACAATTGTTATTGGTATTATGTTTAGGATTTCCGTAAGCACCAACGTCTTGCTCTGAGCCAGACAAAATGATGGGACAGTACATCACATCTGCCCTGTAGGTGCACAATCTGACAAATATGCTAAGCCTGGGGAAAGGGGGAGAAAGACGAGTAGTAGTCTTGGGTGGAGATTAGGAATACATAACACCACAGAATCAGTTTCTATCATCCCAGGCCTTTATTAGGATTTACCATTAGTCTTACACAAAAGAAATGTATCATTAATAGACACTTAAGAAAAACAGAAAAATGAGTGGAAGGAAAAAATGCCTCATTATGTAATTATTTTAACATTTTTAACAGTAAAACACATATATAAAATTAATATGAATATAGATGTTCGATAAATGAATGCAAATGGCACATTATATTCAAAATAGAAAGTTAAAGTAGGAACAATGTAATCAAGGGAGACCTGGGAATATGTCTGAAAGATTAGAGGGAATATATATTTTCTTCTGAGAGTCAACAGGAGTAGTTTTAAAAGGTACTTCTTATACATATGTTTACACATGTATCTAAAGATCTTTTTAGTATGCTCCTGAAATTTTATGACTCTGTGGAAAGATGGTCTATCTTGATCAATTGGAGGTATATCTGTGTTCTCCTTACCTCAGACTGCTAACATAAATAAATATATTCAAAATATCCTGAGGCCGTTGTATCTGCTCCCCACACCTTTTTATTTAAGTAATCGTTGCATGTGGTAATGTTCTTCCCCTGCTCTCCTGATGCTCAATTATATTAAAGCAGAAAAATAATTGTTTTTGTTCAACATAGGTCATAGACATGCTTTTTGTTAGAAAAGAATTTATATTTTTTGAAAGGGTGGGTTGTAACCTGAATGCACATTCAAATGGTTGTCATGTCTATCCCTGTATTCTCTCATGACAATTATATTTTCTTTTCTTTATTTTCAAAGAGAAAAAAACTAAAGCATCAGCCAAAAAATAAAAAACATAGGGTATTTTTGCTAATCATTAGCATGAGACCGACTCAAACATTATTCAATATAAACCACTTTAGTCCATTTTGAGTCAATAAAATTCCTTGATTGTCCACTGTTCTAGGTGCTGTGGGGAGTATCAGGAAGCAAATAGTCTAAAGATCTAACAAGTCAGAGTTTAGTGTGGTTGACAGAGGCCAGGCTGATAGTAGCTAAGAATTACATCAGTGATTAAGAGTCTGTTGGGGTGTGGAATAAGGCAACGCCACGCGGCTGAGAGAAAATCAGTGAGGCCTCTGGTGGGGCAAGTAAAATTCATCCATCGCTGCTATTACAACTTCCAGCCAGCCTGATCCCTGGCAGGCAGTCACTGCTGCTGTTTTAAGATCATCAGAGCAATGGCCAGCCTCCAAGGCCCTTGTCTCCTTGGTTGCTCAAGGCCAAAAAGTCAGATCCTCATCTTTTTAAAAAAAAAGAACTGGAATCCTATATAAATAAGGTTGAGGGAAACATGTGAAAAAAATTATTTTAAGCTACTTGGATAAACCATATTCTACATGTCTTTGTAGCATCTAGAATTTTTTCAGGAAAAAGGAGAGCTATAAAAAATTAAGTTATCTTCGTATCACCTAAAGCACCCTCCGCAATGTTAGTATTTATTATGAGCTCAACAAATGCATGTTAAATAAATGAAAAGTACCAAGAATGGCTTGTTGATCTACACAAAGTTTCCATTACCTGATTGGCACTCTTTTTGCAACTTGGTACTGCTTCCTGTGCAGGCAAACTTTCTCCTCTTATTTTTCCCCCCAAAGTTATGATAATTCACAAAGTTATCAGCAACAACAGTTCTATTTATTACTCTTATTAAATGACAAGTTTTCTCAATTAAAGAGAATATTTGAATATTTTTCCCCATTCTAATTAAATGGTAAAATTTGAAGCTTTCAATAATGGTGGAGACAACTGACTGAAAATCTTTGTTCCTATCTAAAATTAAAAGCGGATAAAATAAATCAATATGAAATTATTGATTACTAAATTTCATAAAATCTTATTTTACACAGTCTTATAACCCTTTCATTAGTAATAAGGTATACCTTCACCAACCTACATTTTCTGACTCTCAGGTTTCTTGGGAAGTTGCTTTTCCTCTTTCAGTACTTGTTACCATCGGGTGAAGACCTGTAAAACTGATCGAAATGGAAAAAAGGGGCATGTGCCACAAATTGCTGTTTTTATAGAGTATTGCATGAGGTGTTACATCCTGGAGATGTGATTGTGCAAAACTTTTGTCTCTTCTGGCTTTTGTACATCAAAATCAGCCTTGCAAATATATTTCCGGGTTCTGTGTGCTATTTGAAAATTGCATTTCCATGATGATTCAATGTTTGAATTAATACCACATTTTCAGATGCCATAGATGGTACACATCTGTCAAGGGACTTCAAAAGTGATGTAGAGTCCAGAGGGATATATGTGTCCTACATAATATGTATTAAAATCCACATTTCATAGTGAGATTTAAGAAATGCTCCTTGATTCAGCATGTCTTCCATTAATGAAAACACATGGCATCAACAAAAAAAATTTTTTAAATTAATCCATACATAAAAAGAGTAAAGCTTTTTTTTTTTTTTTTAAATTATAGGACAACATAAAAATTGAAGGAAAATATTTGTTCAGAGGTTCCTTTTGTTTTTCTTTATCTAAAATGGCTTAATATTAAATTAAATTGAATTGTAATATTTTGAGATTCATGGAGTATCATCAACATCCTTGAATCTATTTTATTTTTCTGTAACTTTGGCATATACAACGTTAAATTACTTGTGTTTTAAAAATGCACAATATCCAGCAAAAGCTTTTGAACAATTTAAATATGATTAAATAATCTATTCACTATTTTATTATGTTTGCTGAATTTATTTCCTTAAATTTTTACCTGTTAGTGTTTATCTTAGTTTAGAAAAATGAATTTAGAATTCTACACATGAAATTCGTAATAATCCAGCTCATCCTGGGGTAGATTGAAATTCAACCAATGTCTTACTAAGGGTTTATTTTACAAAATAAGTGGAATTCACTGGTAATCTTCAGAGTGTTTCTCTATACTGTTAATCAGCTAAACATAACCATCAATTATAAATGCAAATTTTCAGGGTTAAATTGAGTGTTCAGATGCTCTAATGTAGCTTTTATTGGCTGTACATTGCCAAGTCTACAAAACACAAAATAAAGTGTTGGGTCAATATTTATTTTTGAATTGGTGCTCTACAGACAGCTAATGGGGGTAATTCAGGTCAAAGAAAAAAAGAAAAAGGTGTTAAAAATGCAATAAGAGTTTTGTTTTGTTTTTTTAATTTGTGTATTCTTTGCATGAATTATCTGGACTTTGTCAACTGTGTAGACGTCTTTCTAGAAGCAGGTTCTGGAAAGTTTATTCAAATACCGACATTTGCAAGAAGTACTCAAATGAAGAGAGCACAGAAATCAGGGAAACAAATTTTTACATATTAAAAACAGGGGGAAAAACCTGGAAGTTTTAGATTGTTTTTCTTATAGCCATTCCTTGTCCACAATTTTCTGATGATTGTGTAATTAATCATCAATTTTCCTATCGAAATTTTATAAAGAAAAATAGAGTAGAATCATACAGCCCAATTTCTTTTTTTTTTCTTTTAAATCAACGCCTCTAGAATAAGAACCATTTGTAAGCTTTACCAGCAGTATACCACAGTGTCAGGCTTCCAAACAAGGAGAAATAATTTATTAGCTCACAGTGTTGTTCCAGCCTCCCTCCTCTATCCCACCCTGAGGTGGTGTATAGGTTGTGCAATGAATAAATTAAGTATGTTTTCTGCCTTGTGCTTGGCATAAATCATTACTTTTCCAGGACCAAAGCGTGAGTGACTATTTGCAAGACCCTTTTGAGTTACATAAGCTTCGTGATCAAATAAGAATGGGAAATTCGCTTTATTTATTTTTGCAAAATATTTATTTGAAAGATAGCTGTTATGATTAAAATCGCATTTTCTATTGTTAAAGAAAACATGTCACCATAAAAAGAGAAAGATAATTAATCGACACAAAATCAAATTGGTTTACTGAGTTTTAACTTAATGTAAACATTTTTCTCCCTTTGGTTATAATTACAGCTTTTACATGAAACATAAGATATCCTTAATGTTCTTTTTGCTATAATTATTGCATCTAGTGATATCACAACTTACAAGAAAATTTTCTCCACAAAGATAGTTATGAACATATAAAATGTATCTTACTTTATAATATGCTGTTTCATGTATTCCCAAGGAGACTGACTATTACTGAAGAATATATTTCAATGTGGAAGCATTGAGTAAACGTTTTAAGGGAAGACAATTAAAACACTAGTCAATGATGTATATTTATGCATTACATTTTGTAGCCATTTTCCATCTTAATAAATGAAAACAAATGACATTGTTGTCTTTAACAGAGATTTTAGGGAAAAAATGAAGATTGTAGCCTCATCTATTGCTTCTTTCCTGCTTTAGGCATTACATTTGATTTTCAAATCAGAGCAACAGATGTGAGCAAAGCATTGCTCCACCAGGCAAGGCATTTTGCAGAAAGGATCTAGGACACCTTTTCTTCATCAACCCTAAATCTTGGTTAAATTGGGAATGGAATGATTCTCCAAACTAGAATGCTTGTCAAACGATGAATAATGACCACAAATGATAATAATAATAATAAAACAGACTGATTTAAAGAGAAATTTAAAAATCAAAACATTAATAAAAATTCAATGATGATAAATTTATGAACATGAGAAGGTGATGATAATGTAGTTTCCTGGACAAAGAATGTAAAAAAACAAAACAAAACAGTGTGTATATTATAAGTAAACTTTCCTAAAACTCCACAGATTTGCAAAAGTAAATCTGGGAGGGGGATGCATAAAAATTTTACCAATACTTATTTCTCAGATTTGAATTATTAATTTCACATACAGTATTTTCTAGTTGCTCTATAACAGCTAGATTAGAATTGCTTCAGTAATAAAAACCAATAGATGACTGAAAATTTGAAGCATGTACTAACTTTAGAATTTTTTTTTCATAGCATAGAGTCAGAAAGATTTTCAAAATTACCAGTAGTGAATAGCAAAACCATCATTTATTTCTGGATAAATTAATTCATTTATTTATTAATTCTGCATGTATGAATGTGCCACTTGCTGTGCCAAGTAACAGAGGTATAATATTGAAGTAGACGGGCATTAGTCACATCCTCATGGAGCTTCAAGTCTAGCTCTGGTTAGGTTGTTATCAGTCTTGCATAATTTTGTAGGCATCATTCTCTATATAATTTTGTAGACTACACACTTGAATATTCCTCTAACATGATATGAGAAACCTTGCCTTGTTAGTGTAGTGTATAGTGTCCTTTGGACCCAAATAATGCTAAGGGAAGAGTGTGTGTGTGTGTGTGTATTTACTTAATGCATTTTAAAAAATCTATTGTTGTTGTTGAGAATATGCACAGCAAGACATTGACTAATTCAATTTCTACATATACAATGCATTGACATTGATTACATTCTTCAAGTTGTGAAACCATTCTCACCATCCTTTTCTGAGTTATTCCTTCCCCACTACCATAAACTCATTGCCCCCAAATGTTTCTGTCTAATCTTTCAAGTTGCTGTTGCCCATTTGATCCCATATAGTCCTTAAAAGAGCATAATTCTCAAAGCAGACATTTTTTACTAGTTATGCTAAACAATTGTTTGGTTAGAAGAAGATTTCAGGGGATTTTTTTAAGGCTTAAAGATTATCTCAGGGCAGTAGATTCAGGAGTTCATCTAGCTCCATGGCTCATATTCAATGCATTCTTAAAGGAGGGCAATTAGAGATATGTGCTGGTTAATGTTGTGTGCCAGCTTGGCTGGGCAAAGATTCTCAGTGGTTTAGCAGTTGTGTAATGATGTAGTTTGGCAGTTATGTGATGATGTAATCATCCTCCATTTTATGCTCTGATGTGAGCAGGAATCAATTCAAAAGGGAGTGTCCTTGAGGGTGTGGCCTCCATCCAGTATATTTGGACATTCTGACAAGCTTGCATGCTCTAGATCCTGTATCCGACTTGTCACTCTCTGACCTCCAGTTCTTGGGATGTGAGCTAGCAGCCTGCTGCCTGACCTGCAGATCTTGGGATTCACCAGCTCCCACAACCCCATAAGCCAGCCAGCAGTCTTCCATCCAAACTGCCGATTTTGGGTTCTCCAGCCCCTGCAACCGTGTGAGTCAGAAGAAGCCTCCAGCCTGACACCTGATCCATAGGTTTGGGGCTTACCAACCTCCACAACTGCACGAATATATATATATATTCATTGCTGTTGAGTCTATTCTGACTCATATATACTCAGCAACGAAGTATACACATAGGCATCCCTGGTTTTGCTCCTCTAGAAAACCCAACCTAAGACAAGATATGATAAAGAAATACATAAAGAGGGTTTGCAGATCCAGAAACTTTAAAAAGCTGTTTCACTTAAACTACTCTTAAGATATTACTTCAGAATCCGTGAAGAGAAAGATCTAACCTTAAGAAATAAATTGAAAAGCTAGAAACAATATTAATGTTTTTATATTTCATTTTCTTTATTTGTCAACCAAAGATATTAGTATTCTGTTACAGAGATTTTGTGAAAAAGTGTGAAAATATTTCCAGAGTAATCTTGAACTAGGTATTTTAAGGTCACAGCATAAAACAAAATGTATTGTTATAAGTGCTTAAAACATGAAGAAGATTGTGAGTTTTGTTTTTTTTTTCATTAACTGATTAAAAAAAAAATTTTTTTTTTAATTACTTGACATTCTGTTATTATACCAAAAGATATAAAGAGTTGGATTTCTAAAAAGTTTGTATTTTTTTTTTAAGTTCTATACTGAAAAACCTCCCCATTCAGGGTCCTCTGAAATTTCCCCTTGGGTCATTCAGAAGCGTGCTGAGGTGAATGCACGTAGCTCCTTTTAGTAAGAATGAGAGTTATCCTGGGTGGAACCAGAATGGAGGCTTGACCGAATTGCGTAGCTGTCAAATCAATGGTCCTCTGCTTATAGCTGTAATCTAACCAGAATATTCAGTTTCGTAAAGTTCATAAAAGAGGATTAGGATAGAATTTTGCTTGCATGTTGTTATTTTTTCCCTTTTTGGAGAAAGTACTTACCACACACATAATAAATATTTACACATCATATAAATGATATAACCCACCTTAGACTAAGGCAGCCTCTTAAACAGCTAAAATAATTTACCTGCCCACATTTTTCTCTTTTTTCCTTTTTGCCCCAGAATCATTAGATTGGTTGAGTTTGAATTTAAGAGAGAGAGAAGAAAAGTAGTCTTTGTTGCTGAAGGGAGGAGTCAAGTGAAAAATGTGAACTATCTTTGGCATTGTGGAAATTAACTCCAAGTCTCCTGGGATGACTTAAGCAAAGCTCTTGGTGCTTTACGAAAAGCACTGCTTTGTGTAATTTTCTCTTTCATAAGACCTACAAGAGTTAATCTTTTTAACTCCCATGTTTCTAGTTCTAGAATATTACCTAATTAACATCCACTCAATGCGGTCATTTGATGCACTCATGTTCAGTCCTGAACTAGGGCATCATTTAGCATATGGACCATAGTATTTAGGGTATATATATACAAAGCAAAGTTCTGGCTATAACCACTAATTGTCAGTGGTGCTCTTGGGATTAACAGGGCAAACCTAACAACTTCGTATCTCAGTGGGATGAATTTTTCTCTCCATGTTGCTCTATTCTCTTCCCTTTACTGTACCTCTTTCACTTCAGAGAAACTATCACTGAGGAGAGTTAATGGAAGGCCCACTTGATTCCTGGTTCAATGTCAACAAATGATTGAATTTCTTCTTGGGTTCTGCCTCCTGGTCATTCTATTCTTTGTTAAAATACTATTCAGACTAGTGACTTTGGTAGACACAAAGAGTTATTTGCATTCAATGTATGTAAAAAGACACATCAGATGTGGTCTAAAATACACTTAAGTCTTATCACAACAACACTAGTCACTTTATGCATATGTATCTTTGTGCTGGAATCCCTGGTGGAGTAGTAGTTAATCACTACGGTTGCAAACCAAAGGGTCGGCAGTTCGAATCCACCAGGCGCTCCTTGGAAGCTCTATAGGGCAGTTCTACTCTTTTCTCTAGGGTCACTATGAGCCAGAATCGACTCGATGGCACTGGGTTTGGTTTTTTTTTTTTGGTTTATCTTTGTGCTTGTGGGGATTTTCTCTCTCAATCATAATATAGTGTGTTCGGTGAACTTTGGATGTAAAAGAAAAAAAAATAAAGGAAGTAATTCAATATTTTGTCTGTTCTCTCAACTAAAAAGACAGTGTTTTCTTCAATTGTTAACATATATATACTGTTGTTCAACATATTACCATATTTCCAGTGGTTCTCCTTGTCTTGAAACAATGAAGTTTCACAAATGAGTAATAATATAAAGGGAGAAATGGACACATAAAATATTTTAACCAGTACAAAAAGATTTTTCTTTGAAGAGAGCTACTAATTTTATTGCCAAACCAGTGAGATTGAACCATGTAGTAAAAAATGTGGTGAACATCTCAAATACAGGGTATTAGTTTCCCATTTCACATGATTCTAACTGAAAGATACTTTTTGATCTTAGGAAAAATAAAATATGGAATGACCCATTAACTGGAACACAACAACAATCACTATTAAGAATCTGATTGGGTTGGAAATAGGAAATGAGAGTTAAGAGTAGAGGTAAGTGACGGGTTGGAGGATATCTTGTCTGAGTGGGTTCTAGGGCTGGTAGAGTTTTGTGTTTCAGTCACGAAGAACTTTGAAGTAGCTGGTGAGATGAGATAATCCTAGATGGTAGTTAGAAGGAACATGGGAATACAGTTATGGGTTATAAACTGGTATTCTAAACAGAGATTGGGATTCCCTTAAAATAATTTTGATAGTAGAACGAGATATCCCTTAGTTTTTTTTAGCACTTGTGTCCCAGCGTTGGTTCCTTTTGTGCCTAGGGATAGTTAAAGCACTTAGATCTTTTTGTTTTTTTTTTTTAAACATGCACTATGAACATGTCTTCCATCCCATACGTGTGACATTGACTTTGGGATGAAAATTCAGGGCTTTAATTTTATCATTGCTCAATTTTTATGAGTTGATTTTGAACAAGTTTTCAATACACCCACAAATCCATTGCCATCAAGTCGATTCTGACTCATAGTGATCCATAGGACAGAATAGAACTGTCCCACAGGGTTTCCAAGGAGTGACTGGTGGATTCGAACTGCCGTCCTTTTGGTTAGCAGCCAAGTTCTTAACCGTTACACCATCAGAACTCCTATATAGTTTGGATACATTTTTATTATTGGAAAGGTAATATTTCCTATAGACTAAATTTTAGAAAATACTGGAAACTAAAACGGGGAAAAAATAATAATCCGAAATATCACCACTCAGCAAAAGCAATTGAAGTGATAATATGCTTCTATCCAGTATTTTCCCCTCTGGGTTATATATACTCAGTCACACTGTCTTAGCTTCTTAGTGGTGTTATAACAGAAATACCACAGTGGGCAACTTTAAAGAACAGAAATTTATTTTGTCACAATTCAGGAGGCTAGAAGTCTGAATTCAGAGTGTGGCTTTAGCTAGAGGTCCTTCTTTGTCCATTTCAGCTTCTAGTAGTTGGCAACCCCTAGGTTCTTTGGCAATCTCCATGTGGCATCTGTCTTCCCTCCTTTGTACTAACTGGTCTTTGAACTTAATCTTCTCTTTTTATATCTCAAAAGTGATTAGGCTTAAGACACACCTTGTATTGATATGACCTCATTACATAACAAAGAATGCCCTATTTCCAAATGGATTACATCCATAGGCATAGGCATTAGGATTTCAACACATATTATAGGGGCAGGGGGTATAGTTCAGTCTATAACACACACATATGTACACATACACATAATTTTATCGTCCTTAAAAAATTATCTTATGGCATTAGTTTTCAAAAACATGAAGTATGTAAAATGTCATTTACTGATGATTGTTAAGGTTGTTTTCACTAAGACTGTTTAGAAATATAATTCTGTTACCTGGTATGAGCTGTTGCCTAAGTTTCTCTGCCATCTAAATATTAAACTTGTTGGAATATACATAGGTAAACTTCATTCACTGTATTGGTAATAATTTTGATCAAGGCAGCATTGAAAAGGATATATTGAGGAAAATGACTAGAAATCTAACTCTTTGATTCTTATTAATTAAGTAGTCAAGTCTTGGGAAATTTTTATTTAAATTGCCTTGTATCATACAGTTAACATAGATCCACCCTGTCCACAAGAAAGCTCGGACAGTCATTGTTTCCCCTAAAACGCCTGACTGAAATCAAGTTATACGCTGTCTATGGCATTCTCCTCATCTACCACTCATTAACCATATCAAAAATGGAAATGAGTTTAGTTTGGCATAACTCGTAACGTCATTTGGGAAGAAGGCAGAAGGAGCTGTGCCAACATTAATGTGCACTGTGTGAATAATTTACTTTAATTTCAATTAAAGCACCAGGAGAAGATGTGGGAAACCTTTCCTGTCACTGCTCTAAGCTCTGGGATTTAACTTGGTTAGTAGAACAATTTAGATAGCTTAAAAACACCTAAATTTGGAGCCAAGATGGTATGGGTAACTGTACGAAATAAACAGTAGTTATGGCATCTGCAGGGTTCACAACAGGAGAATTAAAAGAAAGGAGGAAAACAACAGGACAATTTGCATAGTTCAGGGTTATAAATTAAGAGCAAACTAGGTCAATGATAGCACTGGAGACAAATGAAATGGAAAATCAGAAGAATCCAAATTTGTGGGAGATGGGATGGTAGGGAAGCACAAGAAAATGTGTATTATTCTTTTGCATAGCAGAGATTTGTGGCTATCTCTGTTTGATCCAGACTCTTTTCTTTGCTGATCATCTGAAACTCTGGACCAGTTTTACATAAAGTCTCCTAGACAATTAGCGACTATATTCTGGGATAACCAAACTGACTAAATCGCTCCTACTCTGCTCTACAGTTTTTCTGTTCCTCCATATGTCTTCCTCTTCTAGCTTTGGCTCTCCACTCAGAAATATGCAGATGATGAAGTAGATATTTTACCCACAATGCCCATTGGTCAAGATTGACCCAACTTGATTTTGCGCAGGTAGCCTCATATCCTCATCTAGCAGAGGTGTTGGCAATCTGTGGCCTGTGGGCCAAATCTGGCCCACCACCTGCTTTTATAAATATGTTTCATTGGAAAATAACAACGGGGATTCCTTACGTATTTTCTATGACTACCTTTGTGGCACTATGGAAGACTTCAGTAGTTGCAACAGAGAACATATGCTGCTACACCTGCTGCACCTCCTTTTATTTCGGCACCTTTAAAACTGCAATGTTCTCCTGACCACTTTACTATAATTTTCAAGCTTGGTCTGAAATTCACGGGCAATTCAAGCATCCAGCCCAAGAATATGTGAACAGGGACCATGTGGCTAATGGTGAATCTATTTTCAAAAATTGCAGTCAGTGCAGAAGTATTCTGTGATTTGCCAAGATACTACACTAAGTAGAAAATGAGCTGGTAATAAAAGCCATAGTTCCTAAGTCACCCCACTACTTTTAGTCCTCAACCAGTCTACCTGTGTTACTGAATGAACGTACATAACTAAGCCATGGTGTAAACATTACTTAGTTAAGACATACTGTATACAGAATGAATGCTATTGTCTACTTATGAAAGCAGATCAATATTTAATATCCTTGCAAGCCATCTACAGGAGCACTCAATTCAAATTTTATATATCTGTCAATGTAGCCTCATCTATCCATCTAGTACAGGAGTTGGAAAACTACAGCTTGTGGGCCAATCCACTTATTTTTGTAAATAAAGTTTTATTGAAACATACCAATGTGCAGTCTTTACATAATCTCTATGACCACTTTTGTGCTGAAATGGAAGCCTTGAGGAGTTGCAACAAAAAGTATACAGCCCAAAAACATAAAGTATTTGTTTTCTGCCCCTTTACAGAAAAAGTTTGCCCACCCTTGGTCTAACAGTGAGGGGAAATTTCACATACAATCCACAGGAAATAACTGTATTTCTCCATTTGGAATGGTTTGAAGAATAGAAAGGTGTTCCTTCATATAAATGCTACTTAAAAGGGCCTACACAAGAACTTGCACTGTTACATAGAAATGTTTACCCTTACTATTTACCCTTACTATTTCAATATTTCCTTATTAGTGTAACTGTCTCTAAGGTGACTCATAACAGTCCTCTTTCCTCCCCAAGGAGCCCTGGTGGGTCAGTGGTTAAGTATCCAACTGCTAACCGAAAGGTCAGTTGTTCGAACCCACCAGCCTCTCCATGGGAGAAAGATGTGGCAGTCTGCTTTCGTAAAGATTACAGCCTTGGAAACCCTAGAGGGCAGTTCTAATCTGTCCTATAGGGTCACTGTGAGTCAGAATCAACTCGACAGCAATGGGTTTGATTTTTTTATTGTTCCTTCCCAAAGCATTAATTCTCAAATGCCGAACATATGCCACGTTCTGTGATAAGCTCTAGAAGAATAAAAATAAACAAGATGCTATCTTTTTCTTTGAAGAATAACAACCTTAATAATTACTTTTATCAGAGTTATATTTTGTTATATTTCGTTTAGTAAATAGTGAGCTTCTAAAGGGAATTTAGAAAAATACATTATACATTTTTCAGGTAATACATGTCTGAACAATTTGAATTAATGTTATGGAGAGGATCTTAAATAATAATAGCTAGCGTGCATTATTTAACCTAAAAGAACTGCCAATTCTTGTGAGAAGTGACCTACAATCCACTGATTTTATAGGTCTTTTGTAAACCAAGATGTATGGGGAAAGGAATTAATGCACAGTTGCTGACATCAATCTTCCAGGATTCATCCAACCAGTATTTACAGAATGCCTGTTCTCACCCTTGGGGGTGAAAGTTACACAATACAGCCAAGATCCTTGCTTTCTTAGGATGGGCCCAATTAAATAAGACAATATTAGGAAAAACCTTGGTAAGAATAAGAAGGGGAAGGGGAAGTATTTTGCTTTGCATGTTCAGAGAAGACAAAAAAATAAGACTCAAAAGACATGAAAGCTATAATGAGACAGGAAAACAGCCAATGCCAAGGGCTTATTGTGTCTATTTCCTTTCTGAAGAGGCTAAGCAAGAAGATTGTGGGAAGTGGAAGTATCTTTGTGACGGGAGACCCTAGTGTGGAGATGGCACGGTCTCTAGCCAGCAAAGCAAGGAGACCCAGGATGACCTAATTCTACTCTAGAAATCTAAAGGCTGTCAGTGGTATGCTCTCTAATGCCCTATTTACCTCTCTAGCTCTAAAATTCTGTGATACTTTGATCCCATCCAATCATTAAATAAGGAATGCTGTGTTTCACAATTCCAAATGTCGTAGCATTTAAAGAAATCTTCTAATCTCCAAAGACTATACTACCTCGTGCAGGTGATTAGTCATGGGTGTTTATGGCCTGTTGTTTGGATGTGTTTGTTTGCTGTATTTTCATAGAATGTGCTTGTTTAAAGAGGGTGGAAATCACTCAGTTATTTTCAAATGGCAAATAAATATATGGTTTCACCACCTATACTCTTAAATCTCAGTATTTAAAGGTTCCAAAAAATATCTTGAAGAACCCAATTTCATTGCTATTCACTACACTGAATGTACTTTCTCATACAGTTTGCAAAAGTAAATATATGAATAGCAGTGGTAAGTGGCTTCATTTGTTCCTTCACATACTCAACAAATACATCTTTAAAAACCTCCCTTTCTTCCCTCTTCAGCCTCCGACAGTAATTTTTCCACTGATTCTTGGAACTTCACCATTAAGAGAGATTAATTCCTCCGAGAACTTCTACTTCATGCCCTCCTCTTTTAAAACGCAATTATTCCTAGGCAAAGAAATGTAATCTTATAAGTGGTTATCAAGCCTCTTAATTGTCTGAAAGGAGAAAATCATGTGGTTTCAGAGCTGGACAGAGGGAATTTAAGAAAGTTATAAAGTACCAAGGTATGAGAAGGAAAAGAGGGCCACAAACAAATTTTATGCCTAAGGACAAAAATGCAAAGGTGTTCTAGGCAAGAGATCCTAGAAATCGGTGGTTTATAGAACCAAGGCAATTCGCTCTCAGGCTGCAACCCAGAATGAGAATGTGGCTGCTTTACTCTGCATAGCCATTCGGGGGACTCAAATTTCTTCCATTTCCAATAGTGGCTTGTAAAAATACGGATGAGTAGGTAAATGTGGTAACGTGTATTAGATTAGGGATGTAGTTCCCTGCCCCAATTTTCTATACTGTAAAGTTACTATTTTTTTTTCCTTTCAAACTCTATTCTTTACAAGTAAATCACTAAGTATAGCCTACCTCCTGGTTAGGTATATCTATAATTATTATTTGTAATTCATAAAGAAATTTAAAATTGTTCTACAAGATAGCAATGTATATTTGTCCCTTATCCCTATTTTTTAAAAATGTATTCAGTTATTAATTTATATTGTATGTTGTTGATGTTAAGTGCCGTCCAGTCAGTTCCAACTCATAGCGCTCCTATGCACAACAGAAGGAAACACTGCCCGGTTCTGTGCCATCCTCACAATTGTTGCTATGCTTGACCCCACAGTTACAGCCACTGTGTCAATCCATCTTATTGAGGGTCTTCTTTTTCTCTGACACTGTCCTTTGCCAAGCATGATGTCCTTCTCCAGGGACTGATCCTTCCTGACAACACGTCCAAAGTATGTGAGACGCAGTCTCAACATCCTTGCTTCCAAGGAGCATTCTGGTTGTACTTCTTCCAAGACAGATTTGTTCTTTCTTTTGGCAGTCCATGGTATATTCAATATACTTCACCAGCACCACAATTCAAAGGTATCAATTCTTCTTCTGTCTTCCTTATTTCTTGTCCAGCTTTCACATCCATAGGAGGCCATTGAAAACACCATGGCTTGGGTGAAGCACACCTTAGTCCTCAAGGTGACATCTTTACTTTTTAACACTTTGAAGAGATCTCTTGCAGCCAGTTTACCCAAGGCAATGCATCTTTTGATTTCTTGACAGCTGTTTCCATGGGTTTTGATAGTGGATCCAAGTAAAATGAAATCTTCGACAACCTCAATCTTTTCTCCATTTATAATGATGTTGCTCATTGGTCTAGTTGTGAGGATTTTAGTTTTATGTTGAGGTGTAATCCATACTGAAGATTGTGGTCTTTGATCTTCATCAGTAAGTGCTTCAAGTCCTCTTCACTTTCAGCAAACAAGGTCGTGTCACCTGCATAACACAGGTTGTTAATGAGTCTTCTTCCAATCCTGTTGCCCTGTTTTTCTTCATATAGTCAAGCTTCTTGGATTATTTTCTCAGCACACAGATTGAATAGGTGTGGTGAAAGAATACAACTCTGACACACACCTTTCCTGGCTTTAAACCATGCAATATCCCCTTGTTCTGTCCAGGCAACTGCCTCTTGATCTACAGACAGGTTCCTCATGAGCACAATTAAGTGTTCTGGAATTCCCATTTTCGCAATGTTATCCATAATTTGTTATGATCCACACAGGAAATGCCTTTGCATAGTCAATAAAACACAGGTAAACATCCTTCTGGTATTCTCTGCTTTCAGCTAGGATCCATCTGACATCAGCAATGATATCGCTGGTCCCACGTCCTCTTCTGAATCCAGCCTGAATTTCTGGCAGTTCCCTGTTGATACACTGCTGCAGCCACTTTTGAAGATCTTCAGCAAAATTTTGCTATTGTTCAATAATTTCTGTATTCCACTGGATCACCTTCCTTGGGAATATTTTATATATATATACATATATATATATATGTATATATATATATGGCCATCCTTGTTTTGGGCACTATAAATTGTTTTGGTCTCACCTTGTATTTTCCTTACCGCAGCCCTAGAATCAACATTTTCTTCAAGGAGCCTTGGAAAATAGACCCTTTCCTCTGTCAGCGAGCCCTGTTATTGAGAACTACTCCAAGTACTCTTTACTTCACACTCTTTTTTGAACTTATCTGTAATTTGGAGCCAGTGAATACTTCTTCCAGTTTCCCCAGGTTTTCAATGTGCTTGTTAAAAATGCGACTTGGAGATGGATCCTCTTCTCCTGGGTGTAATTAACCCAAACCAAACCAAACCCATTGCTATCGAGAGAATTCCTACTCAAACTGACCCTACAGGACAGAGTAGACCTGCCCCCATAGGCTTTCCAAGGCTATAAATCTTTATGGAAGCTGACTGCCATATTTTTCTCCCATGAAGTGGATTGTAGGTGCAAACATCTGACATTTAGGTTAGCAGCTGAGCACTTAACAAATGCACCACTAGGGCTCCTTTTGGGTGTGATTATTTGGTGACAATTTCTGTTATAAGTTCTTAGATCCTACTGGCTATTTTGTTCAAGTCTTCTGTATTCTTTTAGATTTTCTCTGTAGTAGTTGCTAAGAGGAGAAAGTTGAAGTTCCCAGCTATTATTATGGATTTGGCTATTTCTCCTTTTTAACTCTACAACTTTTGCTTACTATATATTGAGACTCTCATTTATTATGCACACATATATGATTATTAAGTCTTCCTGTGAGAGCAATCCTTTTATCATTATGTAATGTCTCTGACTCTAGTAATTTGCTTTGCTTTGAAGGATTCTTCAAGCGATATTGATATAGCCACTCATGCTTTGTTATTAATATGTGCATGGTACACCTTTTTCTATCCTTTTATTTTCAAATGACTTGTACTATTAAATTTGAATTACTATTATTATTTTTTTTTTTTGGTAAATTTCATGTAGTTGGATCATGTTTTTGTTTTGTTTTGTTTTTAATCCATTCTGCCAATTTCTGTCTTTGGATTGGTGTATTTAGATAATTTACAATTAAGAAAATTATTGACATATTAATGATAAAGTCTTCCATTTATTTTTTGTTTTTTATTTATTTCCTCTGGTTCTCCTATCTCTATCTCTTCTTGGTTTGTGGTAGTTTATGTGATTATATATATATGTATATATCTTTGTATAGTTTCATTATGGTTGCTTTTGGTGTTAGAATATACATATGTGACTTACTGCAGCCTAAGAATGTTGACAGTTTACCACTCTGAGTGAAGTATGGAAATCTCATTTTCATTGAGTTCCCTTTTCTCTTCTTCATATTTAAATATCACTGTTTTCAGTATCAGATGATGTTATAATTTTTGTTTCAATCATCAAATGTAATTTATAAAACTCACAAATAAATACTCTATTGTGCATACACATATTTCTGTTCTCTCTTTTCTTGTTTTTTGTCCTGATGCCTCATGATTCTTTTATCATTTTTTTTCAGTTTGAATAACTTCCTTTAGTTGTATTTAAGGGTATGCTTGGTAACGAAAAAATTATTTTCCTTCATTTTAGAATGTCTTTATTTCCCTTATTTCCTGGAAGATAGTTTTACTGGGTAAAGAACCAGCTGCTGACAATTCTTTTCTTTCAGATGAGAAATCTGCCATCATTACGGTTGATATTCCTTATAGATAAATCATTGTTTCTTTTTGACTCATTCCATGAATTTTCTATTTTTTGTCTTCAGAAACATAATTATGATGTCTCTTGGATTTATCCAGTTGAGGATTTGTACAACTCCTTGTTTGTGTAGGTTGGTATCACTCATCAATTTTGGAAAGTTTTTAGCTGACTTTTTCTTCAAATACTATTTCAGCTCACTTTCTTTCTTCACTCCTTCTTGGATTCTAATAGTAATTTTTCAATTTTTTGTTATTGTTTTTTTAGGTACTAGAATCTTTATTCCTTGTATATTTGTTCTCTGTTGTTCTGATTTGGTGAATTCTATTGATCTGTCCTCTAGTTCACATAATTTTGTTTTCTGTCACCTTCACTCTCCTGTTGAGGCCATTCAGAGAGTATTTTTGTTGTTGTATATTTCAGTTTCATAATATCAGTTTGCTTTTTGGTAACATCTATTTCTTTGCTGAGATTTTTTAGCTTTCTATTTGTTTGAAGAGAATTTGAAATTGCCCACTGAAGAATTTTTTGTAATGTTTGTTTTAAAATACTTGTCAGATAATTTCAACAGCCAATTTATCTTGCTTTTGGTATCAGCAGATTGCCTTTTCTCATTCAAGCTATGATTTTCTTGCTTCTTGTTATGACAGGTGACTTTCAGTTGTATCCTGCATATTTTTGTCTATTATGTTAGGATTCTCTGGCTCTTATTTTAATCTTTTATTTTAGCAGGCAATGGCCCTGTTATGTTTAGCACACTGATTCTGGCCTACTTTTGTGGGTTACGGTTCCAATCCAGAAGCTTAATTTTCAGTTTTGTTGGTGTTATTTTGGCCTGCTTTCTTTATCTAGTGCTGCTAAAGTCCCTATTGTTCCCTGATGTTGTTGCCTGAGAGGGTAGAAGGGGCTTCCCTGTCCAGGTTCCAAGGTTTCTCTTAGTGGGGAAGGGGGTGACTCAGGCCTGCCTAGACAAATAGGCTTCTTAAAAAGGAAGCAAATTATGATTGGACACACTAGCCCTGCTGTTTTCTGGAGGGGAAGTAGAGTCTCAGGCCCATGGGGACAAAAGGGCTTCCCTAACCAGGCATTTGTTCTTACACTGTGTCTCCTGCATGAAGGGGACAGGCTGTGCTTTCCAAGCCAAATATTTGTTGTAATGGGACCCTGTGCTCCTCTCGTGTCTCTAGGCTAGGGAAGGAGACTCTCAGTCCTGTGGGCACAAAGGGGGTTCCTTGGCCCATGAGCCTGTTTTTATGGCTGGTAACCTCTTGTTTATTCCACTCTTCCTCTTCATATCTGTCTCTGGCAAGAGGAGTCTCTGGCTTCATGGGGGAAGGAGAGCATTTTTCTTGGCTGCTTGTTGTTGGGGGAGCTCGATAGATCCCTCTTGCCAGTGGTATCACCTTGCCTGATGCTGTTAGAAGAACTCAGCTCAATCCAAAGGGGGAATGGGACTACCTAGGTCTGAGTCACCTTCTTTGGTTGGTTGGGAGGACATAAGACTCCCTGCCACTGTGCTATTCCCCCAGTCCTGGGGTCCCAAGCCACTTATTCTTATCAACATTTTCCTTTGGCTATCTCTTCTAATATTCGAAGAGTTTATAGCTGTATTTAGTAGGGAGGTCAGGGAGAAGTGGTTCTAAGCTGTCTTATCCAAATCAGAAGTCTGCTGGGCTTTTTATGGGAGATTTGAGGAAATTACAAAGACTATTCTACCATCAGAATTTCACCCTGGCAGAAAGTCCAGATTATGCATACATTGGGAAGATTATTCAGTAGGACTTTTTGAAGATCGATAAGTGGAAAAAGGAGAAATCAGAGAGGACTCAGTTTGGGATTTGCAGAACTGGATGGATAATGACCCATTAATTGACATGGTGAAAAACTGACGGAAGCCATCTAGATTAGGGATAAATTGTGAGTTTTGTTTTTACGTGTTAAATTTTAGATACCTATCTGTCTACGGGAAACCCTGGTGGGATAGTGGTTAAGTGCTATGGCTGCTAACCAAAGGATCGGCAGTTTAAATCCACCAGGAGCTCCTTGGAAACCCTATGGGGCAGTTCTACTCTGTTCTATAGGGTCGCTATGCGTCGGAATCTACTCCACAGCACTGGGTTTGGTTTTTTTTTTTTATCTGTCTACAAAGTTGGAGTGAGTCAAATAAGCAGTTTATTATATGAACCTAGATTTTATAGTACAGATCTTAGTTGAATAAATAAATGTAAAAGACAGCATGAACATAGCGGGTATAATACTAAAACAGCAAATATTTCAATATTTGGGTATATGTAGTAGCACTAAGTCAAGTTATTTGATTTTGGTAACCCAAATTTAGAAGCCTATTCAATCACTTGCTGTTGTTTTTAAGTGTCTATTAACCTTTACAAGGATGGAAATGATCAGATCTAATTTTGGAAGCTGAATATAATTGTGTTACTAAGCAATTCTATGAAATCCAGGGAGAAGAGATTAACTTCTTTAGGACTTTAAGACTTCAGAATTTCACCTCTATTCTAAGTCAAAATGACACTGGGTGTCTATTCAAAATGCTAGAAGAGTAAATGAGAAATCAGGAATAGGTTTGCAAAATTACTATTTTATTGTAGAACACAGAAGCCTTCTAGAAACAAGGATGTGACATTGAGCACTGTTGGTGCAGGCATAGGATGAGGCAGTCATGTATTTGTATGGAATCATTAGGGCTTCCTCTAGTCTATAATAATCCATAGCCCTAAAGACCCACTCATTTTACTCATTTGCTATTATAGTAAAATATCTACATAAAACAAAAAGCATAGTTTCTTCTTTTTTTTCTTGAGAAAGAACTTAGCTTTGCAGATTTGGGCCTATCCAATTCTAAGGAAACATGGTTAAAGGTTTTTTGGAAGAAGCTCATGATGAAAGGCAAGTCACTCACAATTTCGGAATAGGCCTTACAGTAACAGAAGTTAATTATCCAATAGTCACTATAAATGGGTTTTTAAAAATTACCCTGTAATTCAAAAAGTAAAAACCAAACACATTGCTGTTGAGTAGATTCCAACTCATGGTGACCCTATAGGACAGAGTAGAACTGTCCCATAGGGTTTCCAAGGAGTAGCTGCTGGGTTTGAACTGCGAAACTTTTGGTTAGCAGCTGATCTCTTAATCACTGCACCACCAGGGCTTCACCCTGTGTTTGGGAATGTGAAATGGTGTGGCCACTGTGGAGAACACCTTGATGGTTCCTCAGAAAGTTAAAAATCAAATTACCATGTCATTGTTAGTCGCTGTTAGTTGCTGCTGAGTCAATTCTAATCTTTAGGAAGTAGGCTGCCAGACCTATTTTTCAAGTTGCCTCTGGGTGGGTTTGAATTTCAAACCTTTGGGGTAGTAGTCCAGTGTTGAACCATTTGCACCACCCAGGGACTCGAATTACTATATGACGCAGCAATTCCACCCTTAGGTACATTTCCAAAAGAATTGAAAACAGGTACTCAGACAAATACTTGTACAATAATGTTCATCACAACACTGAATCTGTGGAATTGGGAGCCTTTAATATTCCCATTTCTCTTTGATACATTGCCTGAAAAAAAAAAAAACTCATTAAAATTGATGGAAAATCCCTGGTTGTAATATTGCAATGGTATTTTAAACAAAACATATTTACCTCTTATTTTCAGAAAAATGTATTTAGTTTCCTTGAATTGAGCACAATAATCATTTTTTAGATATCTTTCTTCAATCTGTTCAGTCGTTCTGAAATGCCTTTGTGTCATCAATAAAATACTAAAAATTTTCAACTCTCATGAGTCTCCTCCTCAACTTCTTCCCTCTGCTTGTCTCAATATAGGATGTCTGAACATGGTCACTTCACAACCCTATCTCACACTGGGTTATGCTAATAAATACTTCATATCTAAACTGTCTTTGCTGTATTATAAAAGGAAAATAAAAGTTAATCAGCGTTGTTATTGTTATGTTAGTTGTCTTTGAGTCAATTCCTACAATAAAAATATCCATGGATAAATACAGCTATATGTCCAGATCCTCTGTGACCATAAACCACAGTAAACTCCTCTGAGATGGAGTTTACAACATACAGTAGGTCTAAATTTTATAATTAAATTTTGAAGTGAAAGACTATGATTTCCTATAAAACTGTAGTGTCCTTCAGAGTTTTGTCATGTTTGTTTTTGTTGAAAGCAACTTCCTGTTTGATTACTAAAACATTTCATTCCCTGTAAGATATTACACCAAATCAACACAATTTTTCTTTTCCATTTTTTTTTTTTTCTTTCTGAGAACAGTCAGGAGAAATTGGGTTTTAAAGTACCCTGAGAACAAGGCCATTGATCTCCAGTTAGAGTTTTATGCCACCTTCCTCTTGTCACTCTCAGCTGTAATTTAAGCTATCAGCTTTAAATTATTTAGCATTTTGTAGTATAAATAATTCACTAGTCAACAAATAAAGTGACAGCCCACTAATCAGCCTGTGAACATGAACACAGGTGCCATGCTGTTGTCTGTGTCGCACTGAGTCCTGATGAGGTCGACATGCTTAGAGCCACTCTCTTTTCCTTCCTTTTCCTAAAATGTGACCCCTCTCACGTGCAGGTTGAATTAACTGAAGCCCAAATTTAGAAGTGCATTCAAGAACTCTAGCCTTCAGAGATGAAACTAAACCTCCTAGCAGATGTAGACACAAGGTAGACCTGAGACTGAAGGGTTACAAATGGCGCTATGATACCAATGAAGGGAATGTGTAAAGAAAGTTAATGCTAACATTTCATGAGGAAGTGGTGCTTTCTTAAAAAAAAAAAAAAAAAAAAAGAATTTATGTTAATGTTGAATGTTTAACTATTTTTATCCTCTTATCTATGCTTTTTTTTATCTATGCAGCTGATTTTTCAGTCTTGGCTAATTATATTTTGAGTATATAAATCCCCTACTTTATCTATTTATTCTAGTGAAAATATGGCAATCATTTTGCACAACCTTTGGCCATTTTGTTTAAAATTCAGGTTACTGATGGAATTTTTTTTTTTTTTAAACAATAAGATTAGCCCTTTCCTAAGTCTCTTTTCTACTCTCAGGCCATTGCTTCCACTCCTCCTCCTCCCTGAAACTCTCTTACTGCTACTTTTCTCTTTTATGTATCAGAGTAAATGCCATCTTCTTAGAAAGAACTTCTCTGACTATCCAACAATCGTGGTTTTAGCTATCATTATGTCTTGTCTATTTTCCTTTAGAGGTTTTGGGTTTTGGCTTTTTGGTGGTGCAGTGGTTAAGCACCACTGCTGCTAACCAAAAGGTCAGCAGTTCGAATCCACCAGCAGCTCCTTGAAAATCCTATGGAGCAGTTCTACTCTGTCATACATGGCCACTACGAGTCAGAATTGACTCAATGGTCACCGGCTTGCTTTTTGTTTTTGTTTTTGGTGGTGCAAGGGTTAAATGCTTAGCTGATTAACGAAAGGTTGGTGGTTAGAACCCACCCAGTGTCTCCATGACAGAAAAGACCTAGCAATCTTCTCCTGTAAAGATTACAGCCTAGAAAACCTCATGGGGCAGTTCTACTCTGTCCCATGGGGTCTCTATGAGTCAAAAATTGACTCGATCGCAAATAACAAGAAGTCTCCTCAGCCTAATAAGTACATACATCACCTTTCTATAAAAACAATAACTTAAGTTAGTTCTAAATCCTCTCAAAATTGGCACAAGAGACTGATGAGGAACTGTTGTTGTAAAATCTTAAACTCTCTACAGAACCATAACTGGTAAAAGCCAAATGATTATATAGCTATGCAGGCCATTTTTCAATATTAAGATGGAATAAATAGAACCATAGAAGTCCTGGTGGCACGGTGGTTAAAAACTCTCTGCTGCTTACCAAAAGGTGAGTGGGTCGAACCCTGGAGAAAGATGTGGCAGTGTGCTTCCATAAAGATTTACAGTCTTGGAAACCACATGAGGCAATTCTACTCTGTCCTATAGGGTCACTATGAGTCAGAATCGACTCCATGGCAGTGGGTTTCATTTAGTTTAAATAGAACAATCAGCAGAGTAGATACCTACGTGAACATTCTAATAGCCTCTAACTGCTCCTTGCTTCCAGTCTCTCCCCCATTAACTCTTTGAAGACATAAAGTAAGTCCCAAAGTTTTTTTCTCCCCTACCTTCTCAGGAGGGTGCCTCAACCATGCCTCTGCTGCTGAGGTCGCCATGAGAAGGGGTCCGTGTGGGCAAGGACTCTGTCTGCCATCCTGAGTCCTTATGGGCTAGATCTTCACCAAGGTCTCAGAAGCATCTTCCCTTTTCAACTCTGGGCAAAAAAAAAATTCTGCGTCCAAACTCTTTCAACGCTATCATGAATTTGGCCCCTTCAGCTTTTGTTTATGAATTCATAGTGTTACCAAACCTAGGAAGGTGGGTCCTTATCTGGCTTGCTCGGACTTGCCACTTATCTGGACACCGGCCTTTGAGAAGGAGAAAGTAACTTTATCACAGCATGCAGAGCAAGGAGCCTGGAGAAATTTCCTCAGATCTGGCTCCCTGAGCTATGGGGAAGCAGGGCTTATCTGTGATTTGGGCAGCAAGATGGTGGCCTCCTAGGGAGGGAAAATTCTAGTAGCCAGGAAACAGGAAGTGATGTGGTTCTTGTTGGGATTCTCGCTTTGGAATAGGACCCAGGTGTTGATTTTTCTTCTGATTCATTTCACCTGTTGCCGCATCTTCTGTTGAAGTCAATTAGTGGTCACAGCAGGCCCTTCTGTGCGTGTAAAAAAAAAAAAATTTTTTTTTTTTTTCTGTGCATGTAGGGTAGGCCAAATCTGGCTTGGGCTAGTTTAAGAACTAATGGAAATTTACTGGCATTCGTAGGGTCAGGTTACAACAGGTGCTGGTTTCAAGGTGGTGTCCAAAATTAAGACTGAACTTTTTATTTGGATTACTACATCTGCTTCTCTTATTCAAGCAACAGCATGGGACTTCTACATGAGGCATCTCTTCTAAGTCTTCATGCTATAGCATTGTTGCTCTTGCTCAAGAAATTATCACTACAGAGAAGCTCTTTATTTAAGCTCTCCACAGACTCAAATTTTAGTCTAAAAAATTCACCTGTAGTTTTCTTCAGCCATGATAATTCCTTAATTATCTGACAATTATCTAACCTACTCAACTGTCATTTGATAGGGGTTTATTACGTGGCAAGTTAAGAAAATACTTTTGCATAATTGTTTAATATAGATTAGTAAGTAAGCACAAGTCAGTCTGTGCTTATCTTGCTTACTGGGTTATGCCTATATGGCAATATTATTGTATTGATATCTTTGTCTCTTATTGCATGTAGGGTTGCTATCAAGCAGAATCAGCTCGACAGCAACAGATTTTTTGGTAAGTACATATATACATAGTTCCCTATATGGAAGAACTTAGGTATCTACCATTGTGCCCACTCTTCAAGGATTCATTTTAGAATAGTTTGTTCACATCTCATTCTGAATGAGACCATGTAACATTTTGGTTTCCTGAGTCTCCTGACTCCAAAGTGTAGCTCTTGATTCCTGCTGCTCATTTTTCCCTGGACACCTGTTTCTATGGTGTGGATGCTGTTCCCGTAAGATGCCTAAAAGTCTGTGAATAATGGGAGAAGTGAGTATGAGAAAAGCACAGCACAGACAAGCCAAGTGCGTAAAGTAAACCTAAAAGTTTTTGATACTATAACGTAAGAATTTCTTTGTGGCATAGCTTAGGCTTGTGGTCTTGGCTAAGTTCTTGAGCTACTTCTCTCACTTGATGCTCCTCATATTTTTCTTCTCCCTGAATTTTTGTTCCAATCTCTCTCCATCCCTGGCTGCCCATGGGAACCCTGACCCCATCTATTCTAGTAAACTTGCATATATGATATCTCTTTGTATTGACCTACTCTTTCTCAGCTCTGGCCAGACTGCTTTTTTCAACCAAAAGAGTCCATCCAGGGGCAAACATGTGGTTTCCTATGTAAAATAATATTAGATGAATTATAATTCATTATTTGATGAGTGAATAATTCTTTTTTCTTGTGTGTACAGTCAATTTTGGTATATAATTAAGTATAATTTGACTCCTAAGGATATAACTCTAACTAGGCTATACTCTTCTTAAGTAAGTCATTGTATACTCATTTTGAAACTCTGCGACAATTCACTGAAATATCAGGCCTGGGCCAAGCAGCAGCGAGTTATATAGGTGTATGCTGCAGTAATTTACTCAACAAATATCTATGATCCCCTACTACTCCATAGCCATCACTGAACTGAACACTGAGGATGTAAAGACGAACAAAACACACACATGCTGTTCTTCTCTGTATGGGAAACCTTCCCTTTTCCCTAAGTCCCACCCACACACACTCCAGTTAGCTCCCACCCCTCATTAAAGATTGACCTTAAGCTTCACCTCGTTGACAAGCATTACCATAGGCTTACCTCTATGTCAAGACCTGTACTACCTTTGTTTCTTTATATCTAGTGCCTAGCACAGCACCTGGCACAGAATTGCCACTCAACCTACTTGTTCAGTTAATTAAAACCATGATTCTATCATTGAGAAGTTTGCTACAGAGAATAACAGCACAACAGTCGTATCTAAAGAAAAAGTAATAGTGGTCAATTATTTCTTGGTGGAAAGAGATGATGCAATCAATCATTAAAAACAAGTTGCCATCAAGTCGATTCTGATTCGTAGTGACCCTTGGGCAGATCAGACATTGAATATTTTGGCCACTGTAAGTCGGTGATTATGCGATTACAGGAAGTATTTCGGTTCGTTCTGTCATTACAATATAAGTCGCAAGTTTATTTTTTTCTTTAATTACTCACTATTATGATAAAACATTCCTCAAATTTGAGAATAGGTGTAAGAGGACATGCTTTTATCAATAAAATAAATGGTAACTGCCCAGAATATGTGGTGCTTGATAATAGGGCAGTTGGTGATAAAACTCTCAACATTTCAGAAAAACCATGAGGAGATTTATAGTATACACGAATAAATGTATTCCAAAAAAAAAAAAAAAGTCAGTTACACGACCAAAACTGAGGCAGCATTCAAAGTAAGGTTATACCTAATAACAAGATAAACATTTGATTAATGTCTTTAATTTTAGGGATTATGGATTTTTCATCCCTATTATTCAAATGGAAACCCTGGTGGCATAGTGGTTAAATGCTATGGCTGCTAATCAAAGGGTCGGCAGCTCGAATCCTTGGAAACTCTATGGGGCAGTTCTACTCTGTTCTCTAGGGTCACTATGAGTCGGAATCGACTCGACAGCACTGGGTTTGGTTTTTTGGTTTTTTGGATTATTCAAATAAACTAAGAATAACCTTTGGAAAATGCATACAATAAAAAAAATCATTTTTGTAAATAAGTGCTAAGGAGGCCTGGAATTTTAATTATCCAACTTTATTGCAAAATGCTTAGAAGTATATAATTTAACTGGGACAGAGTTGACATGGTTCAAATATATTTGAAATGGTGTTTCCAGTAGCCTGAGTTCTCGTACGTTCCACAAACTTCCTAATTCATATTTTGCAAGCAGAAAGAATAACAATTTGTAAGCGATCAAACATTTAATAGGGGTATGACATTCTGCTCTGACCTATAGGGTGACCATGAGTTGGAATCGACTCAATGGTGATGGGTTTTGCATTTTTTTGTCTTTTTTTTTACTGTAGATATATAGGGGCTTCCAGGAATGCCCCACCTCAGTCCTTGTCTGAGTGCTCTGCATGCAGCTCTACATGAAGGCAAGCAATTTTTTTTCAAGGTGAATTTTCTTTTTGACACATAGTTTTTCTTAATGGTCATTCATGGACTGAATATCTAAATGGAAGATTGTCATAGTTTGAATTATGTCCACCAGAAAACGTGTGTATCAATTTGGCTAGGCCATGATTCCTGGTATTGTGTGATTGTCCACCATTCTGTTATCTGATGTGATTTGTAAATCCTGCCTCTATAATGTTAATGAGGAGGGACCGGCGGGGCAGTTGTGTTAGTGAGGCAGGGCTCAGCCTACAAGATATAAAAGAGAAGTGAGAGAGACAGGGTAACCTCATACCACCAGGAAACAAGTGCCTGGAGTAAAGTGCATTCTCTGGACCTGGGGTCCCTGCACAGAAGAGCTCCTAGTCCAGGGGAAGATTGATGAGAATGCTGACAGAGACAGAAAGCCGTCCCCAGGAGATGATGCCCTGAATTTGGACTTTTAGTCTGCTTTACTGTGAGAAAATTAAGTTCTCTTTGTTAAAGCCATCCATGTGTGGTATTTCTACTACAGCAGCACTAAATGACTAAGAAAGATTTTCTAGACATTTTTTTCTCCTCCTTTTCAGAGTATTTTCCCTGCCAGTTGGTAGCAGAGAATGGATAAGGGCACAAAACTCAGCAAGTCGATTGTGTTTGGTATTAGCACCCAGACATAATAGACATATCAAAAATGTGGAGATTGTCTAGGTGTCTGAGGATAATTCATCATAACTACAGATAATTGAAAACTGATGATGCTATGTAACCCATGTTATAGTCTTATTAATCAGGTGGGTCAGTTTGAAATAGCAAAAACTCTGGTTTATAGGATTTTGAAAAGTAAAGCAATCTCGATCTGCAGAGAACACTGAAGATCAGAAAAATTAGGATACCTGTAGAAGTACAGCCTCAGTTTCCACTCTATAGGACGTAGACTCACTTGAACTACTAAGAACACTTTCAATTCATTTCAGTGAAGACGTAAGAGCATTTTTCATTGTTGTTAGATGCCGTCAAGTCAGTTCTGACTCACAGCAACCCTATGGACAACAGAAGGAAACCCTGCCCGGCCTTTTGCCTGTTGTTGCAGACATTGTGTCAATCCATCTTGTCTAGGGTCTTTCTCTTCTTCTCTGACCCCCTGCCTTACCAAGCATGATATCCTTCTCCAGGAACTAGTCCCTCCTGATAACATGACCAAACTACGTGAGATAAAGTCTCACCATTCTAACTTCCAAGGAGCACTCTGGCTGTATTTCTTCCAAAAAGGACTTGTTCATTCTTCTAACAGTCCATAGTATATTCAGCATTCTTCACCAATACCAAAATTCAAAGGCGTCAATTCTTCTTTGGTATTCCTTACTCATTGTCTACATTTTGCATACATATGAGGGGATTGATAATATCATGGCTTGGGTCAGGCACACCTTAGTTCTCAAAGTGACATCTTTGCTTTTCAGCACTTTAGAGAGCATTTACACAAAGATATTTAACTTGCCTATGATGTGATCTCAAAGTTTGAATTTAGTACTTACCATTGGTTTTTATTGTTTTTACACCCATTAATTTGCCACACAATTACGTTTTCTAAACACTCTGATGGGTAAACATCACCAGAGACAGGAAGAATTATCACAAATTCTATGTCATTGGCATCAAATCAATGAAGTTTTGCCAGAGCCATGAAAACATAACTCGTCATGCCATTCAAGTCTTAGAATATATGAAAGTTACTTTTATTCTGTAGAGAAAAAAGCATACGATAAACAAAAAAAGTCCCATGGGATGTGCTAAGCAAATCCCCAGGCTAGTACTATCTGTAGAAGTTTATTTTTATTGAGCAAGTTTCATGAGTATTAACGAATTTCTCATTGTTTCACAGGGCAAGATTAGACGGTCTTCCAATAGTACAGCTCCAGATTTTGGTAATGCAATGTAAATGTTGTGATACTGAAATATTAGCATATGAAACCCTGGAACTATGAGAAAAGGTGGAAATGTGCCATGGCTGATTTCTACTTTAGGACTCAGGGTATAGAATATATTTCTCCTGCACTTTTAGAACTTAGATCTTTTATAGGATTCATAACCTTTATGAACCTACTATACAAATTTCATAGTATTTCTATTAGTAGATATTCTCCATATTTTTTAAATTGATAAATGAAATGCAGGATTAAAATAGTCTACATAAGTACCTCAAATCCTACTTCGAACAACGTGGAAAGGAAGAAATAACTGTCTATCTACTTACTTGCATACATGCAAGTATACATATGCAAATAAAGAGTTCGAGCAAAGAAGTGTACAAATAAAAATAATTAAAGGACAAATTTGCCAAAAAGTATTGAAGAATACATAAGACACCTAGTGATTTTAGTTCCTGAAAAAAAATTATAGCATTTACCTTCTTTAGAGCCTACAGGTCACTAAATGCTACAACGTGAAAGTGAACACGGTGTTCTAAGTCAGGAAAGAATTTTGCTTTACACTAAAGCAGAATGTCTTATACTTGGAGGGGTGGGAAGAGAAAAACAAAGAACCATACGTCAAAGTATATGTCTAATATATCAAAACGAATGCCAAAAAAATAAAACCAAACCCATTGCCATCGAGTTAATTCCAGCTGATAGCGCCCCTATTGGACAGAGTATAACTGCTTCACAGGGTTTCCAAAGAGTGCCTGCTGGATTTGGCCCTTTGATTAGCAGCCTTAGCTCTTAACCACTATGCAACCAGGGTTTCCAATCAAAAGGAATGGGGATATAAAAACAATGAATATTTATCATTGAAGTTGTGCTTTCTTTGAGGGTGGATTTTCAAAACCATAAAAACCATTTTCACAAAAGAAATGTTAGCTTATATATTTGCTGTTAGTTCCCATTGAGCCAGCTCCAACTCATGGTGACTGTATGTATGACGTAATGAAACATTGACTGGTCTTGCACCATCTTAATGATCATTGGTATGTTTGTGCCCATTATTGTGGCTATTGTGTAGTGCTTTCCAACCTAGAGTGTTCATCTTCCAGCACTTTATGGGCAATATTCTATTGTGATTTGCAGGGCTTTCATTGGCTAATTTTTGGAAATAGTAGGTCTTTTTTTCTAGTCTGTCTCAGCCTGAAAGCTCTACTAAAACCTGTCCACCATGTGCGATTCTGATGGTATTTGAAATACTGGTGACATAGCTTCCAGCCTCAAAGCAAAGCGTAAGCCACCATAGTGTGACAAACTGCCAGACAGGGGAAGGTAAAATCACAAAGTATTAAGAATAAGTAAAGATGAAATAGTGGCAACGTTACCAAATTCAAATGTTTTTACTGTTGCTATAAAGATACTTTTTGATAGTGAGTAGCCAGGATGAATGTAACAAGGAAAGACAACTAAAATGGGGGAAAAAAAAAAGAAAAGAAATCCTTACGTATCTGCCACAAATCTTAAGATTGGAGAAGAATAGAATGAACTGTCCTTAATTTAAGTGGAACATCTATTTATTCTGTAAGGAAGTTAAGCTCCTTAGGTGTGTGATTAATTTTAAAAGTACCCGAACATTAATGACGTACTAACATTTTTTTTTAACATTAAAGAGGTTCAGAGAGAAAGAGGTAGAGAGATAGCTAACTACTCTTCCAAAGGGAAAATCTCAGAAGGATAGAACAGTTTCATAAAGCTTACAATGAATTCTTGAAATTCAAGGATCAGCATTGTGGGAAAAGGTGTTGTTAGAGACCAGAAGTATGGGAGCATAATATTTGAAGAAAACTAATTCACAGAATTTAGAAATCTGTTAGCAAAAACTGAAAAGATGAAGTTATCCTAGTTTTGACCTTCGTGTTTAGACTGGCTGACTGAATAGAGGAGGAAATGTTCTCATGCTGACTTTAGAGGTTATTTCCTTTCTTAATGAAGAACTAATCCTTTGCCATGCTTACGTCTGGTTATCGCCTAAGGTTGCTAGGCTTTTCTTAGAATATACTTTTTTTTTGCAGTCTACCATTTTGAATTCTGGGCAATGTCACTGCATCAAGAATACAATTTTATATCTTAAAATCATCAAATCTTAAAATCAAGAAGTGTCCAAAATTCGTGTTATTTATTGTAGTAGTGTGCAGCAAGAAGTAGCAGTCAAGTTCATGCTGGGATATACTTCTTTGTAAAACAGAGTAGATTCTCCTCCATGAAAAATTCGTAGTTTTTAGTAACTACAAGAAATTTTAAGCACCCCAGAAAATAATGTGTGTGTGCGCACTTGCATGTGTGTGCATGTCTATAAGGAACAACAAGAATTTTGAGACTAATGGATTGATGGTAGGACATTAGTAACTGTGGCCTGTTGTTCTTCAGGAGCTTGTTAGCATAAATTCAAGAAGGCACATATATTCTGTTTGCCATTTGTAAAATTGTGCCCTCCCTACCCCCCAAGATGGAGTCCATGGGTGGTACAAATGGTTAAAAACTTGACTACTAGCTGAAAGATTGGTTGGCAGTTCAAACCCACTCAGAGGCACCTCGAAAGACAGGCCTGGCGATCTGGTTCTGAAAGGTCGCAGCCTTGAAAACTTTATGGAGCACTTCTACTCTGCACACACGGGGCCGCCACGAGTCAGAATCAACTAGACAGCACCTAACAGCAACTACAACCTCCCAGTAAGTTAAATGTATCAGAAATCCCTTTTAATGTCAGACTTTGTTCCTTGCTGTGCTATGGAGGGTAATAAGGAACTCATGCTATTCCTTCACAAGGAATTCTTTAACTCAGCCCCTTGGATCTGTCTCTGCTAGGGGCAGTGCGTCTACATTGTGGTTCACAGCGATACTCACATGGTTAAGATACTTCAGACCCACATCAGAGTTTGAGGGAGGCTGCAGGGTGCTTCCTAGAGGCACAGGCTTCCTAAAGTGCTCACTAAAGGTGTACCTCAATGGAATAGTAAACAACGGGAAGAATCCATGTAATTATCCTTGACTCAGTTTTTCACTTCTACCATACCGGCTTCAGATGGACATGGTCACATGTGGAACCTCTTACTCTCTCAGACCACTCCCTACTGCAAAACCTCTGTACCAGCTAGTGTTGCAGCAGAAAATAGGTGGATTAAATGACATGGTTTTATGAAGGTCATTTTGCAAAAGTGTGGGCAAAGTTAAGGGAACGAAGAATGATGAAGCACCCCAGGGCCAGAGACCAACAACAGCAGGAGGCTATTAAAATGCTTAGAGTCCCTGGGTGGTAAAAAGGGTTAATGTGGTTGGCTGCTAACCAAAAGGTTGGAGGTTCTATCCTTCCAGAGGTTCCTAAGAAGAAAGGCCTAACCATCTACGTGTGAAAAAATAAGCCACTGAAAACACTACGGAGCACGGTTCTACTCGGACACGCATAGGATAGCCATGAGGTGGAGATGACCGAAAGGCAACTGGTTTGGTTTTTGTTTTTCATTACCGTGTTTATACCCGGAGGCTCAGGAGAGAAATCATCGTACTTAGAACCCAGAGAAAGCTGACTGAGGAAAAGGGGAAACAAGACAAGAGCTGAAAGAGTAAATTTCAGTAATGGCCAGAACACTGTTGAGCAAGGGCAGGGAGAAAGGAAGGAATGAATACCCTGGCCTCTGCTTTCACTATTTAGTCTCCTGCTGGTGTTGTTCATTGGCTAAACCCCAAATATTATATCACTTTCCTCCAGTACTTTTCTATTACCCTTGAAATAAAATCTAAAAACCGAAAATTTTTTCAAGACCCTGCATGGACAAGCTTGTGTTTAACTTTTCTGCTTATGACATCTCACCCCTCCTGTTTGTCACACTACAGCTACATTTGATTTTTGTTGTTTCTGCAACAAACCAAACATTTTTCATTGAATGTCTTTTGCATAAGCTATATTCTGTGCTTGAAATATGACATTCTAGAACTTAGCATAGTTGGCTTCTTCCCTTCAATCAGGTCTTAGTCCAGACGTCATCTCCTTGGAAAGTGACTCGTGAACACCCAGTCTAAATGGATCTGCCCTAGTTATCCACTGTCACTACACCTGTGTTTTCTTCTTGCTCTAAAATTCTCATTTGTCTGTTTACTTCATTATTGTACTTTTCCCTTCATTAGAATATTACCTCTTTAAGAGCAGAGACTTTGACTATCTTGCCAATTGATATCTCTCCAGATTTTAGATCATGAACTAACAGTGTAGAAGCTCAATAAATACTTGGTTAAATGAATGAACATGTACATAGCCAAAATCATAATTATTCAGACTAATTCACCTAGCTTAGAAATGCCTAAAGCATCCCAAAGGATACACTTTTAAAAATTCTTTCAGACTTTGCCTTTAAATTGTTGTGTCAATTAATTAATTTTTATGTTCCAAATAAAAATGCTAGACTTTGAAGGGATTAAAATGTGTATAACTTAGTTCTTGCACTTAAAGTATTTAAATTTATTAGAAGGATAAGTAATCTATATTTTGTTGTTATTGTTAGGTGCCGTCGAGTCGATTCCTACTCATAGCGAGCAGCCCTATGTATAACAGAACGAAACACTGCCCTGTCCTGCTCCATGCCCACAATCATTATGCTTGAGCCCATTGGTGCAGCTACTGTGTGAGTCCATCTCTTTGAGGGTCTTCCTCTTTTTCGTTGACCCTGTATTTACCAAGCCTGAAGCCCTTCTCCAGGAACTGATCTCTCCTGAAAACATGTCCAGAGTATGTAAGACATAGTCTCGCCATTCTTGCTTCTAAAGAGCATTCTGGTTGTATTTCTTCCAAGTAATCTATATATATAATGATAAAAGGAGATAGGATATAAATGCAATAATAGGAATCATATAAGAAAGTTTTGTGATTTAAGAAATGCAAACATGTCATGTGATTAGAAATTTGGGAAAGGGTTTTGGAGGAAGTTTTAAATGAGGTAGACATGAAGGTTGACCAGTGTTTTAATAGAAGGGAATGCAGAGGAGAAGACAGTTCACCATACATTCAAAGATGAAATGTAATACACCATGAATTTAATATTTATGGGCTGATTATCATGCACCATATATTATATATTTGACTCTCAAAAAATCCTAAAAGATAATTGTCATTGTCGTTACCATGTTATAGATGAAAACTCTGTAAGAGCAGAGAGGTTAATTCACTCACCAAAAGCCATATAATTACTAAGCTGCACAACTGGGATTTTAACCAAAGCAATTTGATTCCAAAGCACTATTAGAAAATGATCTGGAGGGGTAGGTATATTGAGGAGAATCCTTGAATTCTAGGCACCGGATTTGGTTCTTAATCTAGAAACTGAAAGAGAGTTGACCACTTTTTTGAAGAAAATTTTGTGGAAGAAATATAAAATAATATTATATGCATGGAGGAATAGATACACACAATGATATAGCTATAGATAAAGACATAGACAGACTTAGATATAGGTATAGACATTACATGTATATATGGATGTTTACACATACATATGTACACATCTATACACATACGTATGTACATACACACACGCACACAAAGGCACTTCAGGGAAGTACACCTGAAAGTTAACAGCATTTATCTATAGGTATATGAATCATGGGAAATCTTTCATCTTCATACATCCTGGAACCTCTCTCTTACATTTTAAGAGTTTCTGCATACATAATTTTAATAATCAGAAATATAAAATTTATACCTTAACTTTTTTTTTTTGCATTTTTTAAATTATTGTGCTCACTTATTATTTAAGTGAAAGTTTACAGCTCATTAGTTCCTCATACAAAAATTTATACGCACATTGTTATGTGACCCTAGTTGCTAGCCTATTGCCATCCCTATAATATGTTGGCACACTCCTCCTTTTCATCCCAGATTTTCCGTGTCCATTCAACCAGCTCCTGTCCCTTTCTGCCTTCTCATCTTGCCTCTGGACAGGAGCTGCCCATTTAGTCTCACGTATCTACTTGAACTAAGAAGCACACTCTTCACGAGTATCATTTTATGTCTTATAGCCCAGTCTAATTTTTGTCTGAAGAGTTGGCTTCGGGAATGGTTTTAGTTCTGGGTTGACAGAGAGTCTGGCCATGTCTTCAGGGGATCCTCCAGTCTCACTCAGACCATTAAGTGCCTTCTTTTTACTAGAGTTTGAGTTCTGCACCCCACTTTTTTCCTCCTCTGTCAGGGACTCTCTGTTGTGTTCCCTGTAAGGGTAGTCATTAGTGGTAGCTGGGCATCATCTAGTTCTTTTAGTCTCAGGCAGATGGAGTCTCTGGTTTATGTGACCTTTTTGTTTCTTGGGCTAATATTTTCTTTGCTCTTTGGTATTTTTCATTCTCCTTTGCTCCAGGTGGTTTGGGACCAATTGATGCACCTGTGATGGCCACTCACTAGCTTTTAAGACCCCAGACGCCACTCACCAAAGTGGGATGCAGAACATTTTCTTAATAAGCTTTGTTATGCCAATTGACCTAAATGTCCCCTGAAACCGTAGTCCCCAGACCCCTGCCTCTGCTACTCTGTCCCTCAAAGGAAACTTCTTAGCTTTTGGTTTAGTCCAGTTGTGCTGACTTTCCCATATTGTATGTTGTCCTTCTCTTCACCTAAGATAATTCTTGTCTACTATCTAGTTAATGAATACCCCTCTCCCTCCCTACCCTTGTAACCATCAAAGAATGTTTTCTTCTGTGTTTAAACCCTTTTTTGAGTTCTTATAATAGTGGTCTCATACAATATTTGTCCTTTTACGGCTAATTTCACTCAGGAAACCCTGGTGGCATAATGATTAAGGCTGCTAACCAAAAGGTAGGCAGTTTGAATCCACCAGGTGCTCCTTGGAAACCATACGGGGCAGTTCTCCTCTGTCCTATAGGGTTGCTATGAGTTGGAATCTACTTGACAGCAACAGGTTAGGTTAGGTTAATTTCACTCAGCATGCCTTCCAGATTCATCCATTTTATGAGATGTTTTGCAGATTCATTGTTGTTCTTTATTGTTGCATAGTATTCCATTATGTGAATATACTATAATTTGTTAATCGATTCGTCTGTGGATGGACACCTACATTGTTTCCATATTTTTGCTTTGGTGAACAGTGCTGCAATGAAAATAGGTGTGCATTTATCTATTTGTGTGATGGCTTTTTTTTCTCTAGGACATATTTCAAGAAGTGGGATTGCTGGATCATATGGTACTTCTGTTTCTAGCTTTTTAAGGAAGCACCAAATTGATTTCCAAAGTGATTGTACCATTATTTTAGCATTGTTTTAACCTGTGTTCTCTAGAGGAGCAAAGCCAGTGAAGTATATACAGATATATAGAGAGACATTTATTTCAAGGAAATGGCTCATGCAACTGTGGAGGCTGGCAAATCCCAAATCCTTGAGTCAGGTGGCAGGCTGAAGTTTTCTCCTGACTCACTAGGTTACAGGGGCTTGTGAATCCAAGGTCTGCAGTTCAGGCAGCAGGCTGAAGGCTTCTCACGTTCTAAGAACTGGAGGTCAGAAGAGGAGGATGAATGCAAGATCAAGAAAGAGAGAGGGAGAGCTTTGCAGGAACATCCATTTATATATTAGTTGCAGAACACATTCCAAGCAAACTCCTCTTCCAACTGATGGACTGCTCACTTCAGCTCATAAAATAGAGGATAATTACGTAGAATCTGCCAGACCATTGAGAATCACAGCCTAGTCAAGTTGGCATATAACATTAACCGTCACAAATGTTTATGCCTAGACTAAGGTTAGGATGGTCTATAGTTGGGTAATGTTCATGGTAATTGGAAGAATGTGATAGGCTTCAGAGTAATCATGAAATTCAAGTAAGTAAAAGCAAACTCCTTTGCAGAGAGTGTCAAACAGTCAAGACAAATGATCTATTTTCTCGGGTAAGTAGGCATAGGGTTCTAATATCCATAGAAAGCAAGTGATAATTCATAAATTTAATAGCTTTGATTTGTTTACTGGAGCTTGAGTTCTATTCTACATGTGAACACATTTCTATTTTTATAAGGAAATTTGGAGAAAAATTAGCATTTCATATACAATTTCTGTACATAGAATTTTGCAAGATTGGATTTATCATGGATATGAAGATATCTCCTTTAAGATATTATTTAGTTTTAGCTTAAACCAAACACCATTAAGTGCTACCAGTACCACAGAGAAGGTCTTCCTCATGTGTAGCGTCATCATCACCAACATCATTATCAGAATCATCTTTATCCAGAAAAATTTACTAAACAAGTGGAATGAAAGCCCTTGATCCCTGCTGTGTGGAATTTATGCCCCTTGCTGTTTAACCATCAGTCTCCTTTTTTTAAAATTATTGATACAATTTTGAAGAGAATAGAACAATACTTGCTCAGTGAGGAAAAATTTGAGAATACTAGAAGAGGAAACTAGAAGGAATAAAATGAATATCTTCAATATTACCACGAATAATCACTGAAACTTTTGTAGTATTCCCTTCTAGTCTTCCTTTAAAGAAACTAGATATTTTGGATAATAAAATATATGTAATATTATTTTATGATTTTTAAATTTAATGTGATCATCTTCCATATTAATGACTGAATTAGTTAATAGCTACCTTACATTATACCATTTAGAAGTATCATAATTTGACTATTTCCCTATTATTTAGCACTTACTTGCAATTTTTTTTTTATGTATAAGGATACTATTTGCTTCTAATGATATTTGAGAGATAATTTTTGCTAAACTGTATTTTTAGATTACTAAAGTAATGCATGTTCATTACATAAAAGCTAGGTAATATGGAAAAATGAAAAAAACACCAATATACATACCATTGAACCAATGATAACTACTGTCAAGGTTATGCTTCATCTTCGTAGAGTTCATATTTAAAGTGCTCTCTTTACTTTTACAAAAATATATATATTTGCTGCCTTTTAACTGAAGATATTTTTTGAATCACAAAATTTTACAGATTTTTGGTAGTCAAGTTAATGTTTTCATTTATAGATCCACCTTTAGCGATATACTTAGGAAGCCCTTCTTTTTCTTAATATTATATTAAAATTCACCTGTATTTTTAGTTCTTGTAGTTTATTATTGCATTTAAATATTTAACCCATCTGGTCAATCATTTATTTACGTTGCTATAGTTTTGCCTCTTACATTCCCTATTTAACATTCCTCAAGTATAGAGAAGAATCTCTTTGGGGGCAAAGGTAAAGCTTGTAGATAACAAAATGACAAGTAAGGCATGACTTTCTTTCAAGAAGTAACCAGCTGATTGTCACTTTGAAGGGAAAACGATTGGTCATAATAACAAATGCACTAAAAGTATGGGTTTATGAAAGCAGGGACACTTGAACAGGGTCTTACCTACATGTAAGATTTCAACAGGAAATGATGGAGTAGTAGACATCCCAGGCAGAGGAAAGTGACTGAATTTTGTAGTTTTGTTTTGTTTTGTTTTCATTTTTAATGCAAACCACTCTTCATATGATAATTTAGTTTATTGTCACCAAGGATGAAAGTTTTTTTGGGCTAAAATTATTGTATGCAATTTCTTCCTCATGATATTCTGTTTATACTCACATGTATACACTCAATGGATAAATGCTAAAGAAATGGGGACTTATGCAGTTTAATAATTTTTTTTTTTAAATGAATCATTGTGCTTTAAAAAGTTATCTCAAGAGTTCAGAGACAATGTATTTAGGCTGTTTCCTTTTTTTTTTTTTTTTTCTTTGCTGTTAAACTTGAATTTCATTTAATCCCCAAAGCTTCCTTATTGCTTTAGTCTGTAGGGTTCACAATGAGAATTCCTAGAGTAAGAATCTATCTTCAGCCACTAACCCCAAGTTGGCAAATGTCTTCTGAGTCTTCTTCATGATCAAAAAGTTGCACTGGCTGCAAGAATACAAGGCAGCAAGGAAGCTGTGCTGACAACTGCAGAAAGTATTTCACAGAGGAAAAAAGCTCATCATTTTTCACAAGCTGATTCCCTTTTGCTGAGACCTATATTGTAAGCTTGCATTGTTCTCACACCCAAGTGATGAATGTATGTTGATGCCTTTTTCTCCTTTAAAAAATAAATTTCCATCTGAGTTCTGTTTGTCACAAATGTTTAGACACACAGCTGTCTATCTGCCGTGGTTCTGCATAAAAGAAGGTCGCTGTTGTACATTACAGAAAACACTCCAGTAAATGTTCTATATAATCCACTAGGACCGTCTGTTTATTTGTCTCCTACTTTCGTTCTGAATCTTCTTCCTTTTAAGGAATTATTGCTAATGAAAAATGCAGAGATGGCTTGAAAATCATCACCTGAAGCTAAGGACTATTGCCATTTCAGTACCCTAAAATTTTGAAATATTCATTGTCACTACTTGTCACTGCAAGGACAATACTTCTGAAAAGAAAAATAATTGGAGTGGGGAAGGAGGACTAGAACAGACGTCCTGCAGCAAAGAGCGAGGGGAGACGAGAGTGTATGGGCACTGCGACGGTGCAGTGTCACAGAACGGGCAAAGTCAGGAAGCTGAGTCATGACTGTATAATATCAATACAATGCCCAGTGGGGACACAGCCAGAAGAGCTTCAGTTAAAATGTGTGATAAAGGCATAGATAAAAAATGAAAGCAACACTGTTGTAACTTTTAAACTCAGCATAATTCAGTGTGATGGTGAAACAAAGAAATATTTTAAGGTTCTGCAGGCAGTAGAAATCTAGCCTGGGTTCTTGCTGTCTTAAACCAAACAGGGTTGATTGAAAGGATCTAGTGGGCTCAGTGGATGCAAAGGAGGCTGGACACCAGGTCTGGTAAATGGACAGTGTATCAGGCTGCAGGAACCCAGGTCAGTCAAGCAACAGGAACGGTCAGTCTGCACATCAGTGCCGCAGCGCCCAGGCCAACAGTTTCCTCCCACTCTGTCCTCAGTACCAATAAAGAAGCCCCTTCTGTTTTTTCCCTGAGTTTTTCTTTTGTTTCTTCTTACTCTGTCCCAAAAGAGCTTTGCCTTGCTGTCAAAAACAGTTTGAAGTAGGCTTCCTGTCTTACCCCATCCTGCGAAGTTGTGCACCATCACATAAGAACACTCATGGACGTTTATTGCTCCTCACTCTTTGTTACAGAACATCTGTTCCATTCCTCTCCCCCATCCCAGCTGTTTTTGTTTTCAGAAGTATTATTCTTGCAATGACAAGTAGTTGTTGCTTGCATTCTTGACAGTAGCTCTTTCACCTCTTCTCTGTTCTCGTAAGCCTCCGATGATGCCATCTTTGCCCTTACATCCAGCAGTTGCCTCATTTGCTTTTTCACAGAGATGGTAGACAACAAGGCAGAAGCCTCCTCAAACCTCACCCCACCAAACAGGCCCCCTTGCCTGCACCTGAACTCACCCTGTTCTTTGAGCTGTTGCTGCTGTCGTTAGTCGCCATCGAGTTGATTCCGACTCATGACGACCCCACGTGTTCAGAGTAGAACTGCTCCACAGGGTTTCCAAGGCTGCGGCCTTTTAGAAGCAGATGTCGGCCCTGCATTCTGAGCACCGCTGGGTGGGTTTGAACCACCAGCCTTTCAGCTAGTAGTCCAGCGGTCAACTCTTTGCACCAATCAGACACTCCGTGTTTGTACAGTCTGTTAAAATGGAGGAGGATCTTTCCTTCTGTCTAAAAGTAACCTTCGTACCTGTGATCTGAGTTCTATCCCCTTTTGCTTCTCCAGGGACTTCATTCTTATCAGAATCACCTTCTCTTTCCTTTATGCTTAGGCTTCCTGTCTGTGTTTTCACTTCTCCTTTGACATTTACATATGCTTACAAGTCTTCGAACATAAAAATAAATTTTCCTCAATCCTTATTTCCATCTTCGGCTATCAACTCTGGCTGCTGCCCTTCTCCACTGGCACTGCTTTTCCAAATTAGTTACTTCTTAATTGCTAAATCTAATGGCACTTGGGGAGCAGTAGCGGCTCAATGGTAGAGTTCTCGCCTTCCAGGTAGGAGATGCAGTCTCAATTCTTGGCCAAGGTATCATGCGCACAGCTATCACCCGTCTGTCGGTGGAGGCTTGTGTGTTGCTATGATACTAAACAAGTTTCACTGGAGCATCCAGACTAAGACAGACTAGGAAAAAAGACCTGGCAACCCACTTCCGAAAATCAGCAGGCCAGCCAGGCTTTTGTTCCACTGTGCATTGGCTGATGGTGAATCTCAGACCCACTCACAGGCAGCTAACAACAACAACAAAGGGGCTTAACCTCATCCATGCAATCTGTTAGCATCTTTTTACACTGTTTTCATATTCTAGAAACACTCCTCTCTTGTTCTTTAGGGTCATTTCTCCTCAGTCAGTCAAATTTCCGGCCTTTCCTTCACCAACCATCCCTCAGATCCCAGAGTGTCTCTAGGAACTACAGTGGACACTCCACTAGCCCCACTCTGCCCTCTGCCTGAGCAACCTCCTCTATTTGCAGGGTTTCTATTCCCACGTAAACCTCTTGCCCTGAATATCAGCCAGGGTCAAGATTTCATCAGGTAGCTAGCTGCCTCTTATTATTATTATTTTATTTTTATTATTGTGGTTAAAATATACATAGCGAAACATAAGCCATCTTAACAATTTCTACACGTACAGTTCTGTGACCTTGACGACATTGTTCCAGTTGCCGCCCATTCTCACTACCCTTTTCCAAATCACCTCACCGTTATCAACATAAATGTAATGCCCACTAAGTAAAAACTCTGCTTTTACCCTCTGCCCCCACCTCTGGTTACTACTAATAACCCTCATATTCTGTATATTTGCTTATTTCACATAAGTGAGATCATACAGTACTTATCCTTTTGCCATCGACTTATTTTGCATACTGTGATGTTTTTGAGGATCCACTGTGTTTTGGCCTGCAGCAGGACTTCACTCCCCTTCACGGCTAATATTCCATTGTGTGCCTTTGGTTTACCCATTCATCTGTTGATGGAAATTTAGGTTGCTCCCACCTTTTAGCTGTTGTGCAAAACGCTGCAGTAAACGTTGGTATACGAGCTCCTGTTTGTGTTTGTGCTTACCCCTCTTCTGGGTATATGTTCGGATTGGGATTTCTGAATCATATGGTAGTTTTATTTTCGACTTTTTGAGGAGCTGCCAAACGTTTTCCACCTCGGCTGTACCATTTTACATTCCCACTAGCAATGGATGAGGGTTCTAGTGTCTTCACAAACTCGCCAAAACTTTCGTTGTCTTCTTTTTTTATTTTTAATCATTGCCATTCTAATGGAAGTGAGGGGGTATCTCATGGTTTAGGTTTGCATTTTCCTAATGACAAATGGCACTTCTTATAAATGTTTTGGCCATTCAGTTACTCTCTTTGGTGAAATGCCTGCTCAAGCCTTTGCCCATTTTTTGATTGGATTGTTTGTCTTGTCATTGTTGCAAAAGTTTTTTTTTTTTTTAAATATTTTGGATATTAAAACTTCATTGGATATATGGTTCCTGAAAATTTCTCCCAATCTCTAGGTTGGCTCTTACTTTGTTGATAAAGTCCTTTGATGAACAAAACGTTTCATTCTTATGAGACCCCATTTATTTCATCTTTTGCTACTCACGCTTTTGTTGTCATAGCTGATAATGCATCATTAAAAACTAGGTCCCACAACCTTGGCCCTACATTATCTTCAAGGAATTTTACAGTGTTAGTTTTCCTATTTAGGTCCTCGAACCATTTAGAACTGGTTTTTTTGCATGGTGTGAGGCATGGATATTTTTTCTTCTGCATTTGGAAATCCATTTTTTCTAAGACTATTATTTATTGAAAAGACCCTTCCTTCTCCATTTAATGTAATTAGTATCTTTAGTCAAAAATCAGTTGATCATAGATGTATGGATTTATTTCTGCACTTTCACTACTGTTCCATTGGTCTATATGTTTATTGTTATACCGGTATTAGGCTATTTCAATTACTGTGACTATATAGTATGTTTTGAAATCAGGAAGTGTGAGTCTTCCTACTTTATTCTTCTTCAAGATAGTTTTAGCTATTCAGGGTCTCTTGCCCTTCCATATAAATTTGAGAATTGGATTTTCTATTTTTGTAAAGAATGCTCTTGGAATTTTGATGGGGCTAGCTCTTTCTTGAACCTCTGTTTGGGGTATCTGATAAGCTCTTCAAACTCAATAGCCCAAACAAAACTTACTATCTCTGTTTCCTCTTCTGAATCTCACACTGTAAAAATGGCTTGGGGCCAGTGTCTGATCTCCTCCAACTACACAAGGCGGAAGGAGAACCAAGATCAACAGTGCAAGGCTGACTCCCATCAGGCGAAGGTGCCAGAAAAGCATCCTCTCTCCACCATCTTTACTAACTCTGACACCAACCGTCCCTCCCACAGCACTCTCTACTGGGCTTGATAATTCATTACAATGGCCACACAGAACTCAACAGACCACACTCACAATTATGGAATTTATTAGGGAAGTAACTGTTACAATTCAGGCTCAGGAACACTCAGGATACAGTTCTTCCCAGCTGTGTTCGTAGGCACACCTCTCCCTGGCCCTCAGCCTCTGCCCAAAGGCACTCAGCTTTCTCTCTTCATCAGCCAGGAAGCCAACCTCACCATTTCCTGCTGCTGGGTCTCTCCTTCCTTGGTGGTGGTGGGCTCTTCCTCTCTGATTGGAACTGACCCTTTTAAGGTAACACTGACAGATTCCCTTGGTAGGCCACAATTACCCTATCACACAGTCTCATCCAAATCCCCTGGGTGGGAGTTACAAGACCATGACTAAAAAGGCCACACACAAAAGTAATTAGTCCACAGCACACACCATGCTTTTTACTCTTTTAATGCACTGTGCCTTAGAGATTGGTACCTCTGTACTCAGTTGCCCATGCCAGAAACCTGGGAATTCTGTTTGACTACCCCTTCTCCTCCCTCCGAAACTTACTCACCTAATCCTTTTGATTTTATGCCTTTGAAATAATTCATGAACTCACCTCCATTCTCATGTACACCATCCTAGTAAAGTTCTGCATTTATGCATCTGGGCTACTGCGTCACAATCTCTCTGTGCTACCTACCTCCTGTGTCTCCTCCTCCTCCCCAGTTCTTGCTCCCCAGTCAGTCAGTTACCTTTCTAAAATGCAAAATGACTCATGTTGTTTTGCTGCTCTATTTCTTCAATGATTCAGTGAACATTCTCTTAGAATAAAGTCCAAATTCATTAGTATGGCCTAAGAGATATTAATTATATGTTTCCTTTTACCTCTTCAGAGTCCGCCATCCCCTTGCGTTATCTATGCTCTGGCTCTCCAGCTTTTGAGTACTCCATGCTTTCTCTTTTGACTTAATATATGCCTACAACTCAACACCCATTCAACCTGTGCTCTAAATTTAGACTTTGATTCTTCTGGAAAGCAGCTCCCACTTCTCTGAGACTCGGTTAAACTATGTACTCACAAAGCTCCATTTCGTTTCTTCAGTCTTGATTCACTATGTTGTAATTGTCTGCTGTGTCTGCTAGATTGGATGCTTTCTGATGATAGAAGCTCTGTCACTTTTGATCACGTTTGTATTTCCATTATCTTCCACAGTGCTTGACACATAGTAGGTATTTGGGAGATGAGCAACCAGAAATATAAGGTTGGAATGAAAGCTGAGGCTTAACTCTGAAAAAGCTTCTATGCCAGACTAGTCATTTTGATCATGGAAGCTTTTAAGAAGGAAAGTAACATAAAGACCTAATATTTTAAAAAATGCCATGATGTCAGATTCAAAAGACAGTTATCTATTTTTTTCCTCTCTCTTCTCCCATCTTGCTGGGTTACATATCATAAAGTGGCTTTTCCTCTCTTTAGCCGTAAAAATGCCAGTTATGCCTTCTATTTGGCCACTGACTCACGGCTACCACATGCACAATTGGACAAAACACTGCCTGATCCCGTGCCATCCTCACGATTGGGTGCAGATTGGCCTGTTACTGCCGTCACGATGATGCTTTCCTTTGGCTGGATTTATTCAGACATACCTTACATTAGTCAACATCTGGGATTTTACATTACACTAAACTTTACAGAGCACTTTCACATGAAAGAAAATTTCATTTTATCTTTGCAACATGTGTGTGAATGCCCATTTTATGGATGAAAAAGTAAGGTGCAGACAGTTAAGAGTCCTGGTGACCATAGACAAATGCTAATGGAAATGAAAGCAATTTCCATTAGAACATCACCACTGTGCTAGGTACTCAGGGAAATACAAAAGCAATGCTAGTTATAGTCACTGTTAAGGCACACACATTATCAGGTTGAATTCCACGAAATTGCCACATCTGTAGGTTAAAAAAAAAAAAAAATTGAATATCAGCAATTTCGTATAGTTCAACCTAATACATCTTGAAATAGTTAAGTAACAACACAAAACAGTATACACATAATCAATTGTCAAAATGAGTGACAAAGATAATAGATGCTATGGACAGACAATAATTACATCAACTCAGGATGAGCATAGAAAGACTGAGTTATCAATCTTTCCTCCCCGACTGTCTCCTTTACTTAGCTTCTCCCTCAGGGCAGTACCTACATTTCTTTAGTGTCCTGAGTCAGTCGTATGTTTCCACTTGAAGCTCCTGCCACAACCTCAAACACTTTATATGCTACATCTCCTCATCCAGTCCTTCATCATGGCCTTCCTGCCATTGCTCCCACAACCGGAAACTCTGGATTCCTCTGTTATCTTTCTTTTTCTACACCAAAATGACACCAACTCCAGCTGAGAGTGTTTTTGAAATCATTAACACATCAATTTTTTACCCAAAAAACGCCTACAGCTTTCATAATACAAGCACAACTTACCTCACCTGGCGGTAGAATCATGGTCTTTTCTTTCAGTAACTGCTTCATGGAAATACAGATGCGTAGAAAAATGCACACATCATAACTGGACAACTGGAGGAATTTTCACCAAGTTAGCCAACTCATGTAAACAACACCTAGAGATGAAAAAAAAAATATTAGTAGTATCCCTGAAGCTCCTGGAAGCCTACTCCCAGTCACTATCCTACCTAAGATAATGGCTATCCTGACTTACAGGGTTAGAGTTAATTTTGCCTTTTTTTAAATTTATATAAACAGAATCAGACAGTATATAATCATAAATGCAGAATTTTTTTCCTCAACATTTTGTGCATGAGACGTATTCATTTTGATGTGTGTAACGGTAGTTCTTTTACTTTTATTGCTTTGGAGTATTTCACAAAGTAAACGTATTGGGTGGTTTCCAGTTTTGGACTCCTAGGGATCCTACCATTAATATTCTGTACATGTCCTCTGGCAGACATATGTATGCCTTTCCGTTGGCTATATAACCACTAGTGAAATTCTGAGTTTTAAGGTGTGCATATTTTCTGCTTTAACAGATAATGCTAAATATCTTACCAATTTTTTGTGACTGTACTCCTCTTCCTCACCAACAGTATTGTCAGTTGTTTTAATATTAGGATAAGAAAAAAAAATTTTTTTTTTTCCATTGGAATAAAATTTTTTTTTTCTTATCCCAATTTTTATTCCAATGGAAGTGTAATAATATTTCATTAGGGTGAAATATTATTCATGAATAAGGTGAAGTAACTTCATATGTTTATTGGCCTTCCCGATATCATCTTTTTAAAATACGTATTTAAGTCTTTCCTAAATGATCTGACTTTTTCTTGTCAATTTGTAAGGGTTATATATATATTATGGATACAAGTCCTTTGTCAGATATACGTACTGGTATTTTGGACTCTTTTTTGGGGGTTCATTGGTCTATTTGTTTATCCTTAAGCTAAACATACTGTCTTAATTACTTTTTATTTATATCTGGAGGTAAAATCATGCAACTTTTTTCTTTTCTTTTTTTTTTAATGATTGCTTTGGCTATCCTTGGCCATTTGTGTTTGCATAAAAATGCTAAGATCAGCTTTAGAATTTTTTCAAAAATAAATAGATGAATAAATGCCCTTGCAAAGATTTTTGATTATGATTGCATTAAACCAAGTGAATATATTATCTTATGGATAAGGGTTTTGGGGTAGATATTTTTACATTTAATATATTTAATGTATATATCTTATAACCAGGGCATGGGTGTTGTTTTTAATCTGGTTTGAAAATATTTGTGTTTTAATTAAATTATTTAGTTTATTTACATTTAAGTTAATTACTCACATATTTAAGTTTAAATCTACCAGTTTATTAGTAGTATAATAGTGATAATAAATACTGTTGGCAATGGGTATTATAATATTGAGTCTTTCAGTCCTTGTAAAGATATATTCTTCTTTAATATGTCTCAATAATATTTTATAGTTTTTTTTTTTTTAGAGCAGACATGCCTATGTATTTATCGATTGTATTCCTAGACATTCAGTTTTCTTGGTATTAAAGCAAACGATTTGTTTAAAACAATTTTTTTTCAAAATGTTTATTTTTGGTGTAGAGAAATGCAACTGCTATTTGTACAATGACCTTGTATTCGATGACTTTAATAAGTTTAATTAATAAGACAGAAAGGTTGTAGGTTTTTTTTTACACACATACACAATTATGCCATCTGCAAATACTCATATTTTTATTTCATTTTTTCCAATCCTATCCATTATTTTCTTACTCAGTTGCACCGGATAGAATTTCTAACACAATGTTGAATAGATGTGGTGATTGTGGGCATTTTTTTTTTTTCAATTTTAGTTGGGGTAAGTTGTTAATATTCCAACCTTAAGTAAAATGTTTGTTTTTGCAGATTTGTTTTTGTCAAACTAAGGATGTTCCCTTCCTCCTTTAATTTACTAAAACTTCTTCTTTGTAGTTGTTTTATTTTGTTTTGTGTTATAATTCTGTGGGCATGAAGAATGTTTCCCAATGTCTCATTCTCTAGGAATCTATTGAGATGATTATATAATTTTTCTCCTCTAGTTAGTAGATTACATAGACTGGTTTTTGTAAAAGTTAAACTAATTTCATGTTCCTGGAGTATATTCACTTTGGTGGTAATGTGTAGTCCTATATTTATATGTGGTTGAATTAGATTTCTATTTTCTTGTTTAAGGTTTTATATCTATGTTTACGAATGAGATTGAACCCTAATTTTCCTGTTTGGTAACGTTCTGGAAGTTTGTGGAATCATCTTATGCCGGCTTCACAAAAGGAGTTTGGGAAAGCCTCCCTTTTGTAATTTTCTGAAAAATGTACAAGATTTGTGATATTTCTTTTTTAAATATTTAAAAGAATTAACAAGTAAAGCCGTTTTAGCTTAGATTAGCTTATATTTTGGGAGATTTTTTATTTTCAATTAAATTTCTTCAAGAAATATGGACTATTTTTATTTTTTAATGCTTCTTTCGTCGGTTTTGGTATAAGTTGTAATCATTTCATCTAAATAATAGAACTTATTGATTTTTTTTATTGATGTATAAATTTATTAGTAACATTTTCCTATTATCATTGTAATACCTGCAGGATCTTTATAGATCTCTTCTTTGCTATTCTGATACAGGCAATTTGCACCTTCTGTTTTGTTAATGAATATTCTAAGTTTTTTTTTTTTATTCTAAGTGTTAGTAAAGAAACTCACGCATGTTTTCAGAAAACTAAGTTTTGACACTGTTGTGTTTTTCTTTTGTGTATTGTTTTAGAATTCTGAAATTTTTGCTCTTATTTTTCTTTCCCTTTCCATAATTTTTTTTTCTATTCTTTGTTCTGCTTCCTTAGATGGATATTTAGGTAACAAAGCCTTTCTTTTTTTCTAGCATATGCATTCAATAACAAAGATTTTCTGTGTAGGCATGACTTTATTTGCCTCCCATAAATTTTAAAATGCTATCATTTTTCAAAATCATTCTGTTAAACTTATTTACAAATTTTCACATGATTCTTTACTAAATTTGTGGCTTATTTAAAATTTACCAGATATTTATAGTTTGTGATGCCATTTTGTTATGGAGTTTTAGTTTAATTCTGCTCTTGTCAGAGAGCATAGTCTTTACAATTTTAATTCTTGTGTATTTATCGAGACTTGCTTTTTTTGGCCAATTATAAAAATTGTTCCACGTTCTGTTGAAAAGATGAGGTATCCTGCAAGTGTTGGTTGCAGTCTTCTGTATGTAGGTATGTATGATGCATGTAGGTGTATATGTATCTATGTATATGTCTATGTATCTATGTATGTGTGTATGTTAGGTGGTGAAAACTTTGTGTCAAAATTTTCCACAATATTGTGGATTGTCTAATCTTTAGTTTTATCAATTTTTATTTTATACATTTTAAACCTGTGATACTAATGCGTAAAAACTAAACTAATGCATGCTAACTTAGAATTATTTTCTCTTCTGGGTGAATTGAGTCTTGATTCAATGGTAATGCCCCCTTTTTTAATGTCTACTTAGTCTCATTTCACGTTTCTTATGGATAACGGTTTCAGGGTACATATTTTTACATTAAATGCATTTAATGTATAGGCCGCATAACCAGGATATGGGTGCTCTTTTTTTTTTTTTTTAATCCAGTTTGAGAACATTTGTATTTTAATTGAATTATTTAGTTTATTTACATTTAAGTTAATTACTCACATATTTAAGTTTAAATCTGCCAGTTTGTTATTAGTTTCATATTTGTCCCATCTGCTCAATGTTTCTTTTCTTCTACTTTCTAACTTTTTAAAATATACATTTTTTTTTTTTAATTTCTTTTGTCCCTTTATAGAAACTCATTGCTGTCCAGTCAATTCCAACTCATAGTGGCCCTACAGGACAGAGTAGTACTGCCCCATAGGGTTTCCAGTAAGTGGCTGGTGGATTCAAACTGAAGACCTTTCATCCAACAGCCAAATGCTTAACCGCTGGGCGACCAAATGCTTAACCACTGGGCGACCAGGGCTCCTGTCCCTCTATAAGTTTGTTATTTATACAGTTCCTTATCATTCTTGTGCTATTTATGCTAAAAAACATGTGCAGACAATTTTGAAATGTTACAGTCTATCTTAAACTGTAATTTTTTCCCAATTTCTAGAGATTGCAAAGGCTTTTAAATACATTAATGCAATGTATCACTTCTTGCCATTTATGTCTTAATGTAATTATATGCATATATTAAACCACGTAAGATATTATAATTATTGTTTTTCATGGTGAATTTTCATTTACATTTACTATAAATTCTTTGCTTTTTATTTCTTATTATAGTTCCATGTTTCCATCTGAAACTATTTGCCCTCTGCTTGCAGACTTTTTTTTTTTTTGTAATTTTTTTACTTCAAGTCTGCTGTTTAAAAATTCTTTCTCTCTTTTTTTCCTGAAAACGTTTTTTTATTTAACCTTCATTTTTGAAGGAGGTTTTAGCTGGCTATAGAATTCTAGGTAAAATTGTACTTTTCCACAACACCATTCTATTTTCTTCCAGATTTATCTTTCAGGTTGAGAAGTTAGCTGTTAGGCTTAGTATTTTTCTTTTGGGTATTCTGCCTTTTAAAATTTTAGAATTTTTTGGATTTTAACTGTTTCACTATGACTTGCCTTTTATTATTTTTTTAATCCTATTTAGGATTTTTTGTAGTTTAATTGGTTTTGAAAATTTCTCAAAAAATACCTCTTCAATTGTTATTCTGTCCCATTTATCTGTACATGTATATATTCATGATCTGTATTTCTTATTCTCATTTCAGTATCAGCTAACTATTTTCAGTCAATTAATTTTCATTTTAACAGTGCTTAATCTGCTATTACACTCATTTTTGTTTATTTTATTATTCTAGAATTTCTATTTGATTCTTTTATATGACCAGACCCGTTGCCATCAACTCAATTCTGACTCATAGTGACACTATATGTCAGAGTAGACCTGTTCCATGGGGCTTCCAAGGCTGTAATCTTTACAGAAGCAGACTGCCACATCTTTCTCCCACAGAATGGCTGATGGGTTCAAACTTCCAAACCACTACGCCACCAAATTTCCTTACTCTTTTATATATAGGTTCCATTAATCAATTGAAATTTGCCATTGGCCATACACTTTTCATCATTAATCACAGCATTTTACCATCTGTAAGAAATAACTCTAATACCTACATCATCAGTTGGTCAGTCTATTCCTATATTGTTTCTCTCTCCCTCTCTTTTTCTTTCTTTTGGTTCTGTCTTCTAATACTCAAAGATCTTTGATTAAATGTGGTAGGAAATCTTTGTATGAAATATATGGTAGAGGCTTGAAATTGGTGTATTTTCCTCAGGAAGCATTTATTTTTGCTTCTGTAGTCTGTTAGAGTAGGAAACTTTTAATTTGATCCAGTTTGGGATTGAGCTGACTTGACACTGAACTTAGTCTGTATGTCTGCAGGTGCATTTTCAAGCTAGGCTTACTTCTAGGGTACAGCGTTCACTAGACCCAACTAAAAGTCTGGTTGCTTCCAGAGTTCATCTCGTTGAAGATCTTTCTCTCTTTCCCTGATCCTCTACTTTACCAAGCATGATGTCCTTCTCGAGGGACTAGTCCTTCCTGATAACATGTCCAAAGTACCTGAGATAAAGTCTGGCCAGCTGTCCTTCTAAGGAGCATTCTGGTTGCACTTTACAAGGCAGATTTGCTCCTTCTCTGGCAGTCCCTGGTATATTCCTTATTCTTCACCAGCGCCATAATTCAAAGGCCTCAATTCTTTGCTCTTTCTTATTCATTGTCCAGCTTTCTCATGCACAGGCACATGAGGCAATTGAAAACACCAGGCTTTGGGTCAGGGGCATCCTAGTCTTTAAGGTAACACCTTTGCTTTTTAATACTTTAAAGAGATCTTTTGCAGTAGATTTGCCCAATGCATCATCTGATTTCTTGACTGCTGCTTCCATGGACATTGGTTGTGGAACCAAGTAAAATGAAACCCTTGACACCTTTAACATTTTCTCTGTTATTGTGATGTTGCTTATTGGTCCACTTGTGAGCTTTTGGGTTTTTTTTTTTTAATCTTAAGGTGTGATCCATACTGAAGGCTATGGTCTTTGATCTTCGTCAGTAAGTGTTCAAGTCCTCTTTGCTTTCATCTGCATATTGAAGGTTGTTAATGAGTCTTCCTTCAATCCTGACACCATGGACATCTTCATATAGGCCAGCTTCTCGGATTATTTGCTCAGCATACAGACTGAATAACTATGGTGACAGAATACAACCCTGAAACACACTTTTCCTGGCTTAAACTACACAGCATCCCCTTGTTCTGTTCCAAAGACTGCCCCTTGGTGCATGTACAGGTTCTTCCTGAGCACAATTAAGTGTTCTGAAATTCCCATTCTTCACAATGTTATCCATAATTTGTTATGACCCACACAGTCGAAAGCCTTTGCATAGACAATGGAACACAGGTAAACATCTTTCTGGTATTCTCTGCTTTTGACCAAGATCCATTTGACATCAGTAATGATATCCCTCATTCCACATCCTCTTCTGAATCTGGCTTGAATTTCTGGCAGTTCCCTGGTAATGTACTGCTGCAACAGTTTTTGAATGACCTTCAACAAAATTTTACTATCATGTGATATTAATGATATTGTTCGAAAATTTCCACATTCAGTTGGATCACCTTTATTGGAAAAGGGCACAAATATGGATCACTTGCAGTCAGTTGGCCAGGTAACTATCTTCCAAATTTCTTGACATAGATGAGTGAGCACCTCTAGGACTACACTCATTTGTTGAGACATCTAAATTGGTATTCAGTCAATTCCTGGAGCCTTGTTTTTTGCCAATGTCTTCAGTGCCGCTTAGACTCCTTCCTTCAATACCATCAGTTCTTGATCATTTGTTACCTCCTGAAACGGTTGAATGTCAACCAATTCTTTTTAGTACAATTACTGTGTATATTCCTTTTATCTCCTTTTGATGCTTCCTGCATTTTTCAATATTTGGACCATTGAATTCTTTAATATTGCTACTCGAGACTTGATTTTTTTTTTTTCCAGTTATTTTAGCCAGAGAAATGCTGAGCATGTTCTTCCCCTTTGGTTTTCTAACTCTAGGTATTCGTACAGTTCATTATAATACTTTACTTTGTCTTCTTGAGCCACCCTTTGAAATCTTCTGTTCAGCTCTTACTTCATCATTTCTTCCTTTTGCTTTAGTGGCTCTATGTTCAAGAGCAAGTTTCAGAATCTCTTCTGGCAGTCGTTTTGGTCTTTTCTTTCTTTTTAATAAACTTTTGCCTTCTTCATGTATGATGTCCTTGATGTCATTCCATAATTTGTCTAGTCTTCAGTTATTAATGTCCAGTGCATCAAATCTTGTTCTTGAGATGGTCTCTAAATTCAGGTGGCCTATACTCAAGGTCATATTTGACTCTTGTGGACTTGTTTTAATTTTTTTCAACTTCAACTTGAACTTGCATATGAGCGATTGATGATCTGTTCCAAAGTAGGCCCCTGGCCTTTTTCTAACTGATGATATAGAGCTTACTGATATTGATATTGAGCTTATTGATATTAGAAATTACTGATACTTGAAAAAGTTATTGTCTAAAATTCAAGTTTATCTGGGTATCCTTTATGTAATCTGACAAGCTCATATCAGTTTAAAGGTGATCTTTCTCACTTCCGTCTATATATCCAACTCAACCTATCTTCCCAAGTTTCAAACTAAGTCCTTCTTTTCCTGTGTCTTTTCTAATTTTCTGAACTATTGTAATATGATGTAGTAATCATTATTATCTATTTAGTATTTTGTCCCTGATGTTAACTGTTATTCTAATAACCCATCTAAAAATTGTATACTTTGTACGTGCTCACTGTATCTTATATTTCTCTACTATTGCCCATGGTTTGTCCTTGAGTGTTGGAATGCTGTTAATGCTTAATTCACATTTGATTTTTAGCCAAATTTAGCTTCTTTCAATACAAAGTGTTCATATCACTCCCTTGCCATTACTAAATACATACACACAGACAGGCTCTCATTGGCCCAAAAGACACAATTCAAAATCTTCGACGTGTTATAGGGCCTTTCATAAGCATATCTCCTAAGAATCATCATCAAGTTCCAGTCTTGCCTGACCTCGTGCATTTTCTACAACTGTGCTGTGTAATACGGTGTCCATTAGACACTGGCTACATATGTGCGTTCAGGATTTTAGATATAACTAGTTAGAACTGAGATGCATGCAAGTTTAAAATACACATGAAATTTCAAAGACTTTGTAAAAATTATAAAAGTCATTAATAGTGTTTTATACTGACTATATGCTAAAACAAATCAATTTCATGTCTTTTTTTTTTTTTTCCTCTTTAAATATGACTGCTAGAAAATTTAAGATTACACGTGTGGCTTTTATTATATTTCTGTCAGACTTTGCTATTCTAGAATATCCTAGGCTCTTTTTCATGTAGGTGTTTGGGCATGAATTTCCCATTGCCTAATGGACTTCCACCATTTGTGGATGCAAAGATTATGCTGGTATGTTGATAAAGCCATCCCTGAAGGCAGAAGAGAATTGGCATCTCCCCACTCAGTGTTTCCAGAACACTTTATATACAACCTACTACTAAACCTACTGCCGTCGCGTCAGTTCCGACTCATAGCAACCCTATAGGACAGAGTAGAACTGCCCCCAATGAGTTTCCAAGGAGCACCTGGCATATTTGAACTGCCGACCTCTTGGTTAGCAGTCGTAGCACTTAACCACTACGCCACCAGGGTTTCCCTTTTTATATAAGACCACTAAATTCATGAAGGTGTGTTTATTTCTAACACTAGGATGAGCTCTTCTAAGTAAATGAATATATGGCTTGTTAATTCTGATTATTAATTCAATTCCCTGCCATCTTTGGCCGTATATTTGGTGACTATATCTGGTTAAAAAAATTCTTCCTTTTTTTTTAATGGTAAAGTTTTGTTTTTTGTTTTATTTATTCCTACACTGCTTAAAATTAGGCTCATACCTGGATTATTGCAACTCTTTCTGTGCTCACAGACTCTGCAATTAGCCTTCTCTCTTTCACGTATTATATTTTTTATTTTGTTTTGGCTCCTAAACTGAATTTTGCAGGATGCTACCCTGTGCTTCAAAGTCCTATAACACATGCCCATCTGAATACCACTTTCCGTGTTCTAGCCTCTGCTCAGTCTGGTTTCTACCACCCTCACCAGTTGCTGTGAAGTCCTTTCCAACTCATGGCCACCACATGTGTGTCAAATTAAAACTGTGTTCCATAGGATTTTCAATGGCTGTGATCTTTAAGAAGTAGTCAACCAGATCTTTTTTCCAACTATGTCTAGGTGGACTTGAACCACCAACCTTTTAGTTAGCAGCCAAGGGCTTACCTATTTGTACCACCCAGTGACTCCTTATCTGGGTTAGTCAATGAAAAAGTCTCTCTTTGCTTGTAGCCATGCCTGACATTTACTAAAAAAAAAAAAACCCTTGCAGTCCAGTGGATTCCAACTCGTAATGACCCTATAGGATACGGTAGAACTGCCCCTTAGTGTTTCCAAGGAACTGCTGATGAATTCAAACTTCCAACCTTCTGGTTAGCAGTCTGAGCTCTTAACCACTGAGCCACTGGGGCTCCCGTCTAAATAACAATAGATCAATTTGTAGCTCTTCTATGTTATTATTTGCTGGGCTGTAAATCCTAGGCTGTGCCCTCTTATTCTCTCTGTATCCAACTCCTTGATCAACACAAGTTCACATCAATCCCCACTCCCTGTCCCCCATCCCCACCAGGGAATCTCTTCCACACACACATATACGGTTTTCAACTTCAAGTCTATGAGACAAAAGTCTTTTTAGAATCAAGCAAACATAAAAACCCCACTGCCATCGAGTCGATTCCAATTCATAGAGACCCTATTAAGACAGGGTAGAATTGCCCCATAGAGTTTCCAAGGAGGGCCTGGTGGATTCAAACTGCTGACCTTTTTGTTAGCAGATGTAGCGCTTAACCACTATACCACCAGGGTTTCAAGTAAAGGGCTGTCAGCTTTTGAATGATTTCATAGCAAATTTTAACTTTGGTCTTTGGGAATTTAACTCATCCGTTTATGTATTCATTTGTTTGTTTTCTGATATAATACTTAGGTCATTTGGCTTATAGAAGTTCTTTAAAAGTAAAATGGAATAATAAATAACATTTTTATTAGTAAAGCAAATGGAAAGGATTGTAAGAAATTCATTTGTAAAATATAGCATTCAACATTTTGAATTATTTACATGTTTACATGTCATTGACAGTTTCTTTTTTTCCCTTCCATTTTTACATTAGCTTCTATCTTTCAACTATTTTATGGGAGGGATAGGCATAAAATTATGAGGCCAGATCTTTCCAAAATGACAATTTATTTGGGGAGAAAAGGCATTAAACAAATAAAGTAGAAACGTCAAAAGCTGACATAGAATATGTGCTATAGAAAAAAAAGTGCTCTGAACACAAAATGGGTAGAAGAGGAGGCTTCTTGTAGCAGGAAATATTCAAAAAGGCTGGGATAAAGACTAGGGGCTTCACTGTGGTGATCCCGTAAGACAGAGGGAGGCATTGTAGGGAGCAGGACAGCTTGCAAGAGTCATGGAAGCAGAAATGACCAGACACATTTGGGACCAGCAAAGAGCATGGTATGGCAGAGGCAGAATGTGTGTGCAAGGATGCCACAGGGGATAAGGTGAGAGGGGTCAGGTGGTGAGGTTGCTTAGAATGCAAGGTTTAGGAATTTGAGCTTGTTCCTGTGAGCAGGCAGCAGAAAACTGCTGGAGAATTGTGATCAGGGATGTGATACAAGGAGAGAGTGTTTAGAATGGTTTGACATGACAGTGAGACCAGGATTGGAGGGAGTTGTTAGAACTGTAATGTCAGCTGGCTTATCCAGAAGGTTAAGAGTAATAAAAAAAAAATTAAAAAAAATTTTTTTTTTTAATAGTGGGGGCTTAAAGGATGAGTGCCAGTACTGGATCTGGGACAGAGGAGAAACTTGTTAATTCAGTCACAGAGTCTCTCAACGTTTATTGAGTCCATATTTGTTGAACAGACCCAAATTTAATTAGTTACCAGTAATAAATCTTTGAAAAAAATGGGCAGTCGAACTGAGAATATTCAGCACATTGTTTTGTGTTTAGCAGGCACTCCAAAACTATTTTTGGAAGAAATGAATGAAAGAGTGTGTCCGTGATTTTGCCTGAGGATTTGGGATCTGAACCTTCAAGAATTGTTTTGTATTATGACAGAGTATTCGGTATACAAATTCATTCCAATTTGAGGACTTTTTTTTTTTTTTTTAATTCCTGGCATGTGAATGGATGGTGGACACATAACCAAAAAAACCAAACCCACTGCTGTCGAGTCAATTCCAACTCATAGCAACACTATAGGACAGAGTAGAACTGCCCCCATAGAGTTTCTAAGGACTGCCTGGTGGATTTGGACTGCTGACCTCCCAGTTAGCAGCTGTAGCACTTAACCACTACACCACCAGGATTTCCTATGCAGGCAGAAACTATAGATCCTACCCAGGAAGACTGCATTCATAGGTGTAACCTTTCTATTTCAAATAAAAATATGTCAAGAATTGAATCTTTGAAGAATTCCTGGTGTTGTAAATCCGGTCTACTGCTTTCACAAGTTTCAGAAAATCACTTGGACCAAAGGGCTCTTGTCCAGATCAAAACTTAAGTCTGCTCCTGGTTCCCTGGGAACCATAAATAGAGACAGTGTCCAGGCCTGCTTGGTATTCCACACATGCTAAGAAGCCAGGAAGCAGTTAAAGGTACTGTCCACTAGCTTATAGTTAGTATGGATATTTTATCACCCTTTTAGACCTTTTTTCCTACCGTGAAAAAAAGGCATATGGCATTTCATTATGTTAATGGAGCATGAGAGACACAAATAAAAAAGCACTTGGTTCATACTGGGTACCTGTGAGAAGAGAATATTTTTAAATATCTGTAGGTGGTTCATTAACACAGGTAATTGAGTTCCAACATATTTCTCCTCTGAGTCTTTCCACCGGGTGTTCTGTCATACCGTAAGTAAGGTGGGAAATAAGAAAGTGAAACCTTTTAAGGAAGTATTGCTTTCCTTAGCTTGATCCTTTAAAAAGTACTCTGTTAAGTTCCTTAATGCTCCCTTTTATGGCGATTTTTTTTTCTTCTTAACTCAAAAAGAAGCAAACCCCATTTTTAGAGAAATTGCAAAGGTGTTAACACTCCCACTTAAAGTAAGTGACATAGATCTTTCACAAAAGAGCAGAGAACTTGTTCAAGGCGGTGTGCACAGTGATGACATGAGCAGACCTCCGTGTACATTGGGAGGACAAACAGCTCTCCTGGTAATTCTGAACATGTGTAAGTTATAACCTTCTCTCCTGAAAAAGGATTTTCTTCCCTCTATTTATTGTAATCATATGCCTTTCAGTGCAGCTTATTTTACCATTAATCTACATTAAGAATAGTTGGTGTTAAGGGATGCATTTAAAATTAGGGATTTATTTTTCTCTTTCTTTTCCTGATTCAATAAATCTGTAATTGCTCCTCCCAAAAAAAAAAAAAAAAAAGTGGGCCCGTGAGCCCCAGGCACTGCCACAATCTGTTGTTCTTATTTCCCAGTGCTTGTTTCTCTCAGACCTTCCAGTGACCAGGACAGATACAAAAGGTGAGCCTTAAACAATATTAATACAGCACAACTTAGGTACGACACCTTTTACCCTAGAATGGAGTTAGGTATGAGGTGGAAGTCCATCCGTGACCCTATCCCATTCATGATGTGTAACATAAAATGCCCAAAGCCCTAAAAGTAGCTGTAGAGCCAGAATGAACATCAATTCAGTGCACTTGTTTTATAAATGAAGAAATGGAAGTCTTGGTAGTTTATCGGACTCTCCAAAGGCAAGACATCTGGTTCAGAACAGGCAGACACTAGAACTTGGCTGCTGGGCTTAGCCACCTCTGCTGTAGCACTCTGGGTCTCTCTGCCACACTGCTGAGTCTCATCAAGGGCCATCAATTTCATTGACTCTCAGCAGAGTCCAGTGAGGCTTTTGCATCATGCTGTCCAACTTAAACAAGTAAAACATTTTCTAAAGTGGACAAAGGGCTAATTTCCATGCTAGCTTTAACATCAATTTTAATTTAGAAAACATGTTTAAAGATGTGGGTTTTATATTTGGGGTCTTAAAAGCCTGTGAGTGGCCATCTAAGTTACTCCACTGGTCTCACCCTTTCAGGACCAAGGGACAATGAAGAAAAGTTACAAGGAAAAGATTAGTCCAAAGAACTAATAGACCACAACTACCAAAGCCTCCACCAGACTGAGTCCAGTACAACAAATCGTGCCTGGTTACCACCACTGACTGCTCTGACAGGGATCACAATAGAGGGTCCTGGACAGAGCTGGAAAAAAATGTAGAACAAAATTCTAATTCACAAAAAAAAAAGACCAGACTTAAAGGCCTGACAGACTGGAGAAACCCTAAGAGAATGGCCCACAGGCACCCCTTTAGCTCAGTAATGAAGTCATTCCTGAGGTTCACCCTCAGCCAAAGATTGGACAGGCCAATAAAAAAAATGAGACTAAAGAAGCACACCAGCCCTGGGGCAAAGACTAGAAGGCAGGAGGGGACAGGAAAACTGTTAATAAGGAATCCAAGGTCAAGAAGGGAGAGTGTTGACATGTCATGGGTTGTTAACCAATGTCATAAAACATTATGTGTACTAACTATTCAATGAGAAGCTAGTTTGTTCTGTAAAACTTCATCTAAAGTACAGTAAAAAAAAATGTGGTAGGCTTTAGTTGGTATATTTGGAACTAAACATTATATTTGGCTCAAAAGGAATGAAAAGAGTTTTTTTTTAATTTGTGGCAACGCATCCCATGTAACGCCACAGAATGACAAAGAGATATTTAGATAAGAAACTGTCATTGATTATTAATGTATTCATTCATTCATTCATTCAATAATCATTTACAGTGTTCTAGTCAAGTGAATAGAATAATAAATGTCCAGGCATGGGCCAGTAACTTGAAATTTGCCTCCAAAAATGGAGGGTGCAGAGTGACCAAAGAAAGAGTTGGGCAACTCTAGTGTAGCAGCAAAGGAATATATTAGGAAGACTTACATACAAGACATCAGTCCCTGGCAGTTGAAGGACCACAGCAAATCTCCCTACTCCACAGTGGGAGGGCAGAGGTTTTGTAGTGGTGGTAGATGATAATGGCTCCATGCCAGGGACTTACATAAGAATGCAAATTGTAGTGAACTAGAGGACCACACGGGGGTGCTCACGTTCAGCCTAACAAAGCCCATTTCCTCTTCAGCCCACCCCACAAATCTGGCTTTTCCAATCTGGCATTCTTCCCCTCTTGTACCATAGTACAAGAGACCCTGTTCTCTAGCCATCAGGAACAGATATAGAAGTGGAATTGGCCAGGTGTTGTGTGGTGCCCATGCATATGCAAGAGACAGAGAAAGTTACTGTGTGCCCAGAACAGGGGGATGGCTTCTCTGTAAAGGAGAAGGAACTGGGAGAGAGAATGCAACCCAAATTCCCCAACCTCCTTATCAGAGAATACTCTGGGCCCAAGACCTTTTCTTAGGCAGCCTGGATGGGAAAAACAGAGACAGATCATTCCACGAACAGTAAACAAGAGAGTCCAAAGATCCCTGCCCTCACAAGCTCACATTCTAGACAGGAGAGAAAGACAATAAGCAAAACAAACACAGATCTTATAGAGCACCTTAAAAGGTGAAAAGTGTTACGGAGAAAAATAAAAAGAATAGGGAGGACAAAAAGTATCTTGAGAGTAGTGGGGGTGGGACAGTGAATATATTATAATTTTAAAGAGACCAGAAAAAGATAAGATTTAGATTCCTGTTATTGTAAGAAGCATTTTGTATATTTTATCTGATTTGTTATTATTGTTGTTAGCTGCCATTGAGTTGGTTCTGTCTCATGCTGACCCCACGTGGGCAGATTAGAACTGCACTCCGTAGGATATTCAACGATGTGACCTTTCAGAAGCAGATGGCCAGGACTTAGTTCTCAGGAGCCTCTGGGTGGGTTTGAACCACCAAACTTTCAGTTAGTAAGTAGTCCATTGGCTTAATCATTTGTGCCACCCAGGACCTCCTCAAAACCTAAAGGTAGATTTTATTTTACCTCCTTTTAGGGGATATGAAAAAAACTGAGATTCAAAGAGTTTAGGTAACTTGCTCATGTTTACAAAACTAGGATTAGAGGCATCAGAAATTTGCACCCAAGTTGTTTACTATGTAGTGTTCTTGTTAACACAGTACTCAGGATTTTATATTCACTGGATCTCTTTATTATCAGATGATACAATATATGCTTGTGTGTGTGTGTGTGTGTGTGTAAGACACAACCGGAAACTATGCTCTAATGTACTAAGAAAAGAAAGGAATAAAAAACGTTTTAATGATTTCTTTTTCTTATTAACAAAAATAAAGGAAGCAAAATTGTTTTCCCTAATCCCTGTAAGAGATACTATCAAAGACTTCGGTAACTTTGCCTCTTGCCACTGAGACGTTGGGCAATCAAACAAGGAGCACTTGCAGTCACGTTCAGCATCTCAGCATGTGCAAAACCCTCATGTTTAGTGCCCCTCGAACAGAAGGTTACAGCCAATATGTCTGTGCAAGGAATGCCTTGAACAAAAAGACATCTGTTTGAAATGAGTACAATAAGGAAATAGTTCAAGACCCCTTGTATTATCTTTCGCATTATGAGGAGCATTCTCATGAATTTCCTTGCCAGGTACTTCTCCAAAAGTTCTTAAGTCCCGATGGGTGAACATCAATTTCCTGTGACTTAGTCTAGGGAGCCCTATCCTTCTACATTCCATATGCTGAAAAATCACACTTGCATGAAGACGACATCAGAGAAAGTGCACTTTGGGATCCTTGGAGCAGCAACAGCCAATTTCTATGCCAGCCAATCTTTCCTCATCACTTGAACCTGCTTCTGCCACTGTGATCAGTTCCTTTCATATGTATATGCTCTCCATTAGATTACCAAAGGATTGATTCTTTCTTTATTCTATGTATTTTTGATTGCTTGGCTTTTTTTTTGTTTTGTTTTTTAAGAATGCAATCTGAAGAGCTAGAGTCTGTATTCCAAATCCATCTTAAGTGTCCTGGATCAGATATTGGAGCTAAATGTAGATATCGGTGGCTGGTTTAATTGCATGTGCCAAGGTACCAGGGTCTCTGATGCACAGCGAAGGATGCAAGCTGATTGTGCCTCGGAAGCTGTGTTTAGAGAGCAGCTGCTCTGGGTTCTCTGTGGGGATGGCAATGACCCACCAGCACACTGAGGGTGCTGCTGGATCTGCTGTCTCTGTTCACGTCACTTCCTGCAACATTTGGCAGGCAGTGCCCAGGCAGCAGGGAAGGGTCGAGGTGGAAGGGGACCCAATCAGGCATGCTGCAATTTATATCTGATGGTTGAATGCAGGAGATTGTGGAAACAACCCATTAAAAGTGGAGCCCTGACAGTGGAAGTCTTCAGCTGCCCTTTAATGTGAATGCAACCACTTGGAAGTGACTTTACTCTTTAAGGGGGGAAGAAAACTCTTTTCCCTTTATCTGGGAAAAAGAAAAATGCAAATACAATATATTTTCATATCAAGGAAGCTAAACAAAAGGAAGACAGCTTCAAATTATTCACAGAGGAGAAGAATCCAGAGTCCCCAATTAGATTGAAAAACCAAAAGCAAGAGCCTTATTGGTCTTGCGATCCTACTGCTCACCTGAGCAGTAAAATAAAAATCGATCAGAAGTGCTATGAGCTCAAGGATGACACAGAAAAAATAACACCTCCTTTTAGTTGAAATGTAAAATAAACTTTTCATTTGCAGAAATGTTATTCTTTTTGATCCAAGTATTAAAAAAAATCATGTTATATTTTGACTTGTGTTTATTTTTATTCCTCATTTAAATCTAATGAGTATCCCCTGGTTAGACACAGCCTTACACCCTCACTTACACTTTTTTTTTTCGCTTAAATTGAATCAAATATTTGAAATCTTCCAAGTTTGCTGTTTCTGTAAGATGGTAGATATCATTCCTCTCGAAAGGCAAATCCATGCTGTTATTAACCCCCCGGTGCTGGATTTCAGATTTTTCTATAAATGCATAAAGGCTGTAAACCCCAACAACTCCCAGTGGTTTAAGTGAGCCTTTCCTCCTTTTGCCACGTAATTGCTAAATTGTGCATGGCAAATGGCTCCAGGACATTCTGTCCCTTTCCAGCAGGTTTTCAGGGAAAACTTGCAATCGGATTGTGCTGTCTGTGTGTCCTTTAAGTTAGGAACTCAAAGGTCAAGTGTTGCCAAAAGCATTTGCAGGGAGTAACGGCTTCCTTTCCCAAGCTCTATAATGTCCTTCACCAATAATCCTTATCGTTTACTTCTAAATGTATACATTTTATTTCTAAGCCAAAGCTAATTTTTATACCCAAGCTTTATTCCAATTAATCACAATGGTTGATTATAGAATACGTGGTTATGACATGCCTAGGTGCCAAATTTACATGATAATATTGATTTATGTTTCTCATCATTTTGAAAGCATTTTAGAAAATAAATGTATTTTTTCCCCCAAGGATTTAAATTCCAGTAAAACAACGATTAAATATTTAGTGTATTGTACAGTCATGTTTTATACAATCTAAGAGGCCTTATTTGGAGCAGGATAGAAATCTCTTCTTAATGAGAATATTTTTGTCTGATCTCCCTGCTAACTTAGGAGTAAAAAGATTCTATTAATACACGGTGAGTAATGTTAGAATTGAGCCGCTAGACTCCATTTAGTGTGTAGTTCAGAATTTCTGCTCTTCCGGAATGTTTTCAGTGAGTCATACTCCTGAGCAGTTGTCATTGGTTCTTCTACTGGTTAAACTCCTACTGCAAGATCCATCTTTCGTTTTGACAGTTAAAACAGTTGTAGCAATTAATTACTAGGAGAATAATTTTCCATCTTGAAAGTGCAGACCATGAAAACATGTTCCTAAATATGTTGCAATACTTTACTGTTTTCTTCCAAGTGTTACCTAAGACACTTGGCAATGACAAGTTTTAAACCTCACAAATTGCATATTCCTATAAGTAAAAGAATGGGGGAGGGGATGACCTGATGAAAACATATTTGGCATTCATACTTGATCAGAAGTCCAAGCTTACACTACGTATGTAAACTTCGCTTCAGTCTTCTCCAAGGTTTTTTTTTTGTTGTTGTTGTTGTTTTTACTCTTTGTTTAATTGTGATGATATCATTTCAAGAAATATAGTTTAGGAACGTAGAAGCTGAAAGAACAAAACAAAACAAATAATGAACAAGATGGGACGCTATATTCAAAATATAGACAAAGAACCTAACCAGCAGATGAAACTGCGTGCAGCATCTGAAAGAAATGAAAACAGAATGTCATCAAATCTTCATTTTTTTTTTTTCAAAAGTTTGATACATATTTCTTTGGGGAATAGTTTGCAAATGATATATGGAATATGTGAAATACAATTGTAAACAGACATGCAATTTACCTAGGTTACAATCTGTTCCATGATCTTTGTTCATACTTAAGAAAAAAAAGACAGGGTACACTACTTGGAACAGGGTTCTACCAAAATAAATCCAAGATTGAATTATTAAAACTGAAGTTATTAATATTTTTTTAACATTCTATGGCTTTCTCATGATTCTTTGCCTGCCAGATCTTTAGCCAACTCCAGTGCCTCCATCATTTTAAGATTCACTGTGTTCTCCATAGCTGGTTGCTAGCAGGCAAACACAATGTCTTTGAATGGCAATACATACGCAGGGTTAAAAAGAAATCTGTAGTCAGAAAATTGTCTGTCCAAAGTATTAACTGCTGTGTTCAGTGTTTCTTACACTCTTGTTCACTGAACAGTGAACACATGTTGCCTTCGGGTCTGAAACTGAGCTACCATTGGCCTTTTGTGGCACTTTGGTCTCTTTTCCCAAAGGCAGCACAGGATGGGGATGAGGTGAAGGGGGGAGGGCGGAGAGGGCAGAAGGAGGGGGTGGATATGGCAGGAAAAGAAAGGGAAAGTTTTCCCTGGGTTGCTTGTTGTCAGGGCCTGGGAAAACCCAGTGCATTTGCTCCAAATTGCCTGCTTCCACCCCACTTACCCCACACACCAGTGGGGCCCGGCCGCTAGTCCCTGACCACTGTCTCCTTGAGTTTTCTTTCACCCTTTAAGGTTGCGCATGTGCTGGAGCACTGAGTGACACCACATCTTGAAACTGATTGTACAACATTGTCCAGCAAAAGCCACGCAGAAACCTCGACCGGCTTTGTGCAGAGCCAGGGCTCACAGCAGGGAACACTTCTTTCTAGGTGGTCAGCTGCGAAGCGTGGGTTCTGACAATTGGTACTGTATGTGTATTTTGCTACAGAATCACTGAAGTAGAAATACGGGAAGCAATGCTTGCAGGGGGATGAAAAGGCACACACATATATCAGGCATCATGTATCTTGGGCTTTGTGCTGTTTTTAGCATGTAAGGAGATACCTGTGTAAGACATGTAGTTTATCAGGCCTTCTATGTACCGGTGCTGTATAACGTTCCAACAAGCCAGTCAGTTTTCATGAGGTTATTAAAAGGTAGAGTTTGGATAAGCCATATGTTGATCTTAGTTAAATGGAGAAGCCTTTTCAGAAGAAATAAGAAATTGCAGCTGGTGGCTACAGTAGTTTACTATTTTGGAACGGCTCTTTAAGATATGGTATTTTAATTCATCGCACAGATTCCAATTGGACTTTGGCTGTGTACACTGGGATATACTGTATGGTGTTCTGAGTAATGCTGGTTTGCTAAAATTGCAATGCAGATTGGTGCTAAAGAGGCAGTTTTGTCATTTCTAAAATCTTCTCAGGCAGCTCATACGAAATAAAAATGCTGACAGGCTAGCTACCTCTGCAAAGCCTGGTTGCTGTAAGTGCGTATAGTCTTGTCTTTCTACTTTTGAAGTACAGAATGGGTAATTAGTATTGCTCAGGCTGTTGTAGTTAATGATATGCAGTATCCGCTTTATGCCAAGAATGCTGGTTTTCAGGGTTTAGAATCAGGCTATTAAAAAAAAATGCTATGGATAAAATTGGTGCTCATGGTTCAGCCAAGGTTAATCTTACCGCTATCTAAGAAAATCTGCAGTAAAATGAAATAATCAGGGCTATTTCCGGGCTGAAGAAATTAAACAAGTGGCCAAAACCTAAATTCTCTGGATTTCAGGCTGACAACCCGCATTCATTTTCGGTTCCCCTTTGCGCTTTATCTGCACCCTTGTAGATCCTGTTTGTCCAAATCTAACAAACTCTTAGGAAAAAGGTCTTTGTTGCTTGAAGTTCATAGACCAAGTCAGGGTTACATACTTCTTCACTCTGCGTATCAGATGGTCTCACTGTACTGAAGCTTTCCCATTGGCCATTTCCTGTGTTAGCCTGCCAGAGTTCTGTCCTTGGTTGTGGTGGTCATGTTGTGTTGGATTTCCTTATTAATACTCTGCTAAGCCAAGGAAAACCTTACTCAGGCTTCTCCACCACTGAAGGCAATTAACCTGTGACACGAGCTTTAACATTGCTGCATACACTGCAGAGAACTAACAAAGATTTGCTCTTTGGCAGAATGACAGGTTTTAATCCTCTCCCGGTAGAACTCTCTGGAGGATTTTTAGCACATGGACATTACTGAACAGACATGTTCCAACTGCCCTGGTATGATACACTGGGTTTGTTCCAAACATGAAAAGTCTACCAAAAAGCCAATGCATAATACAAAAAATGGACTGCAAAATATCCATTGGAAATTGCCTTTTACTGACGACTCTCTACTCACTAAAGCTTGAGTAAGTCCTAAGGGTAAGATATGCAACTCTGGGTGAGAACAGGCTGCGATTCAGCCTCGTTGAGTTACAAAAACTTTGCCAACATTTAGAGGCTTTTCCAAAAACACTTTTTTTTTTCTTTTTTAAAATGGTTAGTCCTTACCAGAACCATGCCTGCTTAAATTCTGTTATCTCAGCCTGCTTTGAAGTAACCCCTGGCTATAGCATCTTTTATTCATTCATTTGTTCACATTCATTTGTTCAGATTTTCAGCAAACTTTGGTGGTGTACCTGCTATGTTTAAAATGCAGGGTTATTTTGCATTGAACATTTTAAAGAAACTTAAGTATATTAACATGTGTTTCCTTTTATTTACCCCAAACTGCACTTCCCATGAATTTTTAAAATCCTCCTCTTTTTCTTACTTGACATGACGAAGCTCATCTTGCCCAAAAAGCCGTGATTTATTTCTGGTAGCTTCACTGTATTATGCCACCAGATACTAACTACTCTGTTTCCCAATTTAATGTTTTTATATATTAATTAGCCTAGCTAAATTAAATTAGCAAAACCCAACCATAATAAAATTAATGAATTTTATGTATCCGTCCTTTTGGGCCATCATTTCACAAAAATATTCTTTCCCTTTTTCTTTTTCTCTTCTCAATTTCTCCTCTTACCTTCCCCCCCCCAAAAAAACTATTTTGACAGAGTACTGTAGTGTTATATCTGTTATATCCGTAGTGTTATATCATTATCTTTTGCAGAAGAGAAGTTTATAGGTTTTATTTGACTCCTATTTAACTTCTCAGCCAATGAAATATCTGATCAAGTTATTCTGAGGGCTGAATGTTTTCTTTAATGATATATTTTGCTTCAGACAAAATTGTTTTACTTAGTAATTTGTGTTGCATCTGACAACCTGATACGATATTACACAACATGGGAATAAAGGGATCATCCAGTGGCAAGACCAATCTCCTGGCATCCATGTCTACATCATTCTGTTAAGAATGAGTACTTCTGGAAAAAAAAAAAAAGAATAAGTATTCTCAATCAAGTATCTTTAGTGCAAAATTTTCTTTAAAAATTATGAAATATTAAAACTAGAGAGAGACTTGTAGGTAAATATAAATGAGATCCGTAGGAGTTGAACACCAGTCCAACTCCAAAACCAGAAAAACCACAAACCTGTTGCTGTGAGTTGATTCCAACTCATAGCCACCCTAGACAGGGCAGAGCAGCCCTGTAGGGTTTACAAGGCTATAATCTTTATGGAAGCAGACTACCACGTCTTTCTCCCTTAGAGCAGCTGGGGAGTTCGAACTCCTGACATTGTGGTTGGCAGCCAAGTGTTTAACCACTGCACCACCAGGGCTCCTTACTTAAGCTCGGTTGCTTCTTAAAAGCAAAACAGGAATTAGCACTCAAGACTTTCAGCATAATCACCAACTCTCCTGTCACAGTGTTCAATAAAACAGAAAACATTCAGAAAGGCAAAAATCCACAATCATTATCCCTTAAAGGAGCACTAACTTTAAAGAAAGCTAGTAGGAAGAGGAGAAAAGGAAACAGAAGAAGATCTTATTAATATTGCTGAGTGAGGGACACCTGGAAGAGCAGTGATGTCTGGTAAAATGGAGCAAAACAGGGTTTTGTGCAGGTGAATTCTATACCTTTGGCATCACTTGAACAAATAAATACTTAAGACAAATGTTACCACCAACAAATGGGAGAGTATCCTGAGATTGCTAAAACCTATTTGCACTTATTTAATGTAAGTAGCTTTCCAACGTCTGGTTGCCATCTTCAAAAGTGTTACCAGGTTTGGATTTAATGTGACCATTTCACAGATTAACTCTGTTTCACAGATTCAAAGGCGTACCCATTTAAGGATTTTGCTTATGGTGTTAGTAACTGGGCTGTCAACTCCCAACACCGGAAATTTAAAAAAGGAAGAAGAGAAGGAATGAGGTTCGCCTCCTTTTGTCCAGTAAGATGATGCTGTATAATCTCCACACCCTAAAAGAGCATGCTGATTCAGTTTTCTTCGTGATGACGAGGATGTGTTCTGGACTCCAGCGTATTTATCCACTGCTCCAAAGGCAACCAGACAGAAAAGTTTCACATCTCTCAGTGTTGAGCAATAGTTGCTGAAGATACTGTGACGTGCATGAAATGAGAAGAGCAGGCAAACCTGAGGAGTGACGCAGCAGTTTCCGGATTCTTCTGGCATATTTTGCCATGCAAGAGGCAGAATCAGATCTTGTACCAACAGTGGCTTTCGGGAAGTGAAATGATTCCACCGTTAACACTTTGACAGAAGAAATTCTCTGTGATAACATTTATTTTAGGGATTAGAAAAATATTTTACTAATTAAAGATATTTTCACTGGGTAGAGAAAGAGAAAGCATATTGAAATATTTACTCAGTTTTGAATAGCATAAAACAAAGTTAACCAGATGTAGAATTTCCTGGGGTGAAAGTGGAAGGAGTTCATTGATTCCGTAAACAACAGATCATATTTAATTGTTTTATTGGGTAAACTTTCGCCCAAATGAAGCATAGCTGTTCCTTTAGTCAGCAGTGCATCGTCCTGGGAAGAAAAGCCCTTGTAGATAATGGTGATTGATTGGGATTATTTCCAGTTCTCTTTCTAAGTAAACCTACATAGGCTGTATGCACACATGAAGGAGCCCACGCCACTTCCTGTCTAGCTGTGGGTGGAACTAACTTCTCCATCTATCAATTCTAGTGACTGATCATGCCCTTTGTTTGCATGATGTGTATGTGTGTTTAATTCCCACTCTGGTTTAGATTCTATTTGTAAAAACTGGATATCTATAGTAACATCACTGTATGTGCTTTTGTCAATGCCCTTAAAATAACTAAAAGTATCACTCTTAAATTAAAACTGAAAGCCTTATTTTTCCACAATGGTCTAGGAGACATATCAAAATTTTGGCATTCCTTATGGACCAAGGTACATTTGAGTTATACATTTAGCCGTGAAGTTGTGTTTGTTTTCTCACCTTTAAAATAGTAGTAAGTCCTTTTATATATTAGAGCCAAGTGACTTTTCCTCTACAAGGAAACACTTTGAAGTACTGTGGGTAGTATCTAGTGAAGCATTGTAGTTGAACATCTTGTACTTTGATGTGAAAGCTAGGGCTATCATTTCCGACTTGCGTAGGGACTTTTACTAATGAATCAGAAATCTTCATGCTTTCTTAAAAAGCCAACACCTAAATGCTTGTAAGCTGAAGAATTTGGTTTGTGTTTTAATTTTCCCATGCATGGTCCAAGGTGCTCTTTTTATCTCTCTTAACTTATTTGATGCTCTCAATATTTTGGTTCATTTTGAGGCTTGGTTCTCTTTGTTAGGTCACTGATTCACCATCAATAGCAAAAAGTGCTCTAAAAAGAACATTATTTTGTTTGTGAATATGTCTAATACCCTCCTGTGAATATCCAGTGAAGACTGTTACCACTTTCATGCAATCCCGAAGTGTTGACGAGACAATGTATTGACCACATGTCCAGAAGTGAGATTATGAAATGCTTTCAAAGTTCCTTTTTCACGTTGACTAGAACAGTGACTAACCTTATGCAGGTTTACTAATTCCAACTTTCTAAAATTTAAAATAATGTTTTTATGTTTTGCTCATACATTCTGTATATGTGTAGTTAACTCTGAACTCCGTAATAGTCTTGATTATGAGTAACACATACTCCGTGGCACACTTGTAAATAAGATCTGTTTTCATTTGGGAGGCAGTGTATCTTCTTGAGTACAAAAAGGAATGTTAATCCTGTACAGATGATTTCTGTTATAGGTTACGGGCAAAAATACCAGAGAACAACATTTACCTTAAAGAGCAAAAGACAACCAACTTTTACTCATTTCAGTACAATAAACAGTTATATTTCTTAGTTTAAATATTTGGAAAGGAGATCATAACATATTGTATTCTTTGTTCAAAATTCCAAAAAAAAAAGGTAATTTTCTTTAAATTTTTGTTTGCGAGGATTCTATGAAATCTGCATTCCCCAAAGCAGCAGACATATAACGTGCTGTATTAAAATATAATAAAACAGAGCCCAGGGTACTTTTATTAAAAGTAGCATTAAAATAATATTGTTTTGATGCCTAAGAATTGTGTTCTTAGAAGTTAGTTTAAGAAAAGTGGTTGGAATCGATGGGTTAATTGTTTTTAGAGCACTTTTATAAGTAAATATTATTAGCAAAGTATTTTAATTACTGTGTTTTATGTGGCCTAAATGTAAGCATTTATTAATACAAACCAAGCGTTCATTACAAATTTGCACAGAAAATGATAAAATATTATGTATGAAATGAAGCATTAGCATGGACCATTAAGTCCTCTATTTTCATTTAATTGAATTTGTCAGTAGTACCCTCTTTAACTGAAAACCAGTCATAACCACAAAATTAAATAATAATTAAAGAAACAACTATTGAAAGAGTTGCTTGGAAGCTAAGGTGCCATTTAACCAAAACATAGCAATTTAATGTAAATTGCAGACCATGTAGACGCAGTTCTGAAAATTATGCGTCCTGTGGTTCCGTATATGTTTGATTTAGCAAGCATTTTCAGCATTTCAGATTAGATGTCCCTGTTGAAGGACCAGTCTGTCATTCAAAAAGATGGGAAATAGTCAAAGGTTGCTATAAATTTAGTTATGGTTTTATAAAGCAATAAATGCTCTACATAACAGTTGAATTCATTGCTAAACAATCAATGGTTTGGACCCACAAATATCTGTAACAACATATAGAACTATGAATGTAAGTCTTTTTAGTGTTCCTTATAAGCCATTGCACAAATTGTGTACGTGATAACTAAAGCTATGTGTACGTTAAATTACTCTGTAGTCTTTTGTACACGTGAGTGTGGGATGTATCTTGAGTGTCTTTCATTTTACAAGTGTATTACCCTTTCAAATGTAATTTTGCATATTGATTATTGCCTAAAAAAATTTTAGCCTAAGATTCAGTTTAACGTATCAAACAGTCTAGTTTCCTTGGAGGTGTGCACACACATATGTGCACATATTTGTATACATATGTGTGGAGATATGTATTTTTACTAGTTGTCCTTCAGAAAGGTCTCCAACCTTTGCAAACAATTTTTTACTCAGCTTAGACAAGCTCCATGTTGCACAGCCAGCAGGGGGAGGTAAGATTTAAGGAAATAGAAATAGCAGAATGAAATCCATGGGAGCAACTACTTTAGGAGGCAAATAAACAAACAAACAGAAGAAGAAAGGTTCAGAATGGAGGGATCTCTAGTACATTTGCGGTAGGTTGAGTATCTTACATATGTTGGCTGTCAATTAGAGTTTTGATAGACATTTGCCAGTATACTTTAAAGGTCTAGAGCTTAAATATTACACACAGACCAACTCTAGTCATTGCAAATCCTTTGTGGCACATTCCAATATGCAAACTAGCTGAATTTATGTATGCAAATATGTGAGTCAAATAATACAAAAGTACAGAATTCTTATAAACATTCTTATAAGCTTGGAGAAAATGTAGCTCTTATTTAAAAATTTCACAGAATCCAATATGTCTGCTCACATAATTTTCTACGTGTTTTTTTTTATGGAGCAGTTCATCAAAGACAACTACAAAATAACCAAAGAGTTCTCGTTTTTAAAAACATAATAATTGAAATATAATTAAATTTATATTTTCACACAAGTGGTTTGATTAAATATGTGGGTAAGTTGAATACCATGTATATTCTTTATAGAGAGACTTATATTTCCTCAAAAATAATCAAGTTTATGATTGGAAATAGAGTACCACCATTTTCATATCTATAAACCTCATTTTGATAAACTCAGTTTAGCCAGGATAAGGGTAAACTCACTTTGTCTGTTACTTCCAACTTTGACAAGCGCAAGCAGTGAATGTGTCTACAGGTAACATGGAGAAGTAGATTCTCTACGTAAAAATTCAGATTGATAAGGAAAATATGCTGAATTCAATTGAAATAGCTCTGAGGAAAAGAGAAAATTGTAACCAAATCTTATATTTGTAAGTTGACTTTTCATTGTAAAACACTTTCACTTATTTTATTTAATTTTATATTCAACAACCCTTCAAGAACTTCTTATACCCATTTCAAAGACAGAAAGGTATAAGGATGTTTTTAATGCTACTTTAAAGCAAACCTTATATTTACAAATTGTATGTGGTTTTTTTTCTTATTTTAAAAAGGTAATAATGAATTGATTTTTAAACTTAATATGTTGTCAGATTTTTCAAAATTGAGCTTTTCCCGTTGATCCAGCTCCTTTCCAATGATAAATTGAAACAGTTGGCATATATAAACATATCTTTTCACATTTTAGTTTCCTCATTACACATATTAATATTCAGACTTCAAAGATAATTTTTAAAGGATTTTGTTTCAGGTCATCATGTCAGGCAAGGATAAATGATGAATGTGATTTCTGGTTAAGGCAATTTAAAGACCTTTTCTAGTCCTGCTATACACACATAAACACACACACAGTAATGAAATGCTTTAACACAAATTACTGCATTTTCCAATATTAAGATTTTGTTCTTTCTCCAGCCAACATAAAACATCCGACTTTGATATCAAAAGATTAGAAAATAAGTAAGCAATGATAGAGAACCATGAAATTCAAGGATTGAGAGTTATTGTAAAGATTAGACTCCTAGGGCATACACTGTACTATGAACACACTCTAACACGTTCTGGATTTTCCATTTTGAAACCCAGTACTGAGTTCATGTAGGAGAGAGAATGCATATGAAAGATTTTTGCTTAATACCTAGTTCTTGCTAAAGTATTTCATTCTTCTAAGCTACTAAATATTTTATAGTCTATAGACTAAACAGAGATTCATGGAAAGGAATGTAGGGATTTGGGATATTTCTGAGTTTTAGATATGCTGATTTTTTTTCTATAATTTCAATATACTTTCTTTTAAATTTATGGACAACAGCTTTTCAAATAAATATTTCATCGTAATACTTCATATCTAATGCTTTTCCAAAATCTTTCTTTATTTTGAACTAATCACTACAGCTCTCAACTGACAATTTTAAAAATGAAAGTGAAAAAATATGCCCAAAACCCTAAGTATTTGTGGATCTATCTATGATATAGAGCATTATTATATAAGTGTGACAATACTGTAATAATTCTGAAAAAGTAGAATATATGCTGTTGAGATGTAGTTTACCAGGGAATTATATCAATATTTCATGTATTCATCTTAACGAGCAAGGTGCTCTGTTAGACTTGGACATTTAGAATATGGATACAAAGATTTTGAAATTTGCTAGATAAAGTCCAGGACCAGAGTGAAGCAGGCATAGCCAGCTATTCAATAGAGAAATTACTGTTCCAGTCAGAATAGGCTGTACATGCTGAAATAACAAATCTCAAAAACATCAATTGCTTAAAGTAGCAAAGGTTAATTTTTCAGTCGCGCTAGAGGTCCAGCATGAGTTGGCATTAGAGAGAGAAGTGGGAGAATGTCTCTGCTCCATGTAGTTACTCAGGGATTCAGGGTAAGGGAGACTTCACTATCTCATGGTACAGATATCTCAACACAAGCCCAGAACCCAGTGCCGTCGAGTCGATTCCAACTCATAGCGACCCCAGATGCTAAAACAGTGGAAGTGAGAACAGAAATTATGCACTGCCTTTCAAATGCTTTCATCCAGAGTAAGAAATGACATTTCTGTCATATATCATTGACCAAAGCTAGTAAACATCCACATCCCTCTTCAAAAGGGTGGAGGAGTTTAATCTTCCATGTGACTGGAAAGAAAAGAGTAAGACAGATTGGTGAACTTATCTCCCACAGAAACAAGTAGCAATTAAATTAGTATTAAAGGTATTAGAGGTTTTAGAAAAAAATGTAAACGAACTATAAGACATTTTCTAGATTCTGTAATCAATTACCTAATTAGAATTTAAATCTATTTCAAAAAATATTTGAAAAGTAATGGACAACTTAAAAAAATTGTAATGTTAAAGAAATAATGAGTCTTCTTCCTCTTCATAGGCCCTTATTTCAAGTCTGGTGTCACCCAAAATGTCCATAAGTGCACCATATTGTCACTCACTGTCTTGGCTGGTCCTCAGTGTTCCTATTTTTGAAAAATAATTAAATTAAACCTCCATTATTTGTGACATATTAGGTCTTCCTACACTAATTTCACCTCAAAGTCATGTGATATCTTTGCATCACAAAATATCTAAACACGTCTGACAGATTCGGACCCTGATGTTGATTCTTCTTTTAAGCTGCCTCCTGCCTCTGAAGGCTGAAACTTTCTTGGCATCACAATTACATCTGGATCTGTCAGGACATAGTCTTCACTTTTTGTGTGAAGGCTCGCCTCTAGAGCATCTCTGAAAAATGACTCTTCTATCCCCTCAAGGAAGGGATCAGTCCCTGGAAAAGGACATCATGCTTGGCAGAGTACATACAGGGTCAGCAGAAAAGAGGAAGACCCTCAATGAGGTGGATTGACACAGTGGCTGCAACAATGAGCTCAAGCATAACAACGATTGTAATGATGGCGCAGGACCGGGGCAGTGTTTCATTCTGTTGTACATAGGGTTGCTATGAGTCGGAACTGACTCGACGGCACCTAACAACAACAACATCCCCTCAAGAGAACAATCTGCAACCATTAAGTGAAACAGAAAAATATTTAAGCCATTATTTGTGATTGTTAATATAAAGAACTTTCTGAATGAGAAAGTGTGGTGCATAGTGTCCTGAATTTCTTGTTTGGAATCCTCAAATCCAAAAGAAAGTGTCCCCCACCCCTGTAAGTTTGACAACAAAATCATCATTTCACAGCACAGCACACATCCCAACCCAACAAGAGGAGTTTCGTCGTTATAATTTATTACTCAAGGGGTGCCAATAAGGATTTGTGTACCTATAGACAAAAAAAAAGCCCATTTTAATAAAAAATAAATCTAATTTTCAATTCTGGGTATACCCATTACTGCCCACTGTTTAACTGTAATTTTGCCTGTGTGTGTCCCACTTCATTCATTTGCAAAGTTAAATGTGTGAACTCAAGGACTTCTTTTCCTCCTCTAAAGCTGATGTGGATTGAATTTGTCCGTGCAAAATATGTGTTGAATTCCTGGTCCTTGTGCCTGTGGATGAGATCCTGTTTGGAAACAGAGCTTTTCTTTTGTTAGGTTAGTGAGGTCACGCTGGTGTCAGATGGATCCCAAATCTAATCACTTCTGAGTCATAAAAGATTAGAATAGACACAGAGATATACACAGGGGAAGACAGGCACCTCCTGAGGATCATCTGTGAGCCAATGAGTGCTAAGGGATCAAGGAACTCCCGAAGCTACTGACAAGGAAGCAATGACCACAGCTGAGATCCTGATTTGGACTTTTATCCCCCAAAACTGTATGAAAACAAATTTCTGTCCTTTAAAGCCACCCACACATGAGGTATTTGTGTTACAGCAGTACTAGGTAACTAAGACAAGGGCTATCTGACTTAATTTTCACATTTTTTATCCTTTACACTTGCCACACTTATTAGCTTGTAGGACTACGTATTGTCACCTTCTTTGAAACATAACAGTCTTCTAGGTAACAGACGTTGTTCTGAGTTCTTTTCTAACTCAGAGCATCACACAGGTCAAATATGGTGTGATGAATGCATTTAGGGGATTTATATTCTTAATCCCAGAGTGTCCACAAAGAAAAACATTAAAATTTAAAGCAACTGAAAATTGATTGAGACATAAAGTGAATAGAAGAACTTTTAACTCTGCATTTGCAAATAAGCTCATAGTTCTCCCAAATCATTTGGTTTTTATTTTCGCTTTTTAATATACTACATAAAACCTTTCTGACCTCTACAAGCATTGTGGTTTAGGCTAAAAGGAATACTTTCTGGTGCAGTCTGTGTAAGATGGAAAATAATACTTTATTACAGATGTCGTGGTTGTGTCCCAAATTCCCAAATCAATGTACTTTTTGTTAGAAGTGGTTGATATTATTCACACAATAAAATAACTCATTTGATTACTGCCTGTAATGTTCTTGTGTATGTATTATGCACCAGATTTTGTTCTTTTATATCCATGAAAATTCTACATGACTTTAATACTTTAAATTTAATTGAATACATTTTTAATTGACTATATAAGAGGTGTCTGTGTGTGTGTGTGTGTGCTTCCACGTGTACAAAATCTAGCTTTAGACATGTATGAACTTATATTAGGCTATTTAAAAGTAATACACTCTTATTATATAGATTTTCACTGCTACAGCATAATTATTTTTGAACAAAAGTATAGAACACTATTTTATCTCACCCATGAAAGTAAAACAGCTTCATTTTTTTTCTAGTAAAAGCGAATATCAGATAATAAAACCCACTGCCATTGAGTCGATTCCGACTCATAGCAACCCTGTAGGAAAGAGTAGAACTGCCCTATAGAGTTCCCAAGGAGCGCCTGGCAGATTCAAACCGCCGACCTCTTGGTTAGCAGCCATAGCACTTAACCACTACACCACCAGGGCTTCCATCAGAAAATAAATATACCTTGAAATTCTTTCAAGTTGATGGGTGTATCAATTACATATTTCTGCACTAAAAAACAAAAACAAACAAAAAAACACCTTACTGACTTAAAAAACAAGTTATTAGCTCTCATGATTCCGTGGGTGGGCAATTTGGGCATTTCCTATGCTGGTTTTCTCTGCGTTCAGCCAAAGGGTCAGCTTGGCTCGAAGATTTAAGATGGCCTCATTCACATATTTGAGGTTAATGGTGGCTGTTGGCTGAGGTGCTTCAGTTTTCCACATGACTGCTCCTCATTCTGCAGGCTATACTGAGCTTCCCAAGAGTTTCCAAACAGAAGCTTCAAGGCTTCTTAATGTCTAGACACCAGAACTCACACAACATTAACTCTGTAAGTTTCTACTTTTCAAACAAGTAAAAAAGATGACAAACATTCAATGGGAGGAACAGGGGAGCAGCATCATATTGCAAAGGGGCATGGATACAAGGAGGTATAAATCCTTGGAGAATTATTTTATCAATATATCACCATGCGTGATCTTTAAGGTTGTGTGTCAACTTGGCTGGGCCATGATTCTCAGTGATTTGGCAGTTATGACACAGTTTGGCAGTCATATGATGATATGATCACTTCCATGATGAGATTTGATATAATGTGATCACTTCCATGATGGGTTCTGCTGTGAGTAGCCAATCATTTGAAAGGGAGTTTCCTTGGAGGTGTGGCCTGAATCAAATATAAGTGGACTTTCTGGCAAGACCCTTGGGCTTTTGCTTGCTCTGGATCCTGCAGCTGGCTCCTGTTTTTCTGACCTCTAGTTCTTGGGATTTGAGCCAGCAGCTTACCTGCCATCTTGTCCTCAGATCTGGGTATCTGTTGGTCTTCACAGCCTGTAAGCAAGAGACCAGCTGTCCGACCCGTTGTTCTTGGGTTCACCAGCCCCTGTGGCTATGTGAATCAGGAGAAGCCTCCAGCTTGACCCACGGACTCTACAGCAACATGAGTCATTTCCTTGAGATATATATGTATGTATATATATATATATGCTTTACTGGTTTTGTTTCTCTAGAGAATCCAGCCTAAGACACCATGGGTCTTGGAACTATGGAGACCCTAAAGATCTTGTCCAAATAAAAATTGCTCTAATTTCCTCCATTCTTTTCCTTAAGAATGGAATGCTCTTATCACAACCAATCTTTCCTCACTGTACAAATAAAGCTGACATCTTGTCCATCCATCATAATAGCATAGCGTATTATTCCAGGTTGCTAAATAAAGGGAAAGTTCAACATATTGTTGCAGATGAAGATTCCTTGGTATGTATGCATTCTCTTCTATACATTTGCCTATGAAGGACGGAATGTGGCATTAGAAATAAGTATTTTGTCCTAAAATCAGATGTGTTGTATAGAGAAGAGTGGTAATTTTTTGAAGGTTGTTGTTTCTTTCACAATAGCACTACTGTCAAAAATGTATCACTTGGAGAAGAGAGTCCTGGGAGAGCAAAGCAAATAGAACATCTGAAGGACACACTACAGGGTGAATCACCCTGTTTCAACTCACCACAAGACTCCTTGCTTTGGTCCCAATCTCATAATATGTTTATATTGTTTCCACCACCTATGTACTAAATATGGTTATAATGATAACTCCATCCATAGAAACATCGTAAGATATAACTCGTTATGGTCACAAGATATATTTTTTAGAATTTCAATGTACACACTTTTTTTTTTTTTGCAGAGAAGCGAGATGTGATGACCAATAAAATATACATAAACATAAAAAATATTGTATTAGGACGAACTTCTGTGGGAGGAGTGGGAACAGAAATCAAGTTCAAGGAGAGAAAGGGACAACATAAAATTCCAGACTGTTAAAGAACATCATGTACATATATATATATTTTAAATGGATGATGGTGGAAACAAAATCCTTGTGGTATTTAGATTTCATCTGATACATATTACAGTGGTACAGCAATTTTATTTGAAAATGTCAATATTTACAACATGCCAGAAATCACATTTTTTTAAAACAGTTAAATTTATGAGAAAAGATTTTGCATGTCTACTTAATGTATGCTAGAGGGTACATAGTTTTTCCAAAAATTTGAGGTGTTGTGTGAGTGCAGAAAAACAATTGAAAACCTCTGATCTATAGGACAATTTAACTCACAGTTCTGGATCTCAGGACAAACTAGTATTCCCCTGATCATCTCAAAGAGACTGAAAGGCACAGGAATGGAGCTTGGATTATCCTTAATCTTGCAGGGCTTAAACCAGGCTTTGTATTGATAACGTGGGACTGCCTAAGAACCCATAAATCCAGAACTTTTTAACACAGTAGCATCACAATGAATAGCAGGATACTGTTTGGGCTTTTCTCAGCTACTATCTAATACGCCCTGGGGAGATTTTTGCAGGCATTGAGTACTTTAAGGATCTAACATAAATATTAATACTTCCTCATCTTATTCAGGTGGTATGAATGGTTAAGCCCTGAATGGTTGGCTGTTTACACCCACCTAGAGGCAGCTAGGAGATAAGTCCTGGTCATCGGTTTCCAAAAGGTGGCAACTTTAAGTACCTCGCAGAGTACAGAGCTCTCTCTGCACACTGAGGGTTGTCGTTAGTTGAAACTGACTTCATGACAACAACAACATCATATGGTACTTTTGTTCCACAACCTCCATAAAAGTGCATATGCACTCACATACCAAAGCTTGAATATAATTTCAGAAGTTTCTGGACCTGATGCCCAGGCTTCCATTGAGCAGGTTTACATTGATCAAGAACATCATCTTTAAAGAAAAAGAACCATATTTTCCACACGCTTTGCAAGTCCCATAGCTCTGCGCATGTATAGATATTCAGTTCTCAGCATTTGTTTGTTGATAATGGTAACTGACTGTCATGGATTGAATTGTGTCCTACAGAAATATCTGTCAACTTGCCTAGGCCACGATAACCAGTATTGTGTGATTGTCCACCATTTTTTTAATCTAGTGTGATTTCCCTTTGTGTTGTAAATCTTGTCACTATGATGTTAATGAGATGGATTGTTGTTGTTGTTGTTAGGTGCCCTCAAGTCAGTTCCAACTCATAGCAACCCTATGTACAACAGAACAAAACACTGCCCAGTCCTGTGCCATGCCCACAACTGTCGCTATCCTTGAACCCATTGTTTCAGCCACTGTGTCAATCCATCTTGTTGAGGGTCTTTCTCTTTTTCGTTGACCCTCTACTTTACCAAGCATGATGTCCCTCTCCAGGGACTGATCTCTCCTGACAACGTGACCAAATTATGTAAGACATAGTCTCGCCATCCCTGCTTCTAAGGAGCGTTCTGGTTGTACTTCTTCTAAGACAGATTCATTTGTTCTTTTGGCAGTCCATGGTATAGTCAATATTCTTCACCAACACCATAATTCAAATGCATCAACTCTTTTTCTGTCTTCCTAGAATATTCATGTTTATGTGTTCCATTTCATTTTTGACCATTTCCAATTTTCCTGGGTTCATATGTCATGCATTCCATGTTTGGATTATCATGGATGTTTGCAGCTGTTTTTTCTCATTTTGAGTCATGCCACATCAGCAAATGAAGGTCCCAAAAGCTTGACTCCATCCGTGTCATTAAGGTTATCTCTACTTTGAGGAAGCAGCTCTTCCCCAGTCATCTTCTGAGTGCCTCCCAACCTGGGGGGCTCATCTTCCGGCACTATATCAGACAATGTTCTTCTGCTATTCATAAGGTTTTCACTGGCTAATTCTTTTCAGAAATAGACTAATGAGTCCTTCTTCCTAATCTGTCTTAGTCTGGAAGCTCAGCTGAAACCTGTCCTCCATGAGTGACCCTGCTGGTACCTGAATACCGGTGGCATTGCTTCCAGCATCACAGCAACACGCAAGCCCCCAGAGTACAATGAACTGATAGACGTGGGGGAATGAGATGGATTAGCTGCAGTTATATCGATGGGATCTACAAGGTTAGATGATGTCTTAAGCCAAACTCTTTTGAGATATAAAAGAGAAAAAGTGAGCAGAGAGACTTGGGTACCTTATACCGCCAAGAAAGCAGTGCTGGGAGCAGATTGCATCCTTTGTTCCTCTCGAGCCAACAGAGAGAGGAAGATTTCTCCTGGAGCTGATACCCTGAGTTTGGACTTTAGCCTACTAGACTGTGAGAAAATAAATTCTCCTTTGTTAAAACCACCTACTTATGGTATGTTTGTTATAGCAGCACTAGATAACTAAGACACTGGTGTTTGTCTTCCCTGATATTGCCTTTTGATATTCATTTTCAAACAACCTAAATTCAGTAGGAAAAAAATCATTTTGGAAAGGGATGAGTTCACACAACCCAATTTCAATATAGATTCAAAGCATTTTGCAGTAAGCCAAACTGGGTGAAGGAAGACCCACGAGGCTGAAACCTGTTCCATTTTGAATACACCAAGAACAGATTCTGGTTTTTATGTCTTGAAATATTCTTGTCTCAATTCCAGATGAACCTTTCATGTGACATTCATTTTATGCAATTTATTATTTCACATACTCTACTTTGAAATAATTTAACTTTGTAACACTCAAAGAGGAGCCTGGTGGTGCAGTGGATAAAGCACTCAGCTGCTAACTGAAAGGTCTTCGATTAGAACCCACCAGCTGCTCTGTGGGAAAAGATGTGGCAGTCTGCTTCCATAAAGATTTATAGCTTTGGAAACCCAGGCGGCAGTTCTACTCTGTCCTGTGGGGCTGCTATGAGTTGAAATCGACATGGCAGCAGTGTTTTTTTTTTGCGTGTGCGTATGTGTGTGGTTTTAACACTCAAAAATAAGACAGTATAAGAAAGAAAATTATTCGTATGGTCCCATTAACTTTCATTCTCCCTCCATGCTTATTTAATTTCAAATTTAGCACATCTATTTCATGATTCGGGAAAGGTACCTCAGTTTGGAGTTCTAGCCATTAAAACTCAAATCTTAATTTTGATGATGGGAGATGCCAGTTAGGTAAGTTTACCCCTATTCATCGGTGAAAGAAAAGTTTTGTAAGAATTGTAGATTTATTAATATGAGTATTTAAGTTTTCAATAATATAAACACACAAAAAACCTGTTGCCATCAAGTGGATTCTGACTCACAGTGACCCTATAGGACAGAGTAGAACTGCCCCATAGGGTTTCCAAGGAGCGGCTGGGGGATTCGAAGTGACGATCTTTTGGTTAGCAGCCGAGCTCTTAATCACTGTGCCACCAGGGCTCCGTAAACATTTAAAGTAACATTTAAAGTTACTTTAAATACTGTATTTCTTATTCATTTGGAATATCCTGAGGGCCACTATATAAAAGCAGCGTATTTCAGGCAATAAACACAAACTAAACTTTTTTCAACATTTTTGGTTCTGTTTTCACATACAGATCTCAAGAATTGGTCAAATTCACATAAACAGACTTTAAAGTGCCATTTATTTGACTATTTTGTGTGACTTTGTAAAAATTTCTTAAAATCACCATATATTGTTATTTCCACTCAGGAAAAAGTTGGATGGTCTGTCGCTAGTACCCCTTGGTTACCAAAAGTTCTAAAATTCTACATTTACATGAGGTACAAGAAAAAAACCCAGTGCCCTCGAGCAAAGTATGAATTTAAGCTTACTGTTTATTTTAGGCTATAACCTAAGAAAGTCACAGCTTAGCTGGACTAGCTGGACTGGCTACTACTGTGAAATACAAAATGCAAATGTGTGTAATACCAGTACCAGTTGCTGACTTAGATTCATGGCGACCCTACGTGTGTCAGAGTAGAGCTGTGCGCCATAGGGTTTTCAATAGCTGATCTTTCAAAGTAGATCTCCAGGCTTTTCTTTAGAGGTGACTCTGGGTAAACTGGAACCCCCAATCTTTCAGTTACCAGAGAAGCACATTAATTGTTTATACCACCAAGGAATTCCAGAATAATAATAGCTAACATTTATTGCATGCCTAACATGTGAGGCACTGGTTTAAGGCTTGGCAATTTATTTAATCCTCGTAACAACCTTGTGGGGTAGGTGGTATTATTCCCATTTCACAAGTATAGGAACCGGGGCTAAAAGAATCTAACTTCCTCCAAAGCAGAGCAAGTGAGGGACTCAGGTTTCAAATACAGGTGGGTCAGGCTGTAAACTAGCTGCCATTTAAATTTAAGTAGAAACTAATTAAAGGCCCTCTGTGCGGCAAAAGAAAACCCTGGTGGTGTAGTGGTTAAGTGCTAAGGCAGCTAAACCAAAAGGTTGGCAGTTCAAATCCACCAGGTACTTGTTGGAAACTCTATGGGGTAATTCTACTCTGTCCTATAGGGTCATTATGAGTGGGAGAATTGACTCGAGACGGCAATGTTTTGTTTTGTGTTTTTTGGCTTATGTGGCAAAAACAGTTAAGCACTAATCTACAAACCAAAAAGCTAGCAGTTCAGAGGTGCTTTACAAGAGAGGTCTGGTGATTGCTTCCAAAAGGTCACAGCCTTGAAAACCCTGTGGAGCACTTCTACTCTGCACCAATGGGGTTGCCATGAGTCAGGATCAACTCAATGGCAACTAACAACAACAATTAATGTTAAAGACAATTACATATTCAATTTCCAATTTCACAAGCCATGATTCATGCGTTTAATAGCCTCACATGGCTAGTGGCTACCATACTGGAGAGCAAAGATACAGAACATTGTCTATAATCTATGGGACAATGCTACTCTAGATCACTCTGCCTTCCCGTTAGAGAAAAAATTTAATTTGTTTCTTTTTTTTGTCACAAATTACTTAAATCCATAAACGCTACACACATGGATAAATTTGCTGATTATTCTACCTTATTGATTGCAATTGCTATTCTGTCACAACGTAGCCATTATACACAGATACTAAGTAATGCTTAAAATACCTGAGAATGTGCCGAACCAATTAACCAAATTAAAAGTGTCTCCAACTCCTGTCCCACCAAGGAAAGATGGCTCCGAAGAAAGCATGAAGTGATTACAAAAGTACAATTAAAACAAAGCTGTAGTAGAAATCATTTAGAAAGTGTCGGCTCGCTCCTATTGTTGGGGCATTAGGGCTACAGCTCATAAATACTAAAATTCCCCCGCCCCAAAAAGGAACTATTTTAAATTATGTATATTTAAGTTGTAAATTTGGGGATAAATTTTGAAGCTTAGTAGATGGTAATAAAAATTCATATAGTAAATTCAAAGTTAACGATCATTTTAAAATATTCTTTATTTATAAAAATAAATATTGTGTATTTTATAAAGTAGAATCCCTTTAAACAGCAAAGCCTTCAAACAATTTAGGATACTAGTTAAAATGTAACATTGAGGGAAAAGAAAAAAACTTTAGACTTTACTTACCCATAATAGTGCTGAGGTACATTTCAAAATAAAGTAAGTGAGCAAAAGTTTTACAAAGCAATTGATCTCCATATGAGGTGGTCATACAATTAATTAAAGGAAACAATGTGTGTGCCGCTTGTCCAAGATTAAACTACCTTTAGGCTTCTACTTTTAAATCCAAATTAACTGCTTCACAGGCAGTTTTTGAATCTCTGTCATGACAGGCCACGTATAAAATTTTTACCAATAATGTTGGCCAGTGGTACCTGCTAAATCGACTGCTATTTGGGTGGGCATTGCTATTACAGCTATCATGGCGATACATTCTCATTAACAGTAATGAATACTCCGTGGACTTGTCACAGATTGGGGGCATTTGGGAAAGAGGAATGCATCCTATTATCCACTAGACATTTTAATAAAGTTTAAAAGTAAAGAAGAAAAGAGTCAGCACTGAGTATGTGATGCCAACTGTAAAGACCTTTCTGCGATCCTATCTAGTCTCACTTTCTGCCTCCTTCCCTCTCCTAGCTGTAAACTGCAGCGGCAGCGGCAGCTCTTACTGGAGACTCTGGCCAGTGTTTGAGGAGCTATTTTTAGCCAAAGCGGCCAGACTTGGTCTAGGTGAGCCCAGGGCATGCTGAAGCCCAAGAGAACCTGGAATGTTCTGCCACTACCGTGAGTCTTCGGGGTCTGCATCAAGCGCCCTTTTGTTGTTGCTGTTGTCTCATAAACGTCAGGGGAGCAAAATTTAACAGGTTAGGTTTTCTTATAATCTGAAATACTTATATTTGCAAGAGTACAGATTCAGTGTCTCTATGCAGACTTCCAAAGGTAAAGGTTGGGGAAAAGCAACACAATAAGAAGTATGACTTGAAATTAAAATCAGGAAGTCAGGTGAGTGTGGCGGTGAACTGAGTCATTTTTGTAAATATCTAAAAGCTAGCATTTTAAGTTGTTTTAAAAGGATGATAGAAATCTCCATTCCGTAAAGCTTTAGCCTAACTCTTTTCTATGTTTGTTCAGAACTTTTGCCAAGTTTCTCTGCAAAATATAAATACATAAATACATGGCATAGAGGGCTAATGGTATCCAGACCTCCAATTAAAAACCCCAACTATCAGCAGTATATATTGCCTCTGCTCAGGGTAATGAATATTTAATACATTTGGACTTTCACATTTTTATATAATTTCATACTAAAAATAAAGTGAACAATTATAGAGTTATTTTAAAATTTATACCTCTAAAAATTGTATTCAAATGTTAAAGATAAATTAAAAAATACATTCATGTACATATATAAGCCAAAATAGTATAATAACAAAAGTATAAAATTTTTGAACAATTTATGACACTCATTTTAGCTTCAATATGTTTGATATAGAAAAATCATGATGACTATGTGAACTTATAATTTCATTTGATTTATAGCAAAGAGTTAATTCATTTGTAATTTTAAATAGCGTCGGAGGGAAATTATGAAATATTTTTAAATTTGTAGTGACTCCAAAATTTTCAAGCTTATACATTCTGACAGTCTTACTTGAATCCCCAAATATCTTAATTTGCTTTGAAGAGAAAGTATTTCTTCCTTCATTCATATAATTCAAAACAGCTAAACAGATTCTACTCCAACAATTTAAATGATTCACATGTGAGAACAAATATGGAAAATCTAAGCCCCAAACAAAATTACAGACTTAAATTATAATGATAATTTAAAATGTGTGTAATATAATTATAGTATAGGGTCTGCTATAATGAGCATTGCGATACTCTATCTATATCAAATGTGTTAGCATGATGATATTAGACATGCCTTTCTCCAAGCATTTTTTACACATTTCTGAATTGTGATACCTGTGCCAGAATCAGTCTACTGTATCAAGGGTTTTTTGGATGGAAAAATGATTTTTTTTTAAATTGTCAAAACATGATAGAGCAAACTTTCATTTTCCACATAGAATCTACTAAAATATGAATATCAATGATACATGAATTTTAAATGTATAAAGATACATTTATATGAATACATGTACTCATTTTGGAAATATCTTTAGAAGAAAGTTTAAAATATATGAACTGGTAATTCAAATTCAATCGTTTTGTATAATCAAAATAAATTGGAGACATTTAATTATAAATATTAATGATTGTTATGTTCTTCCCTATAAATGCTTAATTTGTCTTTTTATAGAAATCTTTTTCTTTTAAACATATAAAACTTCACCCAACCACAATGCAGACCTTTTTTTTTTACAGTTATGCCTTTGTTAATTACTCAACTAATATTTTATTTTTAGATTGACAAATACGTACCATTTCTCCATATAAAAGTTTAATGCAGTAAGAGAAAAATGCTATACAACTTATAATATTCACAGTGAGTAATTCTACAACAAAATTTTTGAGGAATTATCCAAATTGTTGTTTTATAGGGAAGCCTTGCTTGAATTAGAAAAGTTCTAAATTCCCGGTTTAGGCAGGAAAGCATTGCAGTTATCATCTTGAACAGAGATGAACAGTACACTGTGCGTTTAATGAACGAAAATGACCTATACCCGAGTTGTGTATGTCCAAATAGTCACTCCTCCATCCACCATTCATTTAACAAAGAGCCAACTACACGTGAGTAATTACACTGTATAAAGCCCCATGCCAGTATCACAGTAAGACAGGATGGGTAAACCGTATACCCTAGTGGTGAGATAAGCAAATAATTATTTAAAATACAAACTGGTGAAATAGTGCTATGTGTATTTTTTCCTATGATGGCACTTAGAACGGTGTGACAGTCAAGATGGGGAAGCACAGGTTTCCCACATGAACGCCAGGTAAGTCTTGATGTACAAGGTTTGATGCCATCAGCAACAGACAAGCTTCAGAGGTCACAGCGGTACTCCATCAAGTCCTAGCTCAGATTAAACACCTGGTCTGGACTCCACAGATATTTACAGCATAAATGAGGAGGAAGAAGAATTTCAAGGCTGAAGAAATAACACACGCAGGTTCCGATACAGGGAAGCAGCGGGCCTATTCTGGGCAGAAGCTGGCAGGTGGGGCTGGGGTGTGTGGTAAGCTGAGTGGTACAGCAGGAAATGGAGGCTCAGAGAGAGAGAGAAGGGCCAGATGGTGAATCATATGGAAATTATGAAAACCGATGAGATAGCATCTCTTTTGCTTTGAACTCTGTTGAAAAAGACAAAATTATGTTTGGACATTGAATCAATAAAAGAGCAGAAAGGTCAGTACAAAGACGAGAGAACGAGGTGTTTAAATAATGCATATTTTACAATATCTTTTCTTCCCACTTCAAAGAAATCTTCATTTTTCAGGAGCAATTTTTACACAGAAATCGCACCCATAAGAGTGGGTAACACTTTTCCTAGTAGTTAGCAGCCTTTTTTTTTTTTTTTTTTTTGTAATGACTAGTTTCTGAATAGACAAGTACGTGGATAAGGAGATTTGTATCTCTAGATTCAGGTTTTTTGTTGGTGCTGTTTTTGTTGTTAGGTGCCTTCGAGTGGGCTCCTAATTCGTGGCGACCTTACAAAACATTGCCTGGTCCTGCACCATCTTCGTGACTGTCTATGTTATTTACTAATCCATTTATGGTAGAAGGATTTTCCCCCTTCAGGAGAAGCCTGCCAGGGTCCAGGGCCTGGTTGCCAGGTGTGGATGTTGACTGATGAGGGCAAGGTAACCTGCTGACCCCACCCCCACCCCTGGTTTCCGGCTGCCTTTTATCGGGAGCCCTCACTTCTTTTTCACTCTCTCTCTATAAAAAAGCCCAAGAAGCTCTCTGCCGATCCTCTGTGTCTACTGTCCCAGAGTGCTGACCTGTGCGGACTTCCCAGCTTACCCCTTAATGTGCCTGTTGACCCTGATTTCGGATTCTGATTCAAGTTTAGGTAACTCCTGCTCTCCAGTTTCTGATCGTGGTTGGATTTTGGAACTGCATGTCATCCTTCATTTACCTGCCTCAGAAATTCTGTTTTTGGCTTTCTGACCTTGCCTCCCCACCTGGGATGCTGACACTAGAGCCAGACTAGAAAAGCTTTTGGATTTTATTTTTTCTTTGTCTTGTACCTCAGCTTTCATGCTTAATAAAGAAAATCCATGATTTCTAAAAATTCTCAGGCTGAGCAAAAACATGCGTGCAACAGTGCCCTGCCATGCACAACTTTGATGTACACGCTGTGCTAGGCACCTCCCGTTCCTAAGCACTGTCCAGCCGGCCACTGAGCAAGCAGGCCCTGCTTTACTGCAGTAAGAAGCTTGGTGTGAGTTTTAAAAAATGCATTTTAAATCAAAGTGAGAGAACTTACAATCAGATTATGTTTTTGTATTTTTTAATACAATGATATCTTTAAAAATCCTTTCAAGGGATCTCGGGTGAATAGCTTTTTCTGTCTCCTGCAATTTTGGATTGCACAATTTAGACTGAAGTTATTAAAAAAAAAAAAAATACAAGCATAGAATATTCTTTCAGAGCAAGAAAATTCTTTCTAAGAGCCTGATGCTGGTGGTGGTGAGAAATATGTGAAATAACTCTTATACAAAGTCATAGAAGTTTTAAGTCAAATTATGCTAATTTTTACATAAATAGCTACAAATTCAGGGGAGAAATAAGATGCAGTATGAATCATGCCCAATCTTCTAGACTGCCCTTATGGAAGAAGAAAAAAATAATTTTTTTCTACATAGAAGACTAAAAAAATATATGTTAAGCTATTTCTCAATTGCAGTTGACTCATTAATACATACTTAATCCACTAATAAAATTAACTATCTTCCACTTTTTAAGAATTTCAAACCGAAAATTAATTTACTATCCTATGAATCCTATAGGGTCTTTTGTTGCAGCCACTATTTTCTGTGGATGGTCTCTTATGTAAAATAGACTGTACAGATCATAGTTAATTTTATAAATATGTCCAGAGTTTTGCAGGGATTTTGTAATATTTCGCCAGCAGGAATACATTTTTTTTTTTCTCCTTAAATATCAGTTCTCCATCGTCAGCTAGTTAACTGCTGCTGCTCTATCTTTAAATGTCAAATGACTCTTATGCCTCTTCCAAAATATTTAGAGGGAGCTCCCCTCCCCAATCAAACTGTCACATCTATCTTAGGAAGCATTTTAAAGTTTCCACAGGCTGATGTATATCCCACCACCACCATTACCGCCACCTCTATCGCCATCATATCTCATGCAAATAGAAATGACTTTCTTGAAAAATGGTAAACACTGAAATAAATTGATGGCAAACAAATTATATACAAGAAAATGTATAAGAAGAGTTTAAAGAAGTGGCTGCAGTCTTTTTTTCCCCCTCGATAATACATGCGTGCTGAGCTCTTTTCTTTTTCTTTCTTCTCTCCTGTCTTCCTTCTCTTTCCATCTTTCTGTCTTCCTTCCTTTCTTTCTCTTTTATTTACACTTTCTGTCTGGTGCCTTTCAAAGTCTGGGCTTGTTCTGGTTCTTCTTCAAAGACAGGATCTGCCATACATAGCACTGAGTCTGCCTTCTTCCAGCCATGATTTGAAGGAACGGATGACAAATATAGAAACAGACAGTGGTGAAAGATGGTTGAGATAGTACATTTCACCCGTATGTTTTGTCAAGCTATTTTTTTGTTGTTGGCATTTTCAAGCTGTTGTTTTGTGAAACAGAGGTCACAAATGGCAGTTAAAACCCACAGAGGGTCAAACAGGCAAGAGTGGCTGCTGTCTATTTTTTGAAAATGTTGAAAATAAAAAAAGTAAGCATTAAGAGCTCTTTTGGGATGAATACCTTCTTAATAGCTACTTAGATTTCAGAGCCTTTAATTGCCAAAGTTTTACTGGGGTGACATAAAGATCATCTTTCTGCATAGTTTTATATTAAGCTTTCCATTGGTGCTTACCATCTATCACGTATCAGCCTGGTTGAAACTGATGTCATAGTTCATTGTATAAGTGGTGTCCTGCCTTACCACATTTACTCTAACTAGACTTCTTCATCTTTGAAACAAACTGAGCTGCTTAACAGACATTACGCACCCATGCTTGGGTGCAATTGTGTGCCAGTACCTGGCCAAACTCTTCTAACTCTTGAATTCACGTAGACAAATTCACAATGTTGTTAGGTTGTGATTTATGATTTGTTTTTAAAATTGCAAAATCACTTTGACGTGAACTGCTGTTCACTGAGCCCATTCCAGATGTCTTTCAAGCTTCAGATTTGTTAAATAAAAATAAAATAATAATGTCATATTTTACACAAATAACGCGCACCTTCTATGTTTGTTTGCCAACCTCACCCTTCCCCCGGAAGGTATTTTCATAAGCGTACTATGCTAATTTTTTTACAGCAACCTGTGAAAAGAATTGGCATAATGGCACTTATGAAAATATCTACAGGGGAGGGCCTGATTGGCAAACAAACATAGAAGGCTAACACTATATGTATGAAAATACGGTAACAATAATGGTTAATATTAAGAAAAGAGAGCTCATCAGTGCTTTGGGTTTGGCAAACCATCTTGGACTTTCTAGCAAATTTTTTTGGTCCAGCAAAATTTGTTTGGCCAAGCATTTTCTCCTTAATTTTTAAACCCCCGAGTATTTCAAGGGAAACTTAATCCATATGTTTCTGGTTCACCGCCTTTTAAATCATCAAAATGTTGTTTTCCAAATCTTTTTGGTGCTAAAAGAAGTTTATCAAACACTATACAAGCTCGTGAAAGTGTTTTTTACCTCGACTTGTAGATCCCAGTGGACATGATCTCAAACTCCTAGAGTTTGGTTCTAAATTTAACATCAACAAAGCTTGACTAGGATCCAAAGCAGCCTGACTGCAGTTAGTATTTTGAAAAAGTACTACATTATTGGACGGATCCATGTGCTGAATGGGACGTGCAAGCAAAAGCACACCAAAAGGCAAAATTTGAGGGAATTGATAGCAAGCCTTCCAAGAAATGACTGTTGTGTAAATTTCTATTTGGTTAGCTTTCCTTTGCTTGTTAATTTCCCTAGCCACTGCTCCCCAAGCTCTTCAGCTGTGCTATATCTTTGGTAATTCCGTTCCAGACACAAAAAAAGGACATTAAAAAAAAAAAAAGTATTCTGATAATCTTGTCACAGTGAAAAGGATAGCAAAAAAGACATGAGAACTTATTGTCTAGGGTGCACCTTGTAATTTCCATAATTCACTAAAAAAAAAAAAAAAATTCATTCCCTGCCAGTTTATTTGATTTAACATCATCCAAAGTGTAAGGTTAGATGGAATAAATAGCTAATTGGGTTAATTTAATAGCAGGTTAAATCTTTCTTTTATTTTGTCTAAAAGGCACATTAAAATAGTGCAATTTTCAAGTGGTCTTGGAAATCTAAAGTAGAGTTTCTTGATAAAAAAATATATAGCTTTCCCACTGCTGGGTTTATAGTGGGAGTTGCTGGCACGCTTCCAGCTCACCACGTGAAAATCTAAGCTGCCTGTGTTAGTGCAGAATTTAGCGTTGGGTCTTAAGGTTTTGTTTGGCATCTTGCCAAAGATGTTATGCATTTAGCTGGGAAAATTGCCTAGAAGTTAATTGAGAGGAAAACACTAATATACAACGCCCCCCCCAACAAGGAAAAAAAAAAGTCATGGCTATGCATATGGTGCTGTTCATTGATAAGACGTGTATGTATACAATAAAGACTCCCAGTAAGGTTGATCCTAAGACTACTTAGGGTGGATTTCCACTGATTATCTACACACCATACATCTGCTCCTTTGGGAATGCCTTGAGTTTCTCTAGGATCAGGATTTCCCCACAGTGCCTGCTCCTTAGAGGCACAGGGTCGTTGTCATCCTTTGAAAAAAAAATGTTTCTGAATAAGGGATAAGTGATTATTCAGGAATTCGGGGGTGAATACGTATTAACTCCATCTCTTAATTAAATCTTTTTAAAAGGGACGTTTTGGTGCAGAATTTTGGCCTCTTCTGTCTAGCGAGATGGGCGATATTTACTCTGGACCCTCCTGTGAAAGGGCCTATGAGCTCCAACCAAACCGCTCCTTGCTTCCCAGAGCCGCCAGGGCCAGACTCATTTCTCAGGCTCGGTATTTTCAGGGGTGACTTAGCACTTCTTGTTCAGGACTTCATGATTTTTTTTTTTTTTTTGGCCAATAGTCTCCGTACTTGAATTTTGTATTTCCTATTCCAGGCAGCTGAAACAGGTTTCTTTTCTCCTGAATTCACTCTCTAATGCTTTAATAACACTTCTCTTTAGCCTGTGATCATTTTCTTTCTGCGGTATCCTCCCTTCCCCTCCCCTCCCTTTTTTTTTTTCTGACAAATGATCATTATAGAGAACCTCAGAAATTCCCAAAGAGTTAATAACTTTTTTTCCTTCTTCAGAATGAAAGTAAAGAAAGTTGGTTGTATATTTTTGTTTGTTGTTCTTACCTGTACCAAGGTTAAAACTTATCTAGGAGAACACACTGACACAATAACGTCACACTGGTAATTAATTCACAGCTTCTGGTACCTTCCCTCCATCGGCACCCTCCTCCCTTTCTCAGGGATGCTTTAAGTCTTTGAGAGAAAAATAACACTTCTCAAAAATGGCGTCCAGCCTGAAGCGGGTAAACCCTGCTCTCAAATGACAAAGCTCACAGTAAGTGGGTTTCTTGGTCACTTTCAGAGCTTTTCTTTATGGTTCTCACTGTGGTCTTGGAGAAAGGGCTTGAAGGGGGACGGCCCTAAAGACAGAGGAACAAAGCTGGGGGGCATGCTTTGGGCTAGAAAGGGAGGGAAAAGTGATCCTTTAATTAAGATGAGTGTTCCTTTGTACCTGCACTGTATCCTTTTGATGTGTTGAGGTGGTGAGGACAGGAGCCAGCAGAAACAATGAGAGTTTGCTACTGTAGGAATTCCTTCTCCTTGTACTTAATCCTGTCCTTATTGGGGCCTTGGGTAGAAAGCCGAGAATTTTGGTGAGCCCTTAAAGAAAGGCAGTGGCTTGAATTCCTGCCACCGTCCCCTTGATAATGAACAGGCCTAATGAATGCTAGTAAGTGGTAGGAGTCTGTGACCAGCTGCATTGGGGCAGGTAATATAGCTCAGCTTTTTTAATTGGGAGCAGGTATTGGAAGGCTGTATTACTTTAATTGGTGAGGGGTTTTCTAAATGGAAAGGACCAAGTATAATGGACAAATTGTGCAGTACAATAGCACTTAAGCTGGGATTGTATGCATTCGTTAATCTGCTGAGGAACGAGGCAATTCTAAACAATTTTCTCAGTGAAACCAACTCCAGAAAGCTTGTCCCTTTTGTTCTCCCTTGGGAAAATGCAAGATTGAAACAGAAAATACCTTTACCGAGGCAATCATTTGCCACGTGTGGAAAGCGGATACAGCTGTAAACTATGGAAAAGGAATCTTTGTAGTACAATAAAGGATGGAAAAAGAGATAAAGCTTGGGATAAGAGTGAGCCTGTCAGGGCAGCGAAAGGAGGAATAAAGTGATGGCATTTACAGTGACAGATGAGAATCTGAAGAGAATGCAAGACAGTTTAGAGAGGGGAATTTGATATTTAAAAAGAAAGGCTGTGATAATTAAAAGTAGCATTACATTAAACTGTTACGCATGTCATTAATGACAGAAGGAAACTGGTGCCTTTTAAAAAGTTAATGATTCTGATAAAACCATTCCTGAAAGCTTACACTCTGCAAAGTCTATATGAACATCATCCTGGCCTGGACAGTGGTATTTCTAATTTCCAAATTTCCTTCAAAATATAAAAAGCAATGTCACTGGAATTATGTTCCAACAATGTTTTGGATGTAGGTGTGGCATTGTCCAAGGGAAAGTGTTCACGCCCTGGGCAGCTAGGCAAAGAATGGACTGAAACCGGCCAGGTAAACATTGCTACAAAGGGCCCTTCAATGATATGAGGATACAAAATGAGCCCATGAGACCTTCGTTGCCAAGCACATGCTATTGCATATTTTTTTTCCTTTGATAATTTGTATTCAACATCCAATAGGATATCTATGGAACAGCATTTATGTGAGGAAAAAAAAAATGACTTCCAGATTTTTGGTCATTGAGGAGGTCTGATGAGGCTGCTTAAGCAGGTCCTCAACTGATTGAAACGTAATGGTTGAAGGGCAATTATACTGAAGGCTTTTAACAGGGCTGTTGTACTTGTATATTTCATTTCAGGTGGGAAAATGGGAAAGATTGAATGTCTTTTGGAGTTCACAGAGGTTTGGCAGTGGGAGGAGAAAGACAAAACGGAGCACAACAGGAATGCTGAACATACTTTCCCAGAATCCCCAGGTGGGTTTCATGTATTGCCTAATGTGTAGAGCGAGACTGATTCAGCTTTCCTCACTGGGTGGAAGGGCCGAATTATCTTACCTCAGCTATTGTTCCTGGCTAGAACCAAATCTACAAAGCTATACTTTATAAAGAATTCTTTGGAAGGAAAACTATTTCGCTATCCACACATCTAGATCCCACGTATCAGACATCATGTATTTTGGCCTCAGTCTCCTCAAGTATAGACTCTAATGAAAAAAGTCCATCAGTGTGAAATCATATTTATTCTAAAAGTAAAGAATGAAACCTTCATCAAGTGTTAGTGCATAATGGCAAAATCCTACTTGAAACTCAGTAAGAGATCCTAGAAACTATAAGATAAAGCCTAAAATCAGTCACATCAAAAAACTTTCACAAAGACTAGTCAACAGAGTTACTACCTTGGGAATTTTAAGAGGCTTTTTAATAATGGCAATTTAAACTCTTTATTGGGCCCCCACATTTAAAAAAAAAAAAAGCCTGATAAATTCCTTGGGTGGGGATGATTAGGAGTCAAATGAAAACCCACAGCCAATGAGTCAATTCCGACTCATAGTGACCCTATAGGACTGAGTAGAACTGCCCCATAGAGTTTCCAAGGAGCACCTGGTGGATTTGAACTGCCGACCCTTTGGTTAGCAGCTGTACTTCTTAACCACTATGCCATCAGGGTTTCCGATTAAGAGTTAAGTAGGGGTTAAAGAGTTAGAGTCACAAGTAATTCTCTATTTTAAGAACTGTGACCTGCAGAGCATTGCAGAGCTTATCTATATTGAGAATTTATCTAAGCCTTTAAATTGTATCTGTGTGTGTGTGCGTGGTTTGAGTATGATTAAAGTTGGTGATATATGATTATGTTATACACAAGTGTGACAAAAATTTAGATTAAGAAAAAAATGCAATCAGAACAACTCAAATTTGTGTGAAACTCAGCAATCCTCCCAACTCCCAAATTCAAGTGAAGTATTCTCCTGACCTGGGTTTACCCCTAGTCCTATTTCTTTCCACGAAAACAATGAGGGAAGAACTTTTTCCTCAGGAAAACTCCTATACAAATTGTAGCTAGCAACCATTCAGCATTGTCAATCTCTGCTTACAAATTAATTCAGTATCCCAAGAGCTATTTACACAGGACAAGTCTATAAGAAAGGAGAATCTTGATATCCACAGGTTTAGTGAGTATCTCCTATAAGTCATTTAATCCAGTTAGTAGTTATATTTGTCTTACCAAAAACAAAATTAGCAATTGTAGTTTCTTTCTACCATTAGGAGCTTATCAATCATAAATATAAACAAAATAGGGATTTCAATTGAAATCATACAGATATAATCATATAGATATAATTATACTTTTTTTTTTTTTTTTTTACACTGAGCCAGTCAGAAGTATGGCCTCCAAGTGGAGAATCAACATAGAGGTCCAATGGAACTTTGGAATTTTGTGGAATAAAATCCTATGTCTTTTAATAATATTGCCTGGCACTTCTGCTTCTGGACCTTTCCGTCATCCTTAGTATCTACCTTACGACAATTTTAACTGTCACCAAATAAATCCCAATTTTCCTCATATAAGGTGACATATTCAATGTAGGATATTTAGGTTTAAATCTAATTTCCAATATTTATCACAAATGCTGTCCATCTAGAGACAGTAAGAGAAAGAAATCGAGAGAGAGAGATGCATTAATGTACGGTTAGAATAAATGTTAGATGGTATATGATATCACAAGACACTTTGTAGAAAAATTATAATGGAATTTCCAAAGAGTTTTAGTAAATGGAATACATGGAAAATAGACCCTTATTGTAGGAGGCATGTTATAACCAATTATAGTGGGAATATAAAATTAAAGGGTCTAGGAATTTTATTACATGACCATTTTGCTCTTAACCTTTCCTAAACATCCCCATATATGGGTCTGCATGGCCAGTAAAGTAAATTAGAAAATAGCAGCATAAGATATTATCATACTTTGTGTATTAAGATGTATCTATATAAAGAAAAATATCTGACTTTAAATAATGTACATTTGCCTGATGTATTTTTTCCAATGGATTATATTTATCCATAAACATTGAATAGAGTCTCTGAAGTCACAGAGCTAATCCTTGCTGACTGTTTGATTTTGACATTATTAAATTACATGTGCAGCATATACATATTTGTGCTTTTTGCAAGATGTAATTAATCAATGAAATGAAAAGGCCTTCCCGTGGGAAATGCCCTTCAACTGTTAGAATAGAGAGTGAAACCAGAAAAATGAAGAGAAAAAGAAGGAAAAAAAGGAAGGTTCTTTTCATTAAGAAAAAAATCTTCTGGGAAATTGCAATTGAGATCCCCTGCATTAAATCAAGATTCTAGAAGTATTGCCCATTTTTTAAAAGAAGCAAAAGTAAATGTCCACTCCACCATCCATAGTGAAAAAAAATAGGCTTTTATTTTTTAAAAAAACTCTAGCGTGAAAATGTTTTCTATAAGAAATAGAAACACTAAATCTATGCCACACTCAAGTGTTAGGGCTGAAATTTATTTTATCTTAGGATGCTTCGTATGTGGAAATCTCAAGCTGTGCATCCCACGAGCTCCAGCAGAAATAAGGCAAAACTCCCTGTAGGATAATTCCACAACATAGGGCATCGAGTACTTCTATGGAAAAAATGACCCCTGCCAAAGAAAGCTCATGGGTAAAAGATACAAACCACATAAGGAAATGGACCAGCATGAGGAAGAACCAGAAGACCTACAAAATAGGACAAAGTCCTATTTTCAAATACTAAAAATAATAAAATAGTCTAAAAAAGAGTATAAAGCAATTATGCTTAAACTCATTAAAGAAATAAAGGGAATGGAATATTGGTGGAATGGAAACCACAATAAAAGACTAACAGGCTATAGGGGAAAAAATAGCATTGTAAAGAATCACATAGAATCCCAAAATTATAATACATGAACTCAATTAATAAACTGGAAAAAAACAATCCTTTTATATTTAGTTCTAAGAAATTTCCATCATATATCTGTTCATAGAAAGACAAACTATTGTTTGTTCTGTTCCTATTTTCTTTCATAATTGTTGAAATTTAGATAATGGAAACTATAAACAGCATTAGGTGATCACTAAAAACAGTCAGTAATAGTTAAAAGAAAAAATAAGTGATTATGAAATGATGAACTTAGTTAAGAAGATGTTGGCCCTCTCAGAGATCTAAGGAGATACCAAGGGTTCTCCAGACATGTCAAAATTTGTAGCCTTTCCTATTCCTGAGATGTCTAAAGTTAAGCCCTGAAAGAAGTCTGTTTTTGGACCTGTCCATGATTCTCCTAGATTTAGCAAAGTCTAGTATTTCCTTGAGTCACACAAGGCCTTAAAAACTACTACCTATATGTAATGATTTTAGAGCTGGAATCAATTCAATGTTAATTAACAACAACAATGGCTCTAGATATTAAAGAACAGGTGATCTTACTGAACACTCAATATGCAAGGTTGTTTTAACATCTGAAAAGAATGGTTTAGCTTATCATCACTATAATAGATGCATAAAAGCATTTGGCAAAGTCCAACACCCATTTTTTGGTTAAAAACTCGGCAAAGAATAGAAGAAAACTTCCTCAAATTGATAAAAGCCATCTACAAAAAACCTACAGCTAATGTCGGCCTTAATGGTAAAAGAGTGACCGTGTTCTTTACAAGATGGGGAACAAAGCAAAGATTTCAGCTCTCACAACTTCTATTCAACCTTTTAATGGAGGTTCTAACTAGTATAATAAGGCAATAATAATAACAATGAAAAATTAGAGGCCTCCAGATTGGAAAATGAGAAGTGCAACCGTCTTTACTGTCAGATGTGCTAATAAGAGAGTTTACCACAGTTACAAACGCAAGATAAGTATGTAAAAATCAATTGTATTTCTATATATTAGTAACAAAAACTATAAAAAAGAAATTGAGAATACAATTCTACTTACAAAAGCATCAAAGGAATACAGTACTAGAAATAAATTTTACAGAAGAAGCGTAACACATATATGCACTGAAAACTACAAGACATTATTATGAGACATTAAAGAAAATCTAAATAAATGGAGAGATATTCCATACTCTTGGTTGCAAGCTGAAAACCCAGGTGGCGTAGCAGTTAAGTGCTACTGCTACCAACCAAGAGGTCGGCAGTTCAAATCCACCAGGCACTCCTTGGAAACTCTGTGGGGCAGTTCTACTCTGTCGTATAGGGTCGCTATGAGTCTGAATCAACTCGATGGCAGTGAGTTTGGTTTGTTTTTTGGGGGGATTGAAACCAAAATTATTATGATGGCAATTCTCCCCCAAACTGATTTCTAAATTTAACACAATCCCTTTTTTCTATCAAAATTCAACAGGCTTTATTGCAGAAATTGACAAATTGACCCTAAAATTTGTATGAAATATAAAAGAACCCAGAATAACCAAAATGATGTTGAAAGAGAAGAAAGTTGGAGAACTTATACTTCTTGATTTCAAATTTACTGTAAATCTACATTCAAAAAACGTAGATTCCCCCACACGTCTGTTAGTTTGTCATGCCGTCGGGGCTTGTGTGTTGCTGTAATGCTGGTAGCTATGCCATCGGTATTCAGATACCAGCAGGGTCACCTGCGGAGGACAAGTTTCAACTGAGCTTCCAGACTAAGACAGACTAGGAAGAGGAATCTGGCAGTCTACTTCTGCAAAGAGTTAGCCAGTGACAACCTTATGAATAGCAGCAGAACATTGTCTGATATAGTGCTGGAAGATGAGCCTCGCAGGTTGGAAGGCACTCAAAAGACAACTGGGGAAGAGCTGCCTCCTCAAAGTCGAGTCAACCTTAATGACGTGGATGGAGTCAAGCTTTTGAGTCCTTCATTTGCTGATGTGGCACAACTCAAAATGAGAAGAAACAGCTGCAAAGATCCATTAATAAATGGAACCTTGAATGCATGAAGTATGAATCTAGGAAAATTAGAAATCATCAAAAATGAAATAGAACACATAAACACTGATAACCTAGGCATTGGTGAGCTGAAATGGACTGATGTTGGCCATTTTGAATAGGAAAATCATATCGTCTACTATGCCAGGAATGACAACTTGAAGAGGAATGGTATTGCATTCATCATCAAAAAGAACATTTCAAGATCTATCCTGAAGTACAACGCTATCAATGATAGGATAATATCCACACACCTAGAAGGAAAACCAATTGATACGACTATTATTGAAATATATACACCAATCACTAATGCCAAAGATGAAGAAACTGAAGACTTTTATCAGCTTCTGTAGTCTCAAATTGATCAAACATGCAGTCAGGATGCATTGATAATTACTGGAGATTGGAATGTGAAAGTTGGAAGCAAAGAAGAAAGATCAGTAGTTGGAAAATGTGACCTTGGTGATAGAAAAAATGCTAGATATCAAATGACAGAATTTTGCGAGACCAACAACTTCTTCATTGCAAATACCTTTTTTCACCAACATGAACAGCGACTATACACATGGACCTCACCAGATGAAATACGCAGGAATCAAATCAACTACATCTTTGGAAAGAGATGGTGGAAAAGCTCAATATCATCAGTCAGAACAAGGCCAGGGGCCAACTGTGGAAAAGACCATCAATTGCTCACATGCAAGCTCAAGCTGAAACTGAAGTAAACCAGGGCAAGTCCACGAGAGCCAAAATACAACTTTGAGTATATCCCACCTGAATTTAGAGACCACCTGAAGAATAAATTTGATGCGTTGAACACTAACGACCAAAGACCAGACGAGTTGTGGAATGATATCAAGGACATCATATATGAAGAAAGCAAGAGATCATTGAAATGACAGGAAAGAAAGAAAAGACCAAGATGGACGTCAGAGGAGACTCTGAAACTTGCTTTCGAACACTGAGCAGCTAAAGCAAAAGGAAGAAATGATGAAGTAAAAGAACTACACAGAAGATTTCAAAGGACGGCTACAGAAGACAAAGTGAAGTATTACAATGACATGTGCAAAGAGCTGGAGATAGAAAACCAACAGGGAAGAAAACAGTAGGCCTTTCTCAAGCTGAAAGAACTGAAGAAAAATTGAAGCCTCGAGTTGCAATAGTGAAGGATTCTATGAGGAAAATATTAAATGATTCAGGAAGCATCAAAAGAAGATGGGAAGAATACACAGAGTCATTATACCAAAAAGAATTAGTTGATGTTCAACCATTTCAAGAGGTGGCATATGATCAGGAACCGATGGTACTGAAGAAAGAGGTCCAAGCTGCACTGAAGTCACAGGTGAAAAACAAGGTTCCAGGAACTGAGGGAATATCAATTGAAATGTTTCAACAAATAGATGCAGCGCTGGAAGTGCTCACTCACCTATGCCAAGAAATTGGGAAGACAGCTACCTAGCCAACCGACTGGAAGAGATCCATATTTATGCCTATTCCCAAGAAAGGGGATCCAATCAAATGCAGAAATTATCAAACAATATCATTAAAACCACACTCAAGCAAAATTTTGCTGAAGATCCTTTAAAAGCAGCTGCAGCAATATATCGACAGAACTGCCAGAAATTCAGGCTGGATTCAGAAGAGGATGTGGAACCAGGGATATCATTGCTGATGTCAAATGGGTCCTGGCTGAAAGCAGAGAATACCAGATGGATGTTTACATGTGTTTTATTGACTATGCAAAGGCATTCGACTGTGTGGATCATAACAAATTATGGATAACATTGTGAAGAATAGAAATTCCAGAACACTTAATTGTGCTCATGAGGAACCTGTACACAGATCCAGGGGCAGTTGTTTGGACAGCACAAGGGGATGCTGAGTGGTTTAAAGGCAGGAAAGATGTGCATCAAGGTTCTATCCTTTCACCATTTTTTTTTTTTTATTATTATTCAATCTGTATGCTGAGCAAATAATCCGAGAAGCTGGACTATATGAAGAACGGAGCACCAGCATTGGAGGAAGACTCATTAACAATCTGTGTTATGCAGATGACACAACCTTGTTTGGTGAAAGTGAAGGAGACTTGAAGCACTTACTAATGAAAATCAAAGACCACAGCTTTCAATATGGATTACACCTTAACATAAAGAAAACAGAAATTCTCATAACTGGACCAGTAAGCCACATCACAATAAATGAAGAAAAGTTTGAAGTTGTCAAGGATTTCATTTTACTTGGATCCACAATCAACACTCATGGAAGTAGCAGTCAAGGAATCAAAAGACACATTGCATTGGGCAAATCGGCTGCAAAGGACCTCTTTAAAGTGTTGAAAAGGAAAGATGTCACTTTGAAGACTAAGGTGCACCTGACCTGAGCCATGGTATTTTCAATCTTATTATATGCATGTGAAAGCTGGACAATGAATAAGGAAGACCAAAGAAGAACTGACACCTTTGAATTGTTGTGTTGGCAAAGAATATTGAATAACCATGGACTGCCAAAAGAATGAACAAATCTGTCTTGGAAGAAGTACAACCAGAATGCTCCTTTGAAGGAAGGATGGTGAGACCGCATCTTACATACTTTGGACAGGTTGTCAGAAGGGATCAGTCCCTGGAGAAGGACATCATGCTTGGTCAAGTAGAGGGTCAGCAGAAAAGAAGATCCTCCATGAGATGGATTGACATAGTGACAGCAACAATGGGCTCAATTATAACAACGATTGTAAGGATGGTGCAGGATGGAGCAATGTTTCATTCTGTGATACATAGGGTCGCTATGAGCCGGAACCCAGTCGACGGCACCTAACAACAACAACAACGTAAATCTACATTAAGACAGAGCGGTACTGGCTTATGGGTAGGTGTAAAGTTCAATAGTACAGAATCGAAATGCCTGGAGTAAACACATTTACAGTCAACTGATTTTCAACAAAGTTGTCATGGCAATTCAACAAGGAAAAGATAATCTTTTATATGCATAAAAAAAAAAATAGCGGTAGCATAATCGAATATCTACAAGTCAAAGGATTCGTGTAGACCCTTACTTCTTACTATATACAATAATTAACTCAAAATGAATCATACAACTAAATATAAAACCTAAACGTGTAAAACGTCTAGAAAGTTTGTACTCAGCTGCTAGCTAAAATGCTGGGTATTCAAATCTACCCAGAGGTGCCTCAGAAGAAAAGCCTGGTGATCTACTTCTAAAAAATCAGCCATTGAAAGTTTTACGGAGTAAAGGTCTACTGACCCGCATATGACCCCCATGAGTCGGAGTCAGCTCAACGGCAACTGATTTCACATGGACACACACTAGTTATCCCATCCTATATACCCTGTCCTATCTATCTGTCTGTCTGTCTGTCATCTAATCTATCATCTATCCATCCATCCATCTATCTATATAAAGAACTCTTACAATTCAGTCATAAAAAGACAAATAATCCAATTAAGAAATAGACGTTTTCTCAGAGAAGATGTACAGATGGCTAGCAATCACATGAAAAGATCCTAATATTAGCTACTAGGAAAATGCGAATGGAAACCACAATGAGATATCACTTCACATGCACTAGAGTGGTTATTTAAAAAAAAAAAAAAAGACGACTCCAAATGTTAGCAAGGATATGGAGAAACCTGAACCCCATGTATAACGGGTGGCAATTTACAATACTTTAGCCACTTTTAAAAAGTTTGGCAAACTTTTGAAAAATTAATATAATTTAACCACATAAACTTACAAAATTCCACTCTTAGGTATCCAGGAGAAATGGCAACGTTTATGTCTACACTGCATTATTCAAAATAGCCCCAAACTGGATATCCTTTGAATAGCGACTGGAAAGACAAAATGCAGCATAGTAATAGATTACTACTCAGCAATAAAAGAGAGTAAATTATTGACATACGCTGCAACACAGATGTGCCTCCAAAACACGTAATGTGAACAGAACCAGATGCAAAAGACCCATTTTACGTGGAAATATGGGATTCCGTTGATATAAAGAGTCCAGTAAAGACTAATATGCAGAAGCAAAAAGTATGTTAGCTGTTGCCTGGGGCTGGAGCTGTGGATGGGGGATTGACTGCCAAAGAGAAGGAGGTGTCTTTATAGGGCGATAGAAATGTTTACCCCAAGTGGTAAAACCAGAATTACATTAAAGGGTGAACCAGCCAGAAATGTCCTACAGTGCCAGTCTGGATCCCTTGGCTGTTAGGGCATCGGTCATCAAGGTAATAAAAGAAAAGGTCGTTTAACAGAACTGGGATGTTTCATATAGTAGGTGGTTGAAGAAAAGTGTTAAACAGTACCCAGAATGTGTGATTAGGGGTGAGTCCCAAAGAGTATACTCAAGTAATAACGGTTGAAAATTTAATTGCTTTCTAAGATGACTGGGCACAGTTAACCATGAGCTTTGCAGACTTGGGATCAGAGCTGTTCACACAACGTAGAAGAGGCCAAGAGCTCTATCAAACACCCCCCGCCAAAAAAAGACAGTTGCCATCCAGTCTATCTCAACTCATGGCAACCCCATGTGTATCAGAGGAGAACTGTGCTCCATATGGTTTTCAGTATCAGACTTTTTGAAAGTAGATCTCCAGGCCTTTCTTCTGAGGCATCTCTGAGCGGACTGAAACTGCCAACTTTTGGTTAGCAGCCAAGTGTATTAACCATCTGCACCCCCCAGGGACTCCAAGCCCTCTTCACAGAGGGCTTACTCTTTATCCTTCCCTAAGGAGGTATCATATGATGCATATTATTAATAAAACAGGTCTACTATTGGGTCCCTAAGAACTCTAACGAATTCAAAGGAAAAATATGGACCAACTTGCCTTGTAGATTTTTTTTAATCAGTGGTTTAAAATACACTGTATTTAAATACGGTCTGTTTGAATTGAACTTTTACCAAAAAATTAGCTTCTGAAGATTCAGTGATTCTCAAAACAAACTTCCTTCATTATTATAAAAGTAATATTAGTTAAATGTGTCAGTGTGTCTATGGGAGGAACCAACAGATTACTAACCTAATACATGAGAGAAATGGCAAACATGAAGTTTGTATACAACTAATGGAAAATAGATAATATCACAGCACATGTTATCACTGAATAATCTGAATTTATCCAGTTCTGTTGCTTGAGTTTAATAATCTGAATATTAAACTCATCCAACAGAACTGGATAAATTCAGGTTACATATATATATATGTATATATATATACAAATTCCCACCAAAACAATTATCTACAGAGCTGATACATCCATTATAGAATCTGTAGGAAGCATTTTGGTTTTCTGTAACTATATATAATGGACTGAGGGAAGCTTTATTAGGCTTTGTTGCCATTTTTCCCGTTTTAATTGGTAACGCAGCCTGACACCAAACTTGGATCACTGGGTGTATATATATAGAACTTAACCAACAGAACTGTTTGCACACTAAAAAATTCAATGTTGTTTATTAACAGCTAGCATACTACCTCTAAATGAAGCTCATCGCAATCTAAAATGGGCCCTGCAAGGAGCTAATGAGCAAGCTCCTGCCTGATATTGACAATTAATCAGGCATAAAAGCGTTTAGGATCAGGACTCATTGACAGACATGTAGGCTTCTATGGACGTCAATGAAACATGATATATGAACATATTTGTCTAATTGTATATCAGGTTTTCGAACAAATTCCCACCAAAACAAGTACCTACAGAGCTGATACATCCCTTATAGAATCTGTAGGAAGCATTTTGGTTTTCTGTAACTGTATGTAATGGATTGAGGGGAAGCTTTATTAGGCTTTGTTGCCATTTTTCCCGTTTTAATTGGTAAAGCAGCCTGACACCAGAGTTGGATCACTGGATACAGTTACTGAGCAATTAAAACCAACCGTCATTGTGCCTGTATAGTATTATCCTTGGTCCTCAAGGAACAACAACAACAAAAGCAAAGTATTTAAGATAACTGGAAATACAGAATGTAAAAAAAAGCAAGAAATTTTTTTTTACGTTTAAAATAGGAAATTATAAATCAATTAATATTTCCACTTTCTCACTTTAAAGCATGTAATTGAAGATATTCAAAATGTATACTGTCTACAAATTTTGAACATACAAATGAGTGCATCACCTTATAACTAATAAGTTAGCTATACAAGAATTTACTCACATATATGAAGAGAAGAATAAAATGCTTATTGTATGTTTTTTCCCCCTTTTTAAAAGACTTCATGATTTTTTGCAATTGTTATATAATATTTAAGGCATTTGTATTCCACCTAAATTGTGAAATGCTACTCCCCTTGATTCTACTCCCTACCCCACAAGTGATTTTTAGGCTTATTGCTAATTTAATATTTTAAAGCGCTCTGATATTAAAATCAAAGACACAAAATTTATTGTGTTATAGCTAAATAGAACCTTTGTATACTGTTGAGGCTGAAATAGTTCCAGGTGTTTTTTGACTGTGTTTCCTAGTTATAGATAGGTTATCTGCTTTGACTATAATAGCATACTAATATTTTATGCTGATTTGATTTTTTTAGTTTAGAAGCTTGCTTTTCTCTTTCAAAAGGAATTCAGCAAAGAATGCTGTTTCCTTACAGGTTGGCAGGAAGGTTTCCAGGGTAATAAAAGGATGAAAAAAGAGCAAATTAAACCCATGGATAAAAGAGAACATATCAGGATAGAGGACTATTAACAGGAATGGAGGTAAAGATAGAGATACAATGGATTAAGCCCAATTTGGGGGACAACTAAAAATCAGAATGAATGTTTTCAGGACTATTAAAAAACATAAACTGTATTGCATGATTCTTTTAATACTGTACTATATGGAAATCTTTTTTCACAAAAAATAAGTTAATACTTTATGAAAGTTTTAACAATATTACTTCTTTATAGCTTTAGCTCCTATACTTCACTTAAAATTAGAGAGAATGACTGATTTAAACCCTAAGCTAAACCAGGAATACTAATTTAAAGCACAGTCTAATCTTCAGTCTCTGATGTAGCATCTCCAAACCTCCAAATGAAATACGAGTGTAAACACAGACACGAAAAAAGAAATCATGAAAACTAAGATACTCAACCTATTGTTAAAATTGCAGGGTGGGGATACGAGACCTATGGAGTTAAAATGAAAATTTGTTTTTGCTTTAGGCAATACAAATGAGATAGTTTGAAGATATAGAGATATTTTATTTATTACTTGCAGACTGGATGAATGCTCATAATCCACAATAGGTACAAATGAGAGAGAGAGAGAGGGAAAAAAAGCAGTTATAAAAAAAAAATCATCAGTTCTTGATCATATATTGCCTCAGCTCTTTTGCTTCATCATTTCTTTCATTCCTTTGAAGGAGAAAGTCCAAGCTGTACTGAAGACATTGGCAAAAAGCAAAAAGGGTCTAGGAATTGACAGAATACCAACTGAGATGCTTCAACAAATAGATGCAACCCTGGAAGCACTCTTTTGTCTATGCCAAGAAATTTGGAAGACAGCTACCTGGTCAATCAACTGCAAGAGATTCATATTTACGCCCATTCCAAAGAAAGGTGATCCAACAGAATGTGGAATTATCCAACAATATCATTAATATCACATGCAAGTAAAATTTTGATGAAAATAATTCAAAAATAGTTGCAGCAGTACATTGACAGATAACTGTCAGAAATTCAAGCCAGATTCAGAAGAAGAGGTGGAATGACATATATCATTGCTGATATCAGATGGATCTTGGCTGAAAGCAAAGAATCCCAGAAAGATGTTTACCTGTCTTTTATTGACTATGCAAAGGCATTTGACTGTGTGGATCATAACAAATTATGGATAACATTATGAAGAATGGGAATTCTCGAGCACTTAATTCTGCTCATGTGGAGCCTGTACATAGACCAAGAGGCAGTCGTTGGAACAGAACAAGGGGATACTGTGTGATTTAAAATCAGGAAAGGTGTGTGTCAGTGTTGTGTCCTTTCATCATACTTATTCAATCTATATGTTGAGCAAATAATTCAAGAAGCTGCACTATATGAAAAAGACTGCAGCATTAGGTTTGGAGGAAGACTCATTAATAACCTGAGATATGCAGATGACACAACCTTGATAGCTGAAAGTGAAGAGAACTTGGAGCACTTAATGGGGAAGATCAACTACTACAGCCTTCAGTATGGATTACAGCTCAACATAAAAAAAAAAAAAAAAAATCCTCACAACTGGACCAAAAAGCAACATCAAGATAAAGGGAGAAAATATCGAAGTGGTGCAGCGTATCATTTTATTTGGATCCACAATCAACAACCATGGAAGCAGCAGTCAAGAAATCAAATGATGTATTGCATTGGACAAATCTGCTACTAAAGACCTCTTTAAAGTGTTAAAAAGCATAGATGGTACTTTGAGGACTAATGTGCACCTGACCCAGGCCATGATATTTTCAATTGCCTCATATGCATCAAAATCTTAACAATGAATAAGGAAGACCAAAGAAGAATTGATGTCTGAATTATGATGTTAGAGAAAAATATTGAATATAACATGGACTGCCAGAAAAATGAACAAATCTGTCTTGGAAAAAGTGTAGCTGGAATGCCCCTTAGAAGGGAGAATTCTTAATACACATGAGGTCACCATGTTTCAGAGCTGACTCCACGGAAAGTGGAAAAACAGAAAAGGAATAAGGTAACTAAGATATTGCCTTTCTTCCAAACTCTTCTTACCCATAATCACCTTCCCTTCAACACTCATTCAGAGATGACAACTACACCTCCAAAGACCACAGGGCAGAAGCAGAGAAGGATATGCTATGATGAATTACGTCAGGGGAGGTACAGCACAGCTGCAAAATGTGGAGATAGAACAACTTGAGATAGAAAGAGTCATAGTAAATTTTGTTGCTGGGATTGGGGTTTTAAGAATTTTCTATTATTTCAGCGTATCTGCGACCCCACAGTACAGATTGAGGTCAATGCCACTTGAATCAATAGAACTTTCTTAGGTAAATGCTTGCTGACCCTGAAAATCAGTAAAGGAATTGGACAAGTCACTCTGTCTTTGAGAGCTGAGCACCTGAATAAAGGCATTCTACACATTGGTGGGCAGACAACTGGGCAAGGGCAAGTCCCACCCCCTCTCAATGGGAAAAAAACTCAGCCTTGACCTGGCAACCAGGTTGATGTTGAAAAACACAGAAAACAAAGAGTCAGACAAACATGAAAATATATTTTTTTAATCTAAATGAATGAAAAGAATATTTATTCTAAAATATCAGCTGAAGATGAAATTTCTTGTTTTATATAAACACCACAAATAGAATAAAATTTTAGAAACAAAAAGGAATCTTTACTCAAATTCAATAAAACAAAATAACTCATTGAGTCAGTGAAAGAGGAGTCCAAGGTAAGGAACAGACTCAGAATAAAATGGAATTGGGAGAGAAGATAGGTGAACTGAATTTAATAACTGCATTTGAGAGCAATTTGTCAATATTTCACAAAAAAAGAGAAAAACATAAAGTCTTAAAGCTACCAATTGTTACTTCTAGGAATTTATCTTACATGTATTCACAGATGTTTGAAATTTTTTACATGCAAAGGTATTTGGCAGAATTTTTCGTTATATCAAAATGTTGCATATAACCTAGATGCCATCACAAAAGAAGCAATTAATAAATTATGTCAAATGGATTTAATGCAACATTATGTAAACATTCAAAAGCACAAGGAAATGATATATATAAAAATGAGGAGTGATCTTTAAGATATGTTATTTACTGAAACTAAAACAAGCTGCAGAAGCTTGTATAGATGTACACACGTACGCGATAGATTAAATCCATATGGAAATCAATGAAACCACAGAATTTTGTGAGACCTTTGAATCAGTGATATGGAAAACAAGAATCAGTTGCAATGTCAAAATGCAGAGGAGATTGCTAGTGACATGAAAAATGATGAAAGAAAAGAATAATGAAATGGAAGAGAGAGGAAAGAGGCCCAAACTAAAGAGATTTGGTGTCCTGAAGAAAGAAGCAAGAAAAAAATAGAATCAATAAAATAATGAAAGAAAAATTTCTTGAGCTGAAGAAATCCTAAAAATTCAAGGATTCATTGAGTAATAGGTAACACTGGAAACAAATGGAATACATATATTCAAATGTAGGAATAAAGAAAAAATATTTTAACTGACTAGAAATGTTTGCCTACTAAGGAGCAGAAATGATTTCAAACTTTGCACAAAATTAAATTCAAAAATGTAATGTCACAGCAGTTAAAAATTAAATAACTACCTTGATTAAAAATTATGTTTTGTTCAAATTGTTAATAACATTTGACATATATGAATAACAGATTGGGCAATCTCAGCAATGCATATACATATAGAAAGATTATCAATGCACCTCTCTGGAAAAACAAATTACTTGAAAATTTGGAGAAAACTAAAAGTCAAAAAGTGAATCTCATTTTTAAATGGCTTGTGATTGACATTAAAAAAATACAACATTAGACATATCATTACAATAATTGTCCTAATGTTGTTTACAAAATTAACTACACAATTTTTTAAAGAAATGTATAATGAATAATATAGTTTTGTAACTCAGCAAACTAGGAATAGAAGGAAAATTCCTTAATATGGTAAAGGACATTTATGAAAAACCCACAGCTAACATAATCAATGGTTAAAAACTGAAAGTTTCCCCCCTAAGATCAAGAACAACCAAAGGATGTCAGCTTTCACCACTGCTATTCAACATTGTACTTAAAGTTCTAGCCAGAGCAATCAGACAAGAAAAAGCATCCAAATAAGAAAGGAAGAAATAAAACTATACTTATTTGCAAATAGCATGATTTTATATATAGAAAATCCCAAAGAATCCATAAGAAAGCTAATACCACTGATTAATTAATTCAACCCAGGGTACAAGATCAATACACAAAAATCAGTTTTGGTTTTATATACCAGCAATGAACAATCTGAAAAGAAAACCCAGAAAGCAATCCCATTTACAATAGCATCTAAAATAATAAAATACCTAAAAATAAAGTAAACCAGGGAGGTTAAAGAGATGTGCACTGAAAACTATCACATGTTGTTGAAAGAAGTAAAGGAAGACCTAAATAAATGCAAAGACATCCCATGTCATGAATTGGAAGACTTAATATTGTTAAGATGGTAATACTACTCAAAGAGATCTACAGATACAGCCCAATCCCTATCAAAATTTCAACAGCCATTTTTTGCAGATATGTAAATGTTGATCCTAAGATTCATATGGAATTGCAAGGAGCCCCAAATAGCCAAAACAATTTTCAAAAAAGAACAAATTAGAAGGATTCGCACTTCAGTGAGAGAATTGGTGACTCAGTGGTAGAATTTGTGCCTTCAGTGCAAAAGACCAGGGTTCAATTCTTGACCAATACACCTCATGCACACCTACCAGCTTTCTGTTAGTGGAGGCTTGCATGTTGTTATGATGCTAAACAGGTTTCAGCAGAAGAACTATGAAGAAAGGGTTGGCAACCTACTTCCAAAATCAATCAATGAAAACCCTATGGATCACAATTGTCCAATCTGCAACGGATCATATGTATGGTGCAGGATCACAGAATGTTTTCGTTCTGTTGTGCATGGGGTTGTCATGAGTCAGGGGCTGTCTTTATGGCAGCTAATGACAACAAAGCTGCACTAATCAAAGTAGTTTGGTATTGGCATAATGGTGGACCTATACTATAGACCAACAGGGTAGAATCAAGAGTTTAGAAATGAACCCACACATCTATGGCAAATCGATTTTCAACAAGGGTGCCAAGTCCATTCAATGAGAAGGAATGGTCTCTTCAATAAATAGTGCTGGGACAACTGGACCTGTACACGCAAAAGAATGAGATTGAAACTGTTATCTCATACAAATACAAAAATTAACTCAAATGAATCAATGACCTAAACATGAGAGTTAAATCTATAAAACATTGTTTTTGACAATAGATTGTTAGATATGACATCAAAGCATAAACAACAAAAGAATAACTAGACAAATTGGACTTCTTAAAAAAATTGTACATTAAAGGACTTTATCAAAAAAATGAAGAGATAAACTGAAGAATGAGAAAATATTTGGGAACCATATATCTGAAAAGAGTTTAATATCCAGAATCTGTAAAGAACCCTTACAATGAAACAACAGCAACAAAGAAATAAACAATTCAAGTGAAAAATAATCAAAGGACTTGAACAGATGTTTGGCCAAAGAAGATAAATACATAACCAATAAGCACACAAAAAGATACACAAAGTCATTGTTGTTGGTGTTAAGTGCCATAGAGTCAGTTCCAATCCACAGCAACCCTATAAGACAGAGTAGAGCTGCCCCATAAGGTTTCCAAGGAGCAGCTGGTGGATTTGAACTGTTAACCTTTTGGTTAGTAGCCGAGCTCTTAACCACTGCACCACCAGGGCTCCTCAAAGTCATTAGTCATTGTTATTTCTGTTTGCTGCCATAGAGCCAGCTCCTGACTCATGGTGACCCCTGTGTGACAGAGTAGAACTGCTCCATAGAGTTTTCTTGTCTGTAATCTTTATGGAGGTAGATTTCCAGGCCTTTCTTACACAGAGCCACTGGGTGGGTTCAAACTGCCAATCTTGCAGTTAGCAGCCGATTGCAAACCACTTGCACCACCCAGGATCTTTCATTAGTCATTAACCAAATAAATAAATAAATAAACCCATTACTTTTTGAGTCTATCCTGACTCACAGGGACCCTGTAGGAGAGGGTGGAACTGCCCATAGGGTTTCCAAGGAGTGACTGGTGGACTTGAACTGCCAGCCTTTTGGTTAGCTGCTGTAGCTCTTAACTACTGAGCCACTAGGGTCCCTCGTTAGTCATTAGGGAAATACAGGTTGAAACCACGATGAGATACCATGTTGCCCCTAATAGGATGGATATGAGGTCGGTGGTGGTTCAGTGGAAGAATTCTTGCTTTCCATGCAGGAGACCCAGGTCTGACTCTTGCCCAATGCACCTCAAGTGCAGCCCCTACCTGTCTGTCAGCGAAAGCCCGTGCATTGCTCTGACACTGAGCAGGTCGCAGTGCATTTCCAGACTAAGAATTACCAGGAAAAAAAAAGTGCTGGTAACCTACTTGTAAAAGTTCAGCCAGTGAAGACCCTAGGAGTCACAAAGGTCTGATCCCATTTTGCGTGAGATCCCCAGGAGTCAGGAACTGATGTGACAGCAATTAACAACAATAGGATTGCTATTATCAGGAAAATGGAAAATAATAAATTGACCAGAATGTGGAGAAAATGGAACACTCCTCCATGGCTGGTGGGAATGTAAAATGTTGCAGCCAACTATGGGAAACAGTTCGGTAGTTCCTCAAAAAGTTAAACATACAATTACCATATGACCCAGCAATTCCACTCTTACAAATATACCCAAGAGACTTGAACAGGTTACGTGTTTACCACTGTTCATTGCTCTATTATTCACATTAGCCAAAATATGGAAACAACCTAATTATCTACCAAGAGAATAATGGATAACGAAATTGTGGCATATATATACAATGGAATATTATTCAACCACAAACAGAAATGAAATTCTGATACATGCTACAACATGGATGAACTTTGAAAATATTACGCTGAGTGAAATAAGTCAGACACAAAAGGATAAATACTACCTGATCCCACTTATACAAAATATCTGTAATAGGCAAAGGTATACAGGACAAAGACTGTTGTGGTTACCAGGGACTGACCGGAGGAGGTAAGGGGATCATTGTTGAAGGGGTATTGAATTTCTGTTTGAGGTCACTGAAACTTTTGGAAACAGTGCTGATAGTAATGCAATATGATGGAATTAATTAATGTCACTGAAATATACAATTAAAAATGGTTAAAATGGCAACCATTTTGATATATATTTTTTTTTACCATGATAAAATTAAAAAAAAAAATTCCTTCTGGAAAAAATTCCAGATTTTTATTAAGGCAGTAGTGGAAATCGACTGGCAAAAATCGTCAGCTTTTTATATTCCTCATCATAGGGAGAATCAAAATATAGCTTTTTATGTTTTCTTTAAATTATATTCATATGGTGTCAAGAATTTCTGGAAGTCTTTAAAGTAACCACTATAGAATTAAAAACAGGATGGATGCCTTATAAAAAGAAAACTGAAAAAGAAAAACAAATTAACAAATATAGTTCTGGTAGCACACATCTTAAAACATATATTGAGAAATCATAAAATGTAGAACCCCTTGAACAAAAACCCAGAACTAAGATCAAACTTATGGTAATAGAAATATATGTTGCTCTCTAGTTTCAGAGTAGATGAGGCCACGGCTTGTGTAGACTATTAGTCCTATAGACTAGTTTTTTGTTGTTGTTGTTAGGTGCCATCTAGTCCGCTCCGACATATCAACCCTATGCACAACAGAATGAAACACTGCCCAGTCCTGCACCATCCTTACAATCGTTGTTATGCTTGAGCTTATTGATGCAGCCACTGTGTCAATCCACCTCTTCGAGGGTCTTCCTCTTTTCCGCTGACCCTGTACTCTGCCAAGCATGATGTCCTTCTCCAGGGATTCATCACTCCTGACAACATGTCCAAAGTATGTAAAACGCAGTCTCACCATCCTTGCCTCTAAGGAGCATTCTGGCCACACTTCTTCCAAGACAGCTTTGTTCGTTCTTTTGGAAGTCCATGGTATATTCAATATTCTTTGCCAACACAGCAATTCAAAGGTGTCAACTCTTCTTCGGTCTTCCTTATTCATTGTCCAGCGTCCCCATGCATATGATGCGATTGAAAATACCATGGCATGGGTCAGGCGCACCTTAGTCTTCAGGGTGACATCTTTGCTCTTCAACACTTTGAAGAGGTCCTTTGCAGCAGATTTGCCCGATGCAATGCATCTTTTGATTTCTTGACTGCTGCTTCCATGGCTGTTGATTGTGGATACAAAGTAAAATGAAATCCTTGACAACTTCAATCTTTTCTTCGTTTATCATGATGTTGCTCATTGGTCCAGTTGTGAGGATTTTTGTTTTCTTTATGTTGAGGTGTATCCATACTGAAGGCTGTGGTCGTTGATCTTCATTAGTAAGTGCTTCAAGTCCTCTTCACTTTCGGCAAGCAAGGCTGTGTCATCTGCATAATGCAGATTGTTAATGAGTCTTCCTCCAATCCTGATGCCCTGTTCTTCTTCATATAGTCCAGCTTCTCGTCTTATTTTTTTCAGAATACAGCTTAAATAGCTATGTTGAAAGAATACAACCCTGATGCACAACTTTCCTGACTTTAAACCAGTTAGTATCCCCTTGTTCTGTCCGAACAACTGCCTCTTGGTCTATGTAAAGGTTCCTCATGAGCACAATTAAGTGTTCTGGAATTCCCATTCTTCACAGTGTTATCCACAGTTTGTTATGATCCACACAGTCAAATGCTTTTGCATAGTCAATAAAACACAGGTAAACATCCTTCTGGTATTCTCTGCTTTCAGCCAGGATCCATCTGATATCAGCGATGATATCCCTGGTTCCACGTCCTCTTCTGAATCCGGCCTGAATTTCTGGCAGTTCCCTGTCGATATACTGCTGCAGCCATTTTTGAATGATCTTCAGCAGAATTTTGCTTGCGTGTGATATTAATGATATTGTTCTATAATTTCCACATTCAGTTGGATCTCCTTTCTTGGGAATAGGCATAAATATGGATCTCTTCCAGTCAGTTGGCCATATTTCTTGGCATAGATGAGTGAGCACCTCTAGCTCTGCATCTGTTTGTTGAAACATCTCAATTGATATTCCATCAATTCCTGGAGCCTTGTTTTTTTGCCAATGCCTTCAGAGCAGCTTGGACTTCTTCCTTCAGTACCACTGCTTTCTGATCATATGCCACCTCTTGAAATGGTATAATGACTCTGTGTATTCCTTCCATCTTCTTTTGATGCTTCCTGCGTTGTTTAATATTTTCCTCATGGAATCCTTCACTATTGTAACTCGAGGCTTGAATTTTTTCTTCAGTTCTTTCAGCTTGAGAAACACCGAGTGTGTTCTTCCCTTTTGGTTTTCCATCTCCAGCTCTTTGCACATGTCATTATAATACTTTACTTTGTCTTCTTGAGAGGCCCTTTGAAATCTTCTTTTCAGAGTTTCTTCATTGCAAATACCTTCTTTCACCAACATAAACAGCGACTATACACATGGACCTCACCAGATGAAATACACAGGAATCAAATCAACTACATCTTTGGAAAGAGACGGTGGAAAAGCTCAATATCATCAGTCAGAACAGGGCCAGGGGCTGACTGTGGAACAGACCATCATTTGCTCATATGCAAGTTCAAGCTGAAACTGAAGAAAATCAGAGCAAGTCCACAAGAGCCAAAATATGACCTTGAGTATATCCCACCTGAATTTAGAGACCAACTCAAGAATAGATTTGATGCACTGAACACTAGTGACTGAAGACCAGGCGAGTTGTGGAATGACATCAAGGACATCATCCATGAAGAAAGCAAGACGTCACTGAAAAGACAGCAAAGAAAGAAAAGACCAAGATGAATGTCAGAGGAGACTCTGAAACTTGCTCTTGAGCGTCGAGCAGCTAAAGCAAAAGGAAGAATTGATGAAGTAAATAAAAGAAGAAAAGAAAAAAATAAATAAAACTAAAAACCTCCAGAGACCTCTGGAGTCACTGTAAAACATTAAAAAAAGAAAAAATGTGTACTTGTATACTTGGTCAACTGGCATAATACAGTTCACAAAGTTTATATTCTATATGCTAGTTTGGTGAGTAGTATCTGGAGTCTTAAAGTTGTGAGTGGCCATCCAAGACATAGTTGGCCGTTTTATTGTTCTCTATTCTTCCAGACTGAAAAAGAAGGAAATCAAAGGCTCTAAGAAGAAACTTTGATTTCCTTCTTTCTTTTTTTTTTTTTTATGTACATTCTGTCTCTTTATTGATATTCTAAATTTGGTAAGTCATCATTGTCCTACTTTAATTATTTGGACATACAAAAACCAAAAAAAAATCATGTAAAATTGCTACGTTAGAGCATTTGTGCCATAAGTCCAACATCTGGCCCCTGTAAAGGGCAATGTCTGTTGTCTTTTTTTTCTTTCTGTGAGGACCATTCTTTCCTGTTTCTCTGTGTAACTTTTTATTGATAATTGGATATTTTAGAGACTAGAGTATGGCAACTTTGGAAATGAAATGTTATTCCTCCCATACTATTTTTCATGTTGGTTATGGTGGTTTTTTGTTTATTTTAATTTTCTAGGCTTATTCTACAATGTCAGTACTCCCTATAGTATGCAGCCACTGAAGTTTTGAATTGGTATCCTTAAGAGTCAAGCAGTAATTGGTCAGAGCGTCCTTTAAATACCTTGAGCCTACAAGTTTTCCACTTTTTACCAGAGTTATATGAGTGTTTTGAAGCCCTGGTAGTGCAGTGTTAAGAGCTTGACTGCTAACCAAAAATGTTGGCAGTTCTAATCCACCAGCCTCCTCTTGGAAACCCCACAGGGCAGTTCAACTCTGTCCTGTAGGGTCACTATGAGTTGAAATCGACTTGACGACAATGGATTTTTTTTTTTTTTTTAATATGAGTATTGGGGCAATCATTCAACACTCTGCTAGTTTACAAGCCTGCTTGAGCTTTCACTTCTGGCTTGTATAGGAACACAGGTCAGCCAGAGGTGACTGATTCCCTGTGAGGTCTTTTCTGGGCATGGGCAAACTCCTGCATATGCCTTTTAGTTCCACAAGAATATGTTAGAGTTTATTATAGCACCCTATGGACTTCTTGTTCCAGATCTTATTTTTAAAATTTTGACTGGGCTGTTTTTGCCTTAACTGATATCACAGTGCTAAGCCATTTCTAGACTTGTCAGATAAATGAAATCATATGATACAGTCTTTTGTGACGGCCTTATTTTATTTAGCACAATGTGTTCAAGGTTCATCCATGTTGTAGCATGTATCAGTATTGAATTAATATTTTAAACTATTTTTAATATTCTTTTTTGTTGCTATATAATATTTTTTTTATTCATGAATTAATGGACATTTGGCTTTTAATACTTTTGACTATTACAAATAATGCTGCTATGAACATTTGTGTACAAGTTTTTGTGGGCATATTTTTATTTCTTTTTCATTTCTGGGAATGAAATTGGTGGGTCATAGAGTAACTCCATGTTTAAGATTTTGAACAACTGACAAAATGTTTACCAATGCAGCTGCACTATTTTACTTCCCCACCAGAAAATATGAGGTTTTGAATTCCTCCACAATCTTACCAACACTTGTTATTATCTATTATTTTGGTTATAGCCATCCTAGTAGGTGTGCAGTGGTAACTCTTTGTGGTTTTGATTTGTATTTACTTGACTAATGATGTTAACCATCATTTCATATGTTTATTATCCATTTATATACCCTTTTTTGAGGAACATTGTTCTAAATTTTGTCTATTTTTAATTTGGCTTATTTGTCTTTTTCTTATTGAGTTGTAAGAGTTCCTTATATATCTAGATATAAGCCCCTTATCAGAGATGTGGTTGGCACATGTTTTCTCTCGGTCTGTGGCTTGTCTTTTAGTTTTCCTGATTATGTCTTTTGAAGCATGGATGTTTTTAATTTCGATGAAGTTCGATTATTACTTTTTCTTTTGTTGCTTCTGATTTTGTTTTCCTATCTAGCAAACCATTACCTAATTCAAGGTCACTAAGGTTTTCTTCTAAGAGATTTATAGTTTTAGCTCTTACATTTAGGTTGGTGATCTATATTGAGTTAATTTTTATGTACTGCCTGAGGTAATCTATAAATTCATCATTTTGCATGTGGATACCCCATTGTCTCAGCACCATTTACTGAAAAGACTATTCTTTCCCCATTGTGTTGTCTTGGCACCCTTGTCAAATATCACTTGATTGTAAATGTATTTCTGGAATCTCTATTTTATTTGATTAAGATATACATCTATCCTGTGCCAGTACTACACCACCTTGATTATTGAGCTTTGTGATAATAGGAATGGTTAAGTCAGGAATGGTGAGTTTTCCAGCTTTGTTCTTATTTTGAAAATTGGCTATTCCCACAGCTTTTGCATTTTTATATTAATTTTCAGATTAAGTTATCAGTTTTAGCAACAACAAAAATGCCAGCTGGGATTTTGATAGTGATCGTGTTAAATCTGTAGATTAATTTGGAGAGCATTGCCATGTTAACAGGAGACCTGGTGGCACAGTGGCTAAACACTCACTGCTAACCAAGAGGTTGAAGGTTCTAACACACCAGGTGCTCCATGGGAGAAAGGTATGGCAGTCTGCTTCCATAAAAATTAAAACCAAAAAAAAAAAAAAAACCTGTTGCTGTTGAGTTGATTCTGACTCATAGCAACTCAGTAGAACAGAGAACTGCCTCACAGGGTTTCCAAGGCTGTAAATCTTTAAGGAAGCTGATTGCCACATCTTTCACCCACAGATTGGCTGTTGGGTTAAAACCACTGACCTTTTGGTTAGCAGCTAAGCATTTAACCACTGGACCACCAGGGCTCATTCTGTAAAGATTACAGTCTTAGAAATCCTATGAGGCAGTTGTGCTGTATCCTACAGGGTCGCTATGAATCAAAATTGACTAGACAGCAATGGGTTTTGATTTGGCCATGTTAACATTAAGTCTTCTTATCTAAGAACATGTTATGCCTTCCCATTTATTTAGATCTTGTTTAAGTTATTTTAACAATATTTTGTAGTTTTCAGTGTGAATATATTGTACTTTTTTATTAAATTTACTCTCTAAATATTTTTGATGCTACTGTAAATGAAGTTGTTTTCTTAATTTAATTTTCAGATTGTTCATTGATAGTGTATAGAAATCCAATTGATTTTTGTATAATAAGCTTCTATCTTATTACCGTGGTGAACTCATTTATTAGTTCTAATAGTTTTTTTTTAAAAGATTCCTTATGATTTTCTACTACAAGTTGATGCCATCTGAAATAGAGATGTTTTTAATTCTGTCTTCCCAATCTGCATGATTTTTATTTCTCTTGTTTGATTAATTCCCCTAGCTAAAACCTCCAGTCCAATATTATAGAGAAGTGGCAAGAGGGACATCACTGTCTTTCTCCTACTCTTAAAAAAAAAAAAAAAAAAACCCTGTTGCCTAGTTGAGTCATTTCCAACTCATAGCGACCCTAAAGGACAGAGTAGAACTGCCCCATAGGGTTTCCAAGGAGTGCCTGGTGGATTTGAACTGCTGACCTTCTGGTTACCAGCTGTAGCTCTTAACCACTATACCACCAGAGTTTCCATCTCTTACTCTTAGTGGGAAACATTCAGTCTTTCACCATTATCATGTTAGCTGTGGGTTTTTTTGCATATGCCCTTTATCATGTTAAGAAAGTTTCCTCTTATTCTTAAAATGTTGAGTGTTTTTAATCAGGAAACAGCATTAGATTTTGTCAAATTCTCTTTTTCTATCTATTGAAATGATCATGTGTTTTTTTTTTGTCCTTTATTCTATTGCCGTGGAGTATTAGTTGCTATAAAATTTACCATAAATTTAGTGGCTTAAAACAACACAAACTTATTACCATACAGTTTTGGAGGTCAGAATTCATAAATGGGCCACACTGGGCTAAAATTAAGGTGACAGAAGGTCCGTGTTCCTTTTTTGGAGACTCTATGGGAGATGAGAGTCCCTCGGTGGTGCAAACGGTTAATACAGTTGGCTGCTAACCAAAAGGTTGGAGGCTTGAGTCCACCCAAAGGCAACATTGGAAAAACGGCCTGGCCATCTACTTCTGAAAAATTAGCCATTGAAAACCCTATGGAGCACAGCTCTACTCTGACACAAATGGGGTCACCATGAGTTGAAGTCAACCGGACAGCAGCTGTTTCTTTATGGGATAATCTGTCCTTGATTTTACAGCTTCTACAGGATGAATTTTTTTTTACAGGATGAACATGTTCCTTTGCTTGAGTCCCGTTTTCATCTTGAAAGGCATCAGTGGCTGATCGAATATTTCTCACGTCACACCACTCTGACATTGACTCTCCTATCTCACTCTTTTCCTTATAAGGATGCATATAAATATATTGAACCCACGTAAATAAAAAACAAACAAACAAAAAAACCTGTTGCCATCGAATTGATTCTGACTCATAGTGATGCTATAGGACAAAGTAGAAATGCCCCTTGGGTTTCCAATGAGCGGCTGGTGGATTTGAACTGCCAACCTTTTATTTAACAGCCTGAATTCTTAACCATTTTGCCACCAGAGCTCCAGGACCTACCTGGATAATCCAAAAATAATCTCCCTATTTCAAGGTTAGCCGATTATCAAACCTACCACCATTTGCAAACTTAACTTCCCCCTTGCCACTTAACATAACAATGGAAGTAGAATATAGACCTCTAGGAGCCACCATTATTCTGCCTACCATATGTGGTATATTACATTGATTGATACTCAAATATTTAACCAACCTAGCATTCTTTGGAGAAATCCCACCTGTTCATGCTATATATATATAGTTTTGAGATGTCTGTAGATTCACATGCAGTTGTAAGAAATAATATATAGTGATCCCATGTACCCATTATTCAGTTTCTGCCAGTTTAATATCTTGAAAATCTATAGTACAGCATCATTACCAGGGTATTGATATTAATACAGTTAAGATTTTGAACAGTTCCTTTGTCATAAGGATTCCTTGTGTTGCCCCTTTATAACCATACCCACCCCCTTCTGCCTTACCCCACCCCTGTTCCTGGTCCCTGGTAACCACTAATCTGTTCATCATACCTATAATTTATTTTTTCATTCAAGAAATTTTATAAAAATAAAATCAGATAGTATGTAACCTTTGAGGACAGACTTTTTTCACTCAGTACTGTTCCCTGGAAGTTCAGCTTGTTGAGTGTACCAATATTTTGTTCCTTTTTCTCACTGAGTAGTGTTCCATGTTATGGGTGTTCTACAGTTTGTTAACCTTGCATGTGTTGAGGGACATCTGAGTTGTTCCCAGTTGGGACTATTATAAATAACCCATTGCCATTGAGTCAATTCGGACTCATCCAAAAAAACCAAACAGAGAGCCCCCGAGTTGATTCCAACTCGTAGCGACCCTATAGGACAGAGTAGAACTGCCCCATAAAGTTTCCAAGGAACGCCTGGCAGATTTGAACTGCTGACCCTTTGGTTAGCAGCTGTAGCACTTAACCACTACACCACCAGTGTTTCCTTCCAGCAACCCTATAAAGCTGCTATAACTTTCCTCTACTCTCTCCTATAGGGTCGCTATGAGTCGGAATCGACTCGACGGCACTGGTTATAGGTATTTAAGTGAACGTATGCTTTCATTTTTTTTTTTATGCTTTCATTTATCTGGAATAAATCCTCAGAAGTGAAATTGCTGTGTTGTATGATGATTGTATGATTATTTTTATTTCATAACAAACTAAAAAACAAGCAAAAGCTTCATAAATGGTCTCCAGACTAGCTGTGCCAATTTAGTTTTCCGCAATGCGTGAATGATACAGTTTCTTAGCATCCGTCCCAGCATTTGTCACTTTCTTTCCCCTTTCTTTTTTCTTTTTCTTTTAGCTTTGAGGTAAATGCAGAGTGATACTTCATTGTGATTTTAAGTCATATTTCCCTAATAGCTAATGATGTTGGACATTTTTTCTTTTGTGTTATCTGCCATAAATATATCTCTGGTAAAATCTCTCTTCATGTTATTTTGCCTGTTTTATAATTGGAATGTTTGTTTTTTACTGTTAACTTTTGTGTATTCTTTACACACTGTATTTTTACGCAAATAACATGTGCTTTCTGCATTTGTCTGCCAGCCATGCCATCACTCCACAAGGCATCTTCACAAGCACCACCATACCAATCCTCTTCCACATGTTCCTACAAAAAAAAAAAAAAGTCATAGCATGCTTATGAAAATATTTCTCAGGAGGAGTGCCTAGCCAGCAAACAAATGCAGAAGGTTTCTTATATTTGCATAAAAATACAATATTATTGATAAAAGTCCTTTGACAAGCATGAGATTTGTAAATATTTTCTTCAAGTATGTAGCTCATCTTTGCAGGCTCTTAAAAGGTCCTATTGCAGAGAAAAATTTTTTAATTTTGATGACATCCAATTAATCTTTTTTTCCCCCTTTTTTCTAAAAATTCTTTTATATGTTTGTGGATTTAGTTTGCTACTGTTCTGTTGATGGTTTTTGTACCTATACTCACAAAGAATATTGGTCCTAATTTTCTTTTCTTACAACGTTTCTTTCTGTTTGGTATAAGAGAAATGCTGGCTTCATAAATGAATTGGGAAGTGTTCCTCCCTCTTCTATTTTTGATGTAATTTATAAATAATTCATACTAATTTTTATTTAAATATTTGGTAGAATTCAACAGTGAAGCTGGGTTTTTCTTTGTGGGATTTTTTTAAATTACTGAATTAATTTTCTTTAATTTTTAAAAGTCTATTTATTTTTTCTATTTCTTCTTAAGGCAGTTTTTTGTTTGCCCCAACAGATATTACTATCTCACTGCTGCAATGTTAAACAAGCTGTTGCTGATTGTTTTTTGTTTGTTTGTTTGTTTTTGTCAACTCTCTGGAGATAGGGACTTTCCTACAGGTCAGGCTCTGAGTCAGGTCAAATAATTACAATGTCCTTTGAATGGGACTCTTCCAGACTGATGAAATGTAGGTCAAATAGTGACGATGCTCTGAGCTTGAGACCTTTTGAGTAGCTCCAAACCTGGTCTACCCCTCCAAGTGAATGCAAGGCTGCTGATTTTCATAGCTAGTGTGTAAGGCTGGTGGTTTTTAAGGGCACCCTGAAGAATTTGGGAAATGGACATGGGGATAAGGCCAAGTTAAAAAAGACACAAATCCTACATCCTTAAGTATTAATTAAAGAAAAGTTGGTTCAGCAACTTTTCCTCAATTAATACTTCTCAGCCTTTGGGTAATTTCCAGAGATGTAGAAAGTTAGGTTTTGGCAATGTTGCTAATGCTGCAGTGCTTTTATGGATGAGTGGATTCATGAAGGTTCTCACTCCACAATTCCAAAATCTGCTCCAAATTGGACTTGACTGTTATTGACTGGTTTTAGGTCAGATAATGCAATTTAAACAAAGGAAAATAGCAACTCGAGCATGTCCTAACCAACTTTAGAAAATCAAACATCCTTCTGTGGTAAGTTTTTTTTTGTCTTTGGTTTTCCATCATAATCTAAAATAGTGTGAATTACAAAACAAGGTGAAAGTGCAGAGCTATTCATGACATGTGTGGACAAATTTATGAATCTATTATAAGTAAAAAAATTATGTCCAATTATAAACTCGACTTTCTTAGAATGACTCAATAACACTTTTTTTTTTTCTTTCTAATTTTGAACTATGCCAATCCAAAAGATAGAAAAAGATACAGGAAACAACGTGACCTCCATTACCATCACCAAGCGAAGGAAATAAAATATTGCCAAGTCCTTTTGTTTCCATAACTAAATAATCCTATTACCAACACAAAGATCTTCTCCTAGAGTTATATGGAAAATAAGAGATTTTAGTTTCTTTTGCTAAAACAAATACACCTAAACAGGAAAGAGAGCTGTTAATTTTCTTTCATAAAATGTTTGCACAATTACTGACTAAAAAAACTTTAGTTATGATTAAAAATCATCTATAGTATAAAAATAAAAAATAATAATAACTTTTATTTTTATAGTATTTCTGCTATAGAATAATACACAACAGTAATGGGGGGGAGGTTCTCAGAAAATCTGCACTATTGAAAAGTAACAGTGCTCATATCCACATTTGCACATACTGAAAATATCACTTGGGTGAGTTTTTGATTTATGAGGGCAGAGCATAACTTCAAATGAATAGCAAGAGTAAAATTCCTGGTACATTAGTCTATATCTGCTTTTAATATTACAGGAATTCATTTGACTATGTTGCTTTTGTTCCATAATCCCCCAAACTAACATTTATATCAAAGTTACCTGATGATATAACTACAGGACACTCTAATGAAAATGACTTCTTATATTTTCATCCCTTCTCCAGGGAATTTTAAGAATTGCTGAATCAAGTGATGATTTTAACTAGAAACACAAGTACTCAGTCATTCCAAACAAATGAAAACCAAAAACACAACTTCACTTTTCACCATGATGCTCTTTATACGTAATCTATAAGAACATCTTCTATCATTTTAATAAAAGTATTTCTGCTAGTCACTTTTAAATCATGGATCTTTCTGGCAATAATGAAAATAACATGTTGACTTTTCTCTTGCTATGTCACCATATTTTATCCTTCTTCAAGAGAAAGCCAAGGTTTTATGTGTATCATGTATTTCTGTAGATAACCTGGTGCGGACAATGCTGGAGTCCGTTATTTGGTGTTACTCATTCGAACACTGACCATGAGTTTCCCTCAGTGATTTCTTTGGTTTTTGTGTAGTCAATGTAGTCAGTTTTTGGACATTATTTAAAATTGAGATCCAGTGTGATTCTGTTTTACAAAATAAAGTAGATCTGCTTGTAAACTCCAATGGCTAGATTTGGTAGCATTTGTTATTAGTTGCCATTGGATCAATTTCAACTCATGGTGACCCCATATGTGCAGAGTAGAATTGCACATAGAGTTTTCATGTCTGTGATCTTTCAGAACCAGATCTCCAAGCCTGCCTTCCGAGAGTCTCTGGGTGGGTTTGAACTACCAACATTTTGACTAGTAGTTGAGAGTTGAACCATTTTTGCCACCCAGAGATCACTTGGTGACATTGTTGTTGTTTTTAGGTGCTATTGAGTTGGTTCCAAATCATAACAGTCCTATGTACAACAGAACAAAGCACTGCCCAGTCCTGTACCATCCTCAAAATCCTTGTTCTGCTTCAGCTTATTGTTGCAGCCACTGTGTCAATCCATCTTATTGAGGGTCTTCCTCTTTTTCACTGACCCTCTGCTTTACCAAACATAATGTCCTTCCCCATTGACATTAGAGGTAGGGAAAGAAAAGGAAATAGGTCCAAAGAATAGGCTCTGCCTGCAAAGAGTAGAATTTTCAACGGTAACAATATACTTACCTGGGTAACATATGGGCCTTCTTCTCTCTGTATTTGAGAAGTGTGTGGATTTCTGGGGCAGAATTCAAAGTAGGAAGAAATATAGGGAAACTTTCAAAAGGAAGTATATATGCTGGTGATTTCTAAAATTAATATTTTACCCCCAGACCATTTCATTTAACCTCCAAATTTTCAACTTGATGTTGCTCCTTGGATATCTAATGTATGATATTTAAAACTTGTTGTTGTTGGGTGCCGTCAAGTCAATTTTGATCCACGGCGATCCCATGTGAGAGAGTAGAACTGCCCTATAGGGTTTCCAAGGTTGTAATCTTTACGGAAGTAGACTGCCACAACTTTATCCCATGGAGCGGCTGGTAGGTTTGAACCACTGACCTTTTGGTTAGCAGTCCAGTGCTTAACCTTTGTACCACCAAGGCTCCTTATTTAAAAATTAATACATATAAAACTGAACTTCTGATTCTTGTCTTCCAGTCCTTCCTCCACAGTCCTCCTCATCTCGATAAATGGCAATTTCATACTTCCAGTGCTCCTACCATAAACTTAGGAATCATTTATTACTTCTTCATTTCTCTGGAACCCACATCTAATCCATCGGCAAATGCTGTTGGCTCTACTTTCTAAATATATGTTGTATCCAATCATTTCTATCCAACTTCACTGCTGCCACCTAAACCAAACCTAGTAACCAGTTCCTTTGCTTTTACTCTTGCCCTACTATTGTCAATTTTTTAAAAATGTGATCAATAATATTATTGAATCATTAGTCAGTATGTCATTCTTGTCCTCAAAACTCTCCAGTAGCTTCCCCTTTCATGCAAAGTAAGAACTGTAGTATTGAGTGTGGCCTACAAAACCTACATAACCTAGCTCTCTGCTAATTCTCTGACCTCGGTACCTAGCACTGTCCTTATTACTATACAAAGCCCACTCAGACCTCCTTGCTCTCCCTCAAATGCATTAAGCCAGTTCCTGCTTCAGGTTCTTTGGGAGTGCTGCTCCCTTTGTCTAGAACTTTCCTTTCCCAGATATTTGCATACCTCCCTCCTTTATATCTTATACACCTCTGTTCAAACATCACTTAACATAGAGGATGTTTCTGATGTCTTTTATGAGATGACCTCTCCTTCCCTACCCATTTTTCCCCGTTTCATTCTTCTCCATAGCATTTATTATCCCTTTATATAAACTACTTAATAGACTATAAGTTGCAATTAAATGTAAAATGCACGTTAGTTCATGTATCACTAAGAGAGAAACTATATCACTTATTATTTTCGATACCCTTTGATTATTGACAGATAAGTAATAGCTTAATAAAACTCAACTACTCGCAAAATTGAGTAAAAACAAAAACAGATCAAAGTACCTTTGAAAGGCTAATATAGCAAGGAAATATCATTTTTAAGATGATGGAAACAGGGAGATAAATAAAAGAGGTTGAATGCATTTTTATTATCATCTATCATGCTAACCGAAAGGTCAGTGGTTTGAACCCGCCAGGCACTCCTTGGGAGAAAGCTGTGGTAGTCTGCTTCCCTAAAGACTCACAGCCTTGTAAACATTATGGGGCAGTTCTGCTCTCTCCTATAGGGTTGTTATGAGTCAGAGCCAACTCCATAGCAATGGGTATCATTTTAACCCAAATTTTTCAATCTTACATGGTTCACAATAAAATTTAGTTTCATTCAGGTATCCTTCTCACAGGCTTTGTGATTAAAAGTTGCATTTCCAGAGTAAAGTAACTTTTTATGTGCTTCATCCAATTCCTATACTGCATTTCTCCTCCACTTTTACAACTTTCACACATTTTTTACTGTTCCAAAATATTAATCTGCTGCTGATATCAACTCTCGTGTCCTATCTTTTAAAATGAAAGGTGAAATTCCTTTGCACCTACATCTTTACAAACAAGGCATTTAAACGATGGTGGGCAGAAAGATGCCAATTTAGATATGTATTATGACATACACACAAAAAAACGCATTTATATTTATGTGCAGAAACTAGAAAATGCTCAACTAGGAAGTATTTAACCTTTGAGAAACCTAATGGGTTAAAAGAGATTTGGGGACCTATAAAATTTATGACTGCTTCTTCCATGGGTGTTGATCATAGATCCAAGTAAAACGAAATCCTTGACAACTTCAACCTTCCTTTTCCTACCAAATTTGTGACTTTTACTGACAATGTCCTAGGTTTTTTCCGTCTACCCTAAGTCAAGTCAGTCCCCTCTGGTACCCAAGATTCTGTCTTTTGTGGACCGTATGATTATATTGTGCCCACTGGGATAATCCAGTTTAATCTTTCCATCTCCAGGTCTCAGGTAATCATATTTGCAAAATTCTTTTTTACCATGTAAGGTAATATATTCAAAGATTTCAGAAATTAGACTGTGGACATGTTAACCAAAACCAACCAAACCCAGTGCCATCAAGTCAATTCTGACTCATAGCAACCCTGTAGGACAGAGCAGAACTGCCCCATAGAGTTTGCAAGGAGCACCTGGTGGATTCGAACTGCCGACCCTTTGGTTAGCAGCCGTAGCACTTAACCACTATGCCACCAGGGTTTCCATGGGCATGTTAAAAAAAAAAAAAAAAAAAAGGAAGGGCATTATTCTGCTTACCGCAATGTATTAGTTCTATTTCTTTTTCTTCCACCCTCTCCCTTTTTTTTTTTCTTTTTTGCTCTTTCAGGGACTACATTAACTTGAATATTATTTCTTCTTTGTCTTTCTTCCATTTCAAACACTTTCTTCCTGAATCTTGTTAAGTCTTTATTTTTCTCATGTTTCTTCTCAATTTTTTGATATTTATTCAGTAAGTGTTCATCTGAATCTATTCTTGCTTGAGAATCTTTTAATTTAGTCTTTTATTGTGATATGAGTTTTTTCTTTTCTTCTATTTCTTCTGTGATTTCAATCAACTCTTATTTCATTTCTTTCTGGCCTTGTTCTTTTTTGTTCTTAGGTATTCAATTTAAATTCATTGTGTGTGTCTGGGTGTGTGAGTGTGACTGTGTTTTATATTCCTATCTTAATCAGATTTCTTGTTATGAATGGAATTGTATTCCACAAAAATATGTGCTGTGAATCCTAAGGCCTCTACATGTAGATGTAATCCCACCTGAGAACAGAGTTTCCGTTTCACGTTAATGAGACCATATCAGTATAGGGTGTGTCGTAAGCCAATTGCTTTTGCAATATAAAAGATTAAAATAGTCACAGGAGAAAGCAACAAATGAGGGGAGATAGAAGCCACCCAAATGGAGATCACCAAGGAACCTAGGAGCAGAAGCAGAAAAAAAGACAAAGACCTTTCTCCCAGAGCCAACAGAGAGAGAAAAGCTTCCTCTAGAACTAGTGTCTTAAATTTGAATTTCTAGTCTCCTAAACTCTGAGAAAATGAATTTTTATTTGCTAAAGCCACCTACTTGTGAAATTTTCTGCTATAGCTAGATAACCAAGATAACCAAGGCAATTCTCTATAACAACTATATATATATGAAAACAAACAAAAAAACCCATTGCCGTTGAGTCAATTTTATATTAAAAAAAAAAAAAATGTGCCGTCCAGTCAATTCCGACTCATAGCGACCCTATAGAACAGAGTAGAACTGCCGCATAGACTATAGCCACTATATATAACCATTTTATATAGATAATAGCCACTATATAGATATATATACATATATACACATATATATATATATAACCACTATGTCACCAGGGTTTCCGTATACATATGGAAACCCTGGTGACATAGTGGTTAATAGCTACAGCTGCTAACCAAGAGGTCAGTAGTTCAAATCTACCAGACACTCCTTGGAAACCCTGTGGGGCAATTCTGCTCTGTCCTATAGGGTCTCTACGAGTTGGAATCAAGTCGACAGCAATGTTTTTTTGTTTTATGTATACATATATATATATATGTATATATAAAACCCAGTGCCATTGAGTCGATATAAATATATATATATATATATGTATATGTTGTTAGGTGCCATCAAGTTGATTTAGACTCCTAGCAGTCCCATGTGACAGAATAGAACCGCCCCATGGGGTTTCCTAACTAAAAAAATGGGGTTTCCTAGGCTGTAATATTTATGGAAGCAGATCGCCATGTCTTTTTCCCGTGAAGCCGCTGGGTGGGTTCAAACCACCAATCTTTCCATTAGCAGTCCAGCATTTAACCATTTGTGCCACCAGGGCACCTCCGTACAACATCATGAATGTCATTATTGCCACTGAATTGAACACTAAAAATGATAAAGTTTGCTTATCCATCCACCTGTTGATGAACCCGTGGGTTGTTCTATCTTTTGGCTATGGTGAATAATGATGCAGTGAACACTGGTGTACAAGAATCTGAGTTCCTTTGTTGAGAACCTCCTAGACCCAAATAAAAGAACCATAATATGGATCAAGTGCTGTAACACTGAAGAGTAAGAGAGATGCCTACAGAGCAGACAGCTGTGGTGGGCAAGCCAGGCCATGGAAAGAGACCTCAGCAGTGGGCGAGCTGACCCTTGGAGAGAGACTGTGGCGATGGGTGAGTCAGCCCATGAAGCAGACAGCATGGAGGCAGCAGCTGCAATGGTACCAGAAGAAGCAGAGTCAACAAGCTGACCCAGATGGTAGCAACTGAGTATAAAGCCCAAACTCCAGCCTAGAGCTGAGAAGGGTGACCAATAGTCAAGCATGCCACGTAGTGTCATTCAGTCTCCTGTTAGAAAGTTTCTGGATGGGTGAGAATGAACACTGGTTTTGGTTAAGGGTAAGCAGTTCCTTTCTGAGCTGTAAGCTGGCCTCCTTTTAGGCATTGAGGCCCTATGCTGGAATCCCCTTGAACCTCGCCCTTTGCATATTTTTGTTTCTGTTTATAACCTTTGTTTATACCCTTCTCTGTTATTAAAGTTGTTATTGCAGTTATGTTGTTTCCGTGATTCTCTCTGACTGCTCCAATGATTTCTCAAATCCATTAGAGAAAGAGTATTGTAAGGGGAATGGTTGATGTGAGAAATGGTAGAGAAGTCGGAGAACTGGGGATGTATTTAACCTGTGCCTCATAGGAACTAGCTTGGTGCTAATTCTTATAGTCGGAGCTGTTATTACAATTCTTTTCCATAAATTTTGTTTATGGATGGTATTGGGTGGTTAGGGTTGTTGTATCTCATTTTACTTTTGTTTCTACAGGATCCTTAATTTTCCCTTCTTTTAATTTTTTCCCCGTACTGTTCCATCTCTCAATGCACAGTCTCCTCTCTAAACAGCTGATTCTTCCACAGATGCCACTCTTCTCCCAGGCTACTGCTTCCAGACCCAGAAACTTTCAGGATCCTTCCTTGTGTCAAGGGCTCTGAGTTAGCGAGCCCACCCTGAGTTCATTGTTTTAGCACTTACTGTTGCATTTTCTCTTTTGGGTGAGGGAAGAATTTTGTCTGTCCTTTTTCTTAGTACTTCATCCCCTTTTTCTCTTTTTTACAGAGCGTCTTGAGTCTCTACACCCACAGACTTGGCAGCACTGACCATTGGTATGCAGGAACTCTATTGGAATTTATCTCTTTTTTTCCTCTACTAATTGGTTATTTGAAGATTTGGTGAGCTCTGTCTCAGAAATCCTGAATATATGAGTCTTGCACAGTATTATTAATTTGGCTTGTTGATTTTATGAGTTTTTGGACCAATAGTTAGAGGGGGGAGCAGAATTCAGAATCAGGAAAACAACACATTTATTGATACTAAAATTTTTTTTAATTCATTTGTTTTTCTAAGTACACAGTCATGTTGTCTACAAATAAAGACACCTTTATTTCTTTTTCTAATATTAATATTTTGTGTTTCTTTTTTCTACTTCTTTTCCTGGTTAGGTCCTTCAGTACAATATTGACTAGAAATAAGGCAAACACAGATTTAAAAAAAGTAAATAGAAGTTGTCTTTTTTTGCATCTTTTGAAATAATTACATAATTTTATCTTTTATTCTGCTTATATGGTGAATTATGCGTATTGTTTTTAAAGTATTAAACCAACTTTATATTCCTGGGGTAAAATCCACTCCTGCATCATATTTTAAATTTATTTTATAATGGTGGATTTAATTTGCTATTACTTTGTTGTAGTTTTATCCCCCTTGTTCATAAGGGTAATTGGTCTCCCAGGTTTCTGTATCAGGGTTTTGCTGGCCTCATAAAATGAGTTGGAAGGTATTCCTCCTCCACTATTATGTGAAAGTGCTTGTGTAACATTGATATTATCTTTTCCTCTGTGTTCAATACCCTCCACTAGTGAGACTGAGTCTACCATTTTCCTCTGAGTTGTAACATTCAAAAATATCTCCAGACATTGTCAAATGTTCCCTGGGGGTAAATCATTCCTGGTTGAGAATGACTGATATATTAGAATTTTTCTTTCATTTTCTGATAGAGTAGGAAATTTGTGTCTTTCAAGAAATTTGTCCTTTTCATCAAATTGTCAAATTGACTGTCATTATATTGTTTATGATACCCACTGCCGTCAAGTTGATTCCGACTCATAGCAACCCTATAGGACAGAGTAGAACTGCCCCATAGACTTTCCAAGGAGCGTCTGGCGGATTTGAACTGCTGACTTCCTGGTTAGCAGCCATAACACTTAACCACTACGCCATCAGGGTTTCCATTAGTTATGTTTTTATGGCCGTAGGATCTATAGTGGTATTCATTGCTGATATTGGCAATTTCTGTTTTTGCTCTTTTTTAATTAATCTATCTAGACTAAATCAAGGTTCTTCAAATTTGTTAATTCTTTCAAAGAACCAAATACGGTTTTGTTGATTTTTCGCTATTGCTTGTCCATTTGTATTTCACTGATTTCTGCTTATCTCTTTATTATTTCCTTTCTATCTACTTTTGTTTTAATTTTCTTTTCCTTTTCTAACTTCTCAAAGTAGAATCGTAGGTCCTTGATTTCAATACTCTCTTTTTTAGATATAGACACAGATTTCTCTCTAAGCACTGCTTTACCTGCATTTCTTAAATTTTGCTTTCATTAGTATTCAGTTTAAAATATTGGTTAATTTCTTTTGTGATTTCTTCTTTAACTTGTGCCATTTTTTTTTAATTTAGAAATGCTTAGTTTTTACATATTCAAATATTTTCCAGATATCTTTTGTTATTTGTGTATAATTTCATTATGTTGTAGACATAGAACACACATGTATAATTTCAGTCCATTGTAATTATTGGGACTTTTAAATGGCATAGCGTATGCTCTATCCTGGTTAATGTTCCAACTATACTTAAATATAGTGTGAATGCTAAGTGCATTGTTTCATAAGTGTTGATTAGGTTAATCTGAGAGATAGTAATGCATAAATATTCTATACCCTTTATTATTTTTGTCTACTTACTCTCTCCTTTACTGTGAGTGGGGTGTTAAAATCTCCAACTATAATTATGGATTTCTTTCTTTCTCTGTTATTTTTTTTTTTCTTTCTGTATCTTGAAGTTCTGTTATTAGGGCATACACATTTAGGATAATACCGTTTTCTTGTTTTCCTTCAAATATTCTCCCTAATCTGTCCTCTCAAACTGAGACCCAATTACACGTATATCAGACAACATAAAAACTTTTTTTTATCAATATTCCTTGCAAGCTTTGTGCTTCCATACACATGTATCTGCCTCCTTACTTTTTAAATGATGCATAGTGTTGAGTAGAATTTTAGTGCCATAATTAACATGTAACTTTATCCTTGTTCATAAATATTTCCAATTTTTCTCCTTTTCAAATAAAGCCTCATTAAAACAAGTTTTGAGTACTTTCATATACATATGCTTCTATTTATCTCATAGACAGTTAGTTGAAGGTAAATGGAAAAAAAATCAAACCCATTGCCATTCAGTTGATTCCAACTCATGGCCACCCTATAGGACAGAGTAGAACTGCCCATAGGATTTCCAACGAGCAGCTGGAGGATTCCAACTACAGACATTTTGATTGGCAGCCGAACTCTTAATCACTGCACCCCCAGGGCTCCAGTTGAAAGTAAGCAAACTTAAAATTTTGCTGGTAGAATCTGTTTGCACATCAAAACCACACCATCTTGTTAAATTCCCAAGAAGTATATATGAAAGTGTTCATTTTCCCACACTCTCAGCATCACTTGATAATATCATTCTTTAATTTTTTTAAGTGAGATGGGTGAAAAATAAAATTTCATTATTGTTTAAATTTGCATTTCCCAGCAACAAATAAGCTAGAAAATTTATTTGTATTAACTCTCTAAATTGTATGAGTATATGCTTTGTCCATTTCTCAAGTTTTTTAAAATTTCATTTTAGATTTGAAGGTGCTCCATATACATTTTGATTGTTGATTATTTTATGATTATATACCTTGCAAAAACTTTTTTTCAAGGCTGTCAATTTTTTTTTCTATCTTTTTTTATTGTATATGTTGCTATGTGGGAGGCTTTTGTAGCCAGCCTAGGGAGGTCATGTAGGCTAATAGCTAAGCAAAAAAAGCTCTGGAGTCATACTTCCTGTTTTCAAATCCTAATGTCCTTGTCCATGTCGGTGAAGTGCTAGGAAAAACTTTGAAGGAAAATTGCTCCTACTGTGGAGTCAGTAGGTATTCTTCAGTGAAGTATAAAACTCAGATGCTACAGAAATAATAGTGAGGAGAATAGTGAAATCATGCTGTATTGTGAATGCATCAATCCATTTAAACCTTGCAAAAACCTGAGGAATGGTATAACCTTTATTTCACAGATAAGCATTTATTCTAATGCTTTCAGGGACTTTTTTTTTTTTTCTTTTTTACAAAATTTAATTTTTAATATTAAAAACTTTATCTAAATTTTATATCCAAAAGAAAGCCAATATTCTCAACAAGATTTATTAGGGTCTTTCATTTCCTCCATTAATTTGATTGCATTTTTTATGTATATTTTGGTCTGCTTTAGCACTGTCTGCTATGTTCCTATCCAGAACACATAATTGTGTTCATGCAGAAACTGTACATGGATCAAGAGGCAGTCCCTCAAACAGAACAAGGCAATATTGCATGGTTTAAAATTGGAAAATGTGTGTGGCAGTGTTGTATTCGTTTACCTTACTTTGTCTGCTAAACAAATAATCCAAGAAGATGAACTGTGTGAAGAAGGATGCAGATCAGAATTGGAGGAAGACTCATTAACAACTTTTGATATGCAGATGACACAGCTTTGCTTGTCAAAAATGAAGATGACTTGAAGAACTTGCTGATGAAGTTAAAAGATGACAGTCCTCAGTATGGATTACACCTGATGGTAAAGAAAATGAAAATTCTCATACCTGGGCTGATAGACAGCATCATGATAAATGGCAAAGAAATTGAAATTGTCAAGGATTTCATTTTACTTGGATCAACAATAAATGTCCATGGAAGCAGGAGTCAAGAAATCAAACAAAATATTGCATTAGGCAAATCTGGCAAAAGTCTTCTTTAAAATCTTAAAAAACAAACATGTCACTCTGATGCTAAGGTGCCCCAGACCCAAGCCATGGTCTTCTTGATCACCTCACATGCATATGTGAAAACTACACAATAAAAAAGGAAGACAAAAGAAGAATTGTTGCATATGAATTATAATGTTAGTGAAGAATATTGAATATACCACAGACTACCAGAAGAATAAATTAACCAATCTTGAGGAAGTATCCCCATAATGCTCTTTAGAAGCAAAGATTGTGAAGCTTCGTCTTGCTCACTTTGGACACATCATCAGGAAAGACCAACTATTAGAACGAACATCATGTTTCGTAAAGTAGAGGTTAGTGAAAACGAGGGAGACTCTCCATGAGATGGAATGATACAAAGCTCCAACAATGATACAAATCTTGAACATACCAAGGATTGTGAGGATAGCCCAGGACTGGGCAATGCTTCATTCTGTTATACATGTCATCATGAGTTGTAGCCAACTTGAGGGCACCTAACAACGACAACTATGTTCCATTGAACTTTCTATTTAATCTGTTGAAGTAAGTAACATTTTTGTGATTTTTCAATTATCCACATTTTTACTATTGCCATGAATTTCTTTTCCAATGAGAATTTACTTTCTAGCTGCACTAAAAATATTTCTGTTGAGATTTTGAGTGGAATTTGCTGAATTTATAAGTTATCTTGAAAACTTAAAACTTTACAATTTTGAATTTTTCTAACAAGGAATGTCTTTCAATTTATTTATTATTTCTTTCAAAATAGCATAGAGATTCCTTCATACATCTTCGGGTATATAGGAAAACATGAAGTTTATTTGTAAGTGTTTTATGGCTTGTCTGGCTCTGGTAAATGAGATTTTTTGTACATAAATTTTCTACTTAGTTATTCTTGGTGTGGTAGGCTTTTTAATGTTGAATTTTACGGACCCTTTTCATTAATCTATCTTATCCAGATAAGTTTTTAGTAATTCCTTTTAAAGTTTCTAAGAAGTCTGTCATATAGTCCAAAATAATGACAGTGCTATCTCTTTTATACCATAGTTTATTTTTTGTTATTATATTGCATTTACCAAGTCTTCCCCTACAATGTTGAAAACTATTGGTGACAATAAGATTTTTACACTGTCCTTTTTTTATTTGAAAAAAATATTTTTAATGATTACCTTTAAATGTGGTTTTAGAATAGAACATTCATGGTTATTGTTACGGATTGAATTGTGTCCCCCAAAAATGTGTGTCAAGTTGGCTAGGCCATGATTCCCAGTATTGTGTGGTTGTCCACTATTTTGTGATCAGATGTGATTAACTATGTGTGGTAAATCCTAACCTGTATGATGTTATTGAGGCAGGATTAAAGGAAGTTATGTTAATGAGGCAGGACTCAATCTACAGGATTAGGCTGTATCTTGAGTAAATCTCTTTCGAGATATAAAAGAGAGAAGTGAGCAGAGAGAAGAGAGAATTCATCATTATTGCTATGGATTGAATTGTGTCCCCCCAAAATGTGTGCCAACTTGGCTAGACATGATTCCCAGTATTGTGTGGTTGTCCACTGATGTGATTATCCTATGTGTTATAAATCCTAACCTCTATGATGTTAATGAGGCAGGATTAGAGGCAGTTATATTAACGAGGCAGGGTCAATCTATAGCATTAAGTTGTATCTTGAGTCAATCTCTTTTGAGATATAAAAGAGACAATTGAGCAGAGAGGAGAAGGATCTCACACCTGTAAGAAAGAAGCGCCAGGAGCAGAGTGCATCCTTTGGACCTGGGGCCCCTGCCCTGAGAAGCAATGGAAGATAGTACAGCCAACTTGCTGATTGAGTCAATGGAACAGAAGCAGTTTATATGCAGCTAAGCTAACCAGCCACAGAAAGCCAATATTGTTCTAAACACAATAAATGCTATTGCTAAACAAATATTTTATAACAATTTAGTAGATATCATACACCTTGCTAGGCCAAAAAAACAAGAATCAGGCCAGACACCCAAAAAACTTGCAGTCTTTTGGGGGAGACACACATGCAATCAGGAATTTATTACAATGTTTAAAGTATTCGGTGTAATATAGAACACCTAGGTAGAAAAGGTGACACTAACCCTACCTGTGGAATTAGAAAATGTTTCACAGTGTACCGGACAATTCACCTAAGGCTAACATAACAAAAAAAAAATTCATTAATTTGTTTGAAAACAGTTGTATCTTTTTTTTAATTTATTTTTATTTAAGCTATTAAACTTGTTTAGTTATTAGGACACTTCCACACATATGCACAGATAATCATATCTCTATTATCATCCATGTGATCATTCCATCATTTAATGTAGGTTATTCATTCAATAGATATTTACCGTCCATCTAATATGCGCTAACTCTGAGTACAGCAAGGAGCAAATCAGACTGAGTCCCTAACCTCACGGAGTTTACTCTCTAGTGGGAGAAAGCAACATTAATTTAAAAAATGTATCTTAGATAATTGTACAATGAAAGGACAAGAGAGCTTCAAGTGTGACATATAGACAGTGTATGATTGATTATACAGTATTGGGAGTAAGCATATGGGCATTAAAGGTACGGGAAAGAGTGAAGTGATACTTGAGCTGAGATCTTACCTAAGTTAAGGGAAGGGTGAAAGGGCCTCCAGCCAAAGGGCTCCATGTAGGTATAAGCCTTATGAGAGGGAGCATGGTACTTTTGAGATTAAGAAAAAGGTAGAGAGTTTAAGGTTGAATGGTGTATGATGAAGACTGGAGAGTTAATTAGAGGTACTGACCCTTGTTGACCCTTTTAAGGGTTCCCTTCTAGAGAAAAGTGAGAAAACTCCAAAGGGTTTTAAATGCAGGATAAAACGATCAGATTTCCATCTTCGATATGGCAAATAGATTTAAACGTTTTCAGCCCTTCCAACATCTCTGTAGTTAGTTTCCTGTATTAAATTCTCTGTTTTAAATGATCTGGAATGGATACTGGACCCTGATGATATAAAAAACCAAAACCGAATCCAACTTGTAGTGGCCCTACAAGACAGAGTAAAACTGCCCCATAGTGTTTACAAGAAGCTGCTGGTGGATTCAAACTGCTGACCTTTCAGTTATCAGCCACTAAGTTCTTAACCACTGTGCCACCAGGGCACCCAAGGTTGTAATTAGTTGCTTTTTATTTCTATCTGCCTGACATTTTCTTAAGTTCTTTGCTTATTTTTACTTAATCTTCCCAGTAACCTTACGGTGTAGCACCTATTTGTATCTTCATTTCACAAACATGGAACCTCAGGCCCAAAAAGGTTAAGTGACTTGTCCAAGGTCACACAGCCGTAAGAGCAGTACATTAGTTTGCATTTCTGGCATCATCTTTTCTTTTTCCATGATGTTGTTTTGAGCAATTTCTAATATTTCCTGAGCTCTTCTGTATGAAATATCAATGTTTTTCAGAAGTATATATGTAATATATAAACATTTCTAATTAACCGAGGTCAGTGTTTCAAAAAGCCCACAATTATATATGATTTAGAGATGTTCTGGATTTTCTTCTATTTTCCTAGTTCGTTTAGTGCAATAATATTACAGAGATGCAGTGATGCTGTGATGAACACAATTTCATTTGCTTCTTTCTTAAATTAGGTATTTGAACATGTTAGATCACTTAAGTTTTAAAATAAAGTAGTTTTGGTGAAATATTTCCCTCTCAGAACTCTCTTCCTAAGTTTGGAGGTCTCAAAATGGTGAGGTGTCCATATGTTTATTACTTTTTAATTTACATATATTTAGAATGTCAGCAGTTAAGATATAAGCTTCTGTCAGACTCAGCATTCCCATAATAGGGATATTCTATTTTAAATCTTATATTGAGCATGCATATTATACTGGCTATATATAAAATAGGATGTGTGTGTATGAGTTACACACTTGAAAACATTATTTAAATGAAGACTTTTGATCTATACTATTGAAAAACGATTTAGCTCCATTAACCCGATGTAAAGAAAAAAAACTCTTCAACACACCAAACAATATGGCATTCAAAATATAGAACTACTAGCTAAATGCAGATTAATTTTTTAACAAGAATTCCTATGCAGTAGGCAGATAGTTCCCACATTCCATTGTGATTGACAAGCCTGACATATGGAATAGTTCACAAATTCCCAGGTGACTGACAGATGGAGAATAGAAAGGCGGATAAAGTTGCCTAGAGAGCTGAAGATGATTTCATATTCAGCGGTTTTGATCAAAAGGATTCCAGATCTCACACTAAATTTAGCACCGCTGGCAATTAGCGCATGATTTATTCAGTCCTTTCATTTGCTGGTTGACAAATGGAAAACAAGCACAAAATTAAAAATAAGTTTATTTCCAGCATTTCGGATATTTAAAATGTGTGTGCCTTTGTTTGCACATAAATTAACATGAGATGAATTTATAGTGAGATTAAATCCAAAATGGAGATGCAAGCAATAAATAAGAGCTTTTTTTTTTAATGTATCGTACGGGCAGAACAGGTGTTTGAATTAAGAAATACTAATATGTTTTGAGCAGCACGGCGCCACCTTTAGCATTAGGGAGTTAAATTTAGAATCATCTTTCCACAATTTAGAGTTCTTTCATAAGCTTCCAACATAGGTGACCATCTGTATGACAATATTAATGCTTTTCAATCTAGTGATAATAAAAAACTAAAAACAACTCTCTGTCACCAGGCTTTTCCGTATTACAGTGAGTGATGGAAAGGCAACAGGCACTTCTTTGCCAGCCTTCTACCTCTTCCTTGCCCTTGGTGAAAGGCAGCAGACACCCAGACCTGTCTGCCCTCGTGTATTTATAAATGGAGTCGGGGAACTCAACCCTTCCTGCGCTATCCTTGGAGCCCGACTGTGGAAAGCTCTGTTTCCAATTGCCTAGTTCAGTGGAGCAACAATGAGCTGAGCGAGATGCGCTGATGTAAACCTTCTGTTGTGTTACTCAGAGTCAGAATACGACAATATCACACCCACAATCGGAGGAAAGCATAACTGTAAATAGCCCCTCCTAAGGCAGACAGCGACACTTTTAAGCACATTGACTGAAGGTGTAGAAAATGAATTGAGCAAATTCCCCGTTCTTTCAGTGGTAAAAAGAAAAAAATAAAAATAACGTCATGTCTGAAAGACCTTGCAATTTGAGAGTAGGTGTGCCTATCTATCTCCGTCTTAGAAACCCACTTGGCACTATAATATAGCTACTTAGGAAGATGAATGAACTGCTAAAAGTACTGTTGAAGCTGCAAGGATGTCTCAGAGAGCAGGAGACCTTATCACTCTTCAGGGAGCAGAATCTGCCCATCGAGGTGGTCTGACATCAGAGGCAAACCAGACCGACCATTCATGAGGACGCAGGACCACCAGGGGAAAATCTGAGACTTGGGCTGTGGGGGCAGGTGTTTGGGATACTTATAGGTTTTCTTATTTGATTTGTATTCCAGGTCTGACATTCAACTTTATTTGTATTCATTATTCACAGTGGGAACTAGAATGGTTTTTAAAATAGCATAAAATCCACTTAAATTATAATGGAAGGACTCGTGTGCAATGTGATGCTTTAATTACTGTTAAGCTAACCTTGGGATATGGGAAATGTCAGTTTTCATTGGCCACATGAAGGGTGAGCCCAGGTTTTAGCCTGCAGATATGTGCAGTCAGTGGGAGCGTAGCTCATGGGCGCAGCCCTGCCTGAGGAGCCCCCACAGTGCTTCAAATCTGCCTCGCCTCGTCCCCTCATACCCTGGGGCACCATCACCTTTTTATCAGTATTTTCTGCCTCTTCTGAAATGCCCTCCCTGCTTTTCAGCATCAGCCCAAAGACATTTCCCAGGCAAGTGGTTTCAGGTCGGTCACATTGCTTTTTTTCTTTCATAAGCCCTTTCTGGGTGGCATGTACTGGGTTTTCCACCCACCAAGACACATAAAAGAGAATCTGGTACAGATTTTATGACTCTCCTCTCTACCACCAATTGTTCCTTTCTCTGAAACCAGGAGACCAAATGCCATGCTTCTGTGTCTTCTGCATCTATAAATTACTTTATCTGTAAACAAGCATTCACAGTTTCGAACTTCCAGACGTCTAGGGCCTGAGAACATCTTCCACAGCAAGAAGCTGTCAGTCTTATTGCCCTTCTGAAGATGCTTACACCTCACTTAGGTCTATGGTATTAATCGAATCAAGCTCTAAATTCTTTCCAATTTAAAGAATGAGATTTTGAATTTCAAATTATCAACTCCATGCAAATTTAAACCATATGTTAACTGGGAGAAAGAGAGACTAAGTTTTTCTGTGTCATTTCTTTCTTAGAGACTACAGAGATTCTCTTTTTCACCTAGAGAAATTTAGGAAAGGCAAGATATGGCATACACAAACACACACACACACACACACTTACATACTTAAAAAAAAAAAGCAAACACATTGCTTTCAAGTCTATTCCGACTCATAGTGACCCTATAGGGCAAAGTAGAACTGCCTCACAGGGTTTCCAAGGAGCAACTGGTGAATGAGAACTGCCAACCTCTTGGTGAGCAGCCGGGGTCTCAACCACCCCACCACCGGGGCTCAAATAAACTTATTTTTTTCCCAAAAAATATATTTCTGGGAATGATAAACTTACAATAATTTGAAGGATAACTACACTTTAAAATAGGGCTTGTGCTTCCTTAAGCCAAGTATATACATTCCCTAATTATTTGATTGAACTGAATAAAATCACCAATAGTTGATCATTTTAAAACTATAAAAGTGGTAATTTCATATGGTTCAGCTTAATAAAATCATAGTACTGGATGGGAGAAAAGTAGTGACACTCTCATTTATATTTTGTGTTGAAAATGAAAGATGATTTTTTTTTTCTTTCTAATGCTTTATTAGTCATACATAAAGCTATTGGAAGAATCTATCTTAACTGACTCACAAGAGCTCTATTTTCCTATTGCGTGCTTTAACCCTTTCAAGATCCTACTATTTTCTGCTTTGAAAAAAAATTTCTTTTTCTTGATATTATGTTTTCATTAGTGGAAGCATGCTGAGACATGAAGTGTGTTTAAATTTTTGGTTGGCAATATGGATTTTGAGAAATATTATTTAGGAATACGTGATTCCCACAGACCTTGGATTAGTGGGTGCCCCTTTCTTCCAACAGTCATGGGTGGCAGGATGTATTGTGACACACACACAAAAAAATCCAAACCCACCAGGGCCCCCTAAGTACCACAAGGAAACCATAGATATACTTACAAGGCTTATCTAGCTGTACAAAAGCTAAAAGAGATAAAATTTTTACCCAATCACATTTCCTGGATGGACTACCTCACATTTAAGGCTGATACCCCAGCTATTTTGCTTCAATGAACGTTTGTTTCACCTTTCACCATGACAAAAGTCCCCACTGGAGGACAGCAAATACTTTTAGTGGGGAAAAAAAGTCTCAAGAAACTTGAGAGTTGAAAAAAGTGGGTGGGATATAGTATGTTCCGTGGGTCATGAAAAGGTTATAATCATGCTAAACCTGTACCAAATTTAAATGTGGCTCCAGTGTCCTGTATACTGTTCATAATATACATTCATAATATAATATAACAAGAGGAAAGAAGTAACATTTACTGAATTACTCCTATGTGCCAGATACTCTGCTAATGTTTTAACAAAATATTTACTAATGATTTGAATCTCCTATTGGTCTCCAAAAGAATTTTTTTTTAAATAAATCTTAAGCATATGATTAAAACTCAGCATTTGTCTAAATGTCTGCTGTCCACAGTGATAGCCACTAGCCATGTGTGGCTATTTATACTTAAAATAACTAAAATGAAACAAATTAAATTTTTAGCTCCTCTATTGTTATTGTTCTTAGTTGCCATTGAGTCAACTTCTGACTCATAGTGAGCCCATGTGAAGATTAGAAATGCCCTATAGGATTTTCTAGGCTATAATCTTTATGGAAGCACATCACGAGGTCATTCTCCCGAAGAGTCACTAGAAGGGTTTGAACCATGAACTTTTCAGTTTGCAGTCAAGCAATTAACCATTTGCACCACCAGGGCTCCTTTTAGCTCCTGTAGTCACATGCAAAACATTTCAAGTGCTCAATAGTCAATTGTGTCTAGTGCTACCCTAGTATCCAGAGCAAGTATAGAAAGTTTCCATATTCTCAGAGAATTCTAATGGTCAGCTCTGGTCTGAATCAATCTTTCAAAGGATGTGTCGGTCAATAGCATTTCCCTAGCACCAGTAAACCTACGGCGAGCTGGTGATAGGTGTCTATTTTCACTCCTTTATCACTTCTAGGAAACCCTCGTGGTTTAGTAGTTAAGAGCTATGGCTGCTATGCAAAAGATAGGCAGTTCAAATCCACCAGGCACTCCTTGGAAACCATATAGGGCAGTTCTACTCTGTCCTACAGGGTCTCTATAAGTCAGAATTGACTCAATGGCAATGGGTTTGAGTATTTTTGTTTATCACTTTTAGCCCTGGTGTTCCAGTGGTTAAACACTCAGCTGCTAACCAAAATGTTGGAGGTTAGAACCCACCATTGGCTCCATAGGAGAAAGATGTGGCAGTCTGCTTCCATAAAAATTACAGCCTTAGTAATCCTATTGGGCAGTTCCACTCTGTTGTGCAGGGTTGTTGTGAGTTGCCCTCAACTCAAGGACGATGGTATCACTTTTAGAGACTAAACCAAAAACCCAAACCCATTGCCGTTGAGTCGATTTCGACTCATAGCAACCCCACAGGGCTTCCAAGGAGTGGCTGGTAGATCCTAAGTGCCAACCTTTGGTTAGCAACTGAGCTCTTTACCACTGCACCATCAAGGCTCCTAGCCACTGAAATATGTTTCTAAAAACATTCTTTACAATGTTAAGTGATAACTCACTCCTTGACAAAATGTTAACATGAAATATTTAATAAACAAAACACCCTGAAAGCCCTCCTAGTTCATTGTTCATATTAGTAAACTGGGCACTTCCCCTCATACTACAATGTTTCCAACTTTATGGAAACTTACAAATCATGCACTACATAACATCCGTTTGGGCAACATCCAACTGCATATATGTCTGTGGTCCCATAAGATTATAACTGAGTTCAGAAATCTTGATTGGAGAATGGGATGCAACAGCTTCCTCCAAACAGCACAAGTATCTCATGTCTCTTGCATATAAAGCAATTGTGCCGCCAGGCATATAATGGTACAAAACATATATAACCTATAATACATGTGTCTTACTAGTCATAATAAATGCCTGTTACTGGCTTATATATGTATTGTACTGTACTTTCTACCATTATTTTAATGTGAACTTTCCTTATTTACAAATAAAAAGTTTACTGTATAACAGTGTATGATTCAGTTCGTAGGCAGCAGCACCGAATCCTGTGTATCACGTGTCTCTTGAGCATTGTAGCATTATCTGTTTAACTTTCTTTAAAAAATATTACCATGAAGTACATCATGGCTCCCAAATGCAGCCAAACCAGCGTTAGAGATAGCAGTAGCAAGAGGCAAAGGACAAAAGACATCCTATATAGTTTTGCTATGTTTATAATATGGTGTTTGCACAACATCCAAATCACATAATGTCCTATTTCACAGAATGTATCATGAATCATTTGTTCAACTTATATGAAAAGGAAAAAGAAAACACCTTTCTTAAGTAGAAAAAAGTTTCCAGTTTTTTAAAATTAATTTTTATTGTTCTTCAAGTGAAAGTTTACGAATCAAGTCAGTCTCTCCGACAAAAATTTATATATACCTTGCTATAAACTCCTAGGAAACCCTGGTGACGTAGCAATTAAGTGCTACGGCTGCTAACCAAGAGGTAGGCAGTTTCAATCCACCAGGCACTCTTTGGAAATTCTATGGGGCAATTCTACTCTGTCCTGTGTGGTCACCATGAGTTGGAATCAACTTGACGGCAGTAGGTTTGGTTTTTGGTTTTTATACACTCCTAATTGCTCTCCCCCTAATGAGACAGCACACTCCATCCCTCCACTTTCTCTCCTCGTGTCCACTTGGGCAGCTTCTGGCCCCCTCTGCCCTCTCATCTCCTCTCCAGACAGGAGATGCCAACATAGGGTCATGTGTCTACTTGATCCAAGAAGCTCGTTCTTCACCAGTATCATTTTCCGTGCCATAGTCCGGTCCAATCCCTGTCTGAATAGTTGGCTTTGGGAATGACTCCTGTCTTGGGCTAACAGAAGGTCTGGGGACCATGGTCTCTGGGGCCCTTCCAGCCCCAGTCTGACCATTATGTCTGGTCTTCTTACGAGAATTTGGGGTCTGCATCCCACTGCTCTCCTGCTTCCTCAGGGGTTCTCTGTTGTGTTCCCTGTCAGGGCAGTCATCAGTTGTGGCCAGGCACCATCTAGTTCTTCTGGGCCTCAGACTGATGTAGTTTCTGGTTTATGTGGTCCTTTCTGTCTCTTGGGCTCATAATTGCCTTGTGTCTTTGGTGTTCTTCATTCTTCCTTGTTCCAGGCGGGTTGAGACCAATTGATGCATCTTAGGTGGCCACTTGGTAGCGTTTAAGACCACAGACTCCACTCTCCAGAGTGGGATGCAAATGTTTTCTTAATAGATTTTATTATGCCAATTGATTTAGGTGTCCCCTGAAACCATGGTCCCCAGGCCTCCGCCACTGCTATGCTGGTCTTCTAAGCATTCAGTTTATTCAGGAAACTTCTTTGCTTCTGGTTTAGTCCAGTTGTGTTGACCTCTCCTGTATTGTGTATTGTCTTTCCCTTCACCTAAAACTTATTTTTTTTAATTAGTGAAAACCCCTCTCCTCCCTCTCCCCTCCCCCTTCTCGTAACCATCAAAGAATATTTTCTTCTCTGTTTAAACTATTTCTCAGTTCTTATAAAAGTGGTTTTATACAATATTTGTCCTTTTGCAACTGACTAATTTCACTCTGCATAATGTCTTCCAGATTTCTCCATGTTATGAAATGTTTCATGGATTGGTCATTGTTCTTTATCGATGCGTAGTATTCCGTTGTATGAATATACCATAGTTTATCCATTCATCCTTTGATGGACACCTTGGTTGCTTCCACCTTTTTGCTAAAACAGTGCTGCATTGAACATGGGTGTGCATATATCTGTTCATGTAAAGGCTCTTATTTCTCTAGGATATATTCCAAGGAGTGGGATTGCTAGATGGTATGGTAGTTCTACTTCTAGTTCTTTGAGGAAGCGCCAAATCTATTTCCAGAATGGTTGTACCATTTTACATTCCCACCAGCAGTTTGTAAGTGTTCCAGTCTCTCCACAGCCGCACCAACATTTTTTATTATGTTTTTTAGATTAATGCCAGCCTTGATGGAGTGAGATGGAATCTCGTTGTAGTTTTGATTTACGTTTCTCTAATGGCTAATGATCATGAGCATTTCCTCATGTGTCTGTTAGCAGCCTGAAGGTCTTCTTTAATGAAGTGCCTGTTCATATCCTTTGCCCATTTTTTAATTGGGTTATTTGTCTTTTTGTAGTTGAGCTTTTGTAGTATCATGTAGATTTTAGAGATCAGACACTGATCGGAAATGACATAGCTAAAAGCTTTTTCCCAGCCTGTAGGTAGTCTTTTTACTCTTTTGGTGAAGTCTTTGGATGAGCATAGGTGTTTGATTTTTAGGAGCTCCCAGTTTTCTGGTTTCTCTTTTGCATTGTTAGTAATGTTTTCTATACTGTTTATGCCATGTATTAGGGCTCCTAATATCGCTCCTATTTTTCCTTCCATGATCTTTATTGTTTTAGATTTTCTATTTAGGTCTTTGATCCATTTTGAGTTTGTTTTTGTGCATAGTGTGAGGTATGGGTCTTGTTTCATTTTTTTTGCAGGTGGATATCCAGTTATGCCAGCACCATTTGTTAAAAAGACTGTCTTTTCCCCAATTAACTGAGTTTGGGCCTTTGTCAAATATCAGCTGCTGAATGGATTTATGCCTGGATTCTCAATTCTGTTCCATTGGTCTATGTATCTGTTGTTGTACCAGCACCAGACTGCTTTGACTACTGTGGCAATATAATAGGTTCTAAAATCAGGTAGAGTGAGGCCTCCCTTTTTGTTCCTTTTTTTTCAGTAATGCTTTACTTATCCGGGGCCTCTTTCCCTTCCATATGAAGTTGGTGATTTGTTTCTCCAGCTCATTAAAAAATGTCATTGGAATTTGGATCAGATTGCATTGTATCTATAGATGGCTTTTGGTAGAATAGGCATTTTCACAATGTTAAATCTTCCTATCCATGAGCAAGGTATATTTTTCCACTTAAGCAGATCTCTTTTGGTTTCTGGCAGGAGTGTCTTGTAGTTTTCTTTGTATATGTCTTATATTTCTTTGGTAAGATTTATTCCTAAGTATTTTATCTTCTTGGGGACTACTGTAAATGGTATTGATTTGGTGAAGTTTCCAATTTTTTTTTTAATAATTTTTATTATGCTTTAAGTGAAAGTTTACAAATCAGGTCAGTCTCTCAGACAAAAACCCATATACCCCTTGCTACACACACTCCCAATTACTCTCCCCCTAATGAGACAACCTGCTCTCTCCCTCCGCTCTCTCTTTTCAGGTCCTTTTCGCCAACTTCTAACCCCCTCCACCCTTTCATCTCCCTCCAGGCAGGAGATGCCAACATAGTCTCAAGTGTCCACCTGATCCAAGAAGCTCACTCCTCACCAGCATCCCTCTCCAACCCATTGTCCAGTCCAATCCATGTCGGAAGAGTTGGCTTCGGGAATGGTTCCTGTCCTTGGGCAACAGAAGGTCTGGGGGCCATGACCACCAGGGTCCTTCCAGTCTCAGTCAGACCATTAAGTCTAGTCTTATGAGAATTTGGGGTCTGCATCCCACTGCTCTCCTGCTCCCTCAGGGGTTCTCTATTGTATACCCTGTCAGGGCCATCATCGATTGTAGCCAGGCACCATCTAGTTCTTCTGGACTCAGGATGATGTAGTCTCTGGTTCATGTGGCCCTTTCTGTCTCTTGGGCTTGTAATCACCTTGTGTCCTTGGTGTTCTTCATTCTCCTTTGATCCAGGTAAGTTAGAACAATTGATGCATCTTAGATGGCTGCTTGCTAGCATTTAAGACCCCAGACGCCACTCTTCAAAGTGGGATGCAGAATGTTTTGTTAATAGATTTTACTATGCCAATTGACTTAGATGTCCCCTGAAACCATGGTCCCCAGACCTCTGCCCCTGCTAGGCTGGCCTTCGAAGCATTCAGTTTATTCAGGAAACTACTTTGAGTTTGGTTTAGTCCAACTGTGCTGACCTACACTGTACTGTGTGCTGTCTTTCCCTTCACCTAAAGTAGTTCTTATCTACTATCTAATTAGCGAATAGCCCTCTCCCACTTTGCCTCCCTCCCCCCTCTCATAAGCACAAAAGAATGTTTTCTTCTCAATTTAAACTATTTCTCAAGTTCTTATAATAGTGGTCTTATACAATATTTGTCCTTTTACAACTGACTAATTTCACTCAGCATAATGCCTTCCAGGTTCATCCATGTTATGAAATGTTTCACAGATTCCTCACTGTTCTTTATCGATGCATAGTATTCCATTGTGTGAATATACCATAATTTATTTATCCATTCATCTGTTGATGGGCACCTTGGTTGCTTCCATCTTTTTGCTATTGTAAACAGTGCTGCAATAAACATGGGTGTGCATATATCTGTTCGTGTAAAGGCTCTTATTTCTCTAGGATATATTCCAAGGAGTGGGATTGCTGGATCATATGGTAGTTCTATTTCTAGCTTTTTAAGGAAGCGCCAAATCGATTTCCAAAGTGGTTGTACCATTAGACATTCCCACCAGCAGTGTAGAAGTGTTCCAATCTCTCCACAGCCTCTCCAACATTTATTATTTTGTGTTTTTGGATTAATGCCAGCCTTGTTGGAGTGAGATGAAATCTCATTGTAGTTTTGATCTGCATTTCTCTAATGGCTAATGATCGTGAACATTTCCTCATATATCTGTCAGCTACCTGAATGTCTTCTTTAGTGAAGTGTCTATTCATATCTTTTGCCCATTTTTTAATTGGGGTATTTGTCTTTTTGCACTTGAGTTTTTGCAGTACTATGTAGATTTTAGAGATCGGGTGCTGATCAGAAATGTCATAGCTAAAAACTTTTTCCCAGTCTGTAGGTAGTCTTTTTACTCTTTTGGTGAAATCTTTGGATGAGCATAAGTGTTTGATTTTTAGGAGCTCCCAGTTATCTAGTTTTTCTTCTATGTTCTTTATAATGTTTTCTATACTGTTTATGCCATGTATTAGGGCTCCTAACGTTGTCCCTATTTTTTCTTCCATAATCTTTATCATTTTAGACTTTATATTTAGGTCTTTGATCCATTTTGAGTTAGTTTTTGTGCATGGAGTGAGGTATGGGCCTTGTTTCATTTTTTTGCAGGTGGATATCCAGTTATGCCAGCACCATTTGTTAAAAAGACTGTCTTTTTCCCATTTAACTGTTTTGGGGCCTTTGTCAAATATCAGCTGCTCTTATGTGGATGGATTTATGCCTGGATTCTCAATTCTGTTCCATTGGTCCATTTATCTGTTATTGTACCAGTACCAGGCTGTTTTGACTACTCTGGTGGTATAATCGGCTCTAAAATGAGGTAAAGTAAGGCCTCCTACTTTGTTCTCCTTTTTCAGTAATGTCTTATTTATCTGGGGCCTCTTTCCCTTCTATATGAAATTGGTGATTTGTTTCTCCATCTCATTAAAGAATGTCTTTGGGATTTGGATCGGAATTGCATTAAATGTATAGATCGCTTTTGGTTGAATACACTTTTTTATAATATTAAGTCTTCCTATCCATGAGCAAGATATGTTCTTCCACTTATTTAAGTCTCTTTTGGTTTTTTTGCAGAAGTGTACTGTAGTTTTCTTTGTACAAGTCTTTTACATCTCTGGTAAGATTTATTCCTAAGTATTTTATCTTCTTGGGGGCTACTGTAAATGGCATTGATTTGGTGATTTCCTTTTCAATGTTCTTTTTGCCGGTGTAGAGGAATCCACCTGATTTTTATATGTTTATCTTGTATCCCGATACTCTGCTGAACTCTTCTATTAGTTTCAGCAGTTTTCTGGAGGATTCCTTAGGGTTTTCTGTGTATAAGATCATGTCATCTGCAAATAGATACTTATACTTCTTCCTTACCAATCTGGATGCCCTTTATTTCTTTATCTAGCCTAATTGCTCTGGCTAGGACTTCCAGCACAATGTTGAATAAGAGTGGTGATAAAGGGCCTCCTTGTCTGGTTCCTGATCTCAATGGGGCTGTTTTCAGGCTCTCTCCATTTAGGGTGATGTTGGCTGTTGGCTTTGTATATAAATGCCCTTTATTATGTTGAGGAATTTTCCCTCTATTCCTATTTGGCTGAGAGTTTTTATCATGAACGAGTGTTGAACTTTGTCACAATCATGTGATTCTTGTCTTTTGTTTTATTTATGTGGTGGATTACATTAATTGTTTTTCTAATGTTGAACCATCCCTGCATACCTGGTATGAATCCCACTTGGTTATGGTAAATTATTTTTTTGATATGTTGTTGAATTCTATTGGCTAGAATTTTGTTGAGGATTTTTGCATCTACATTCATGAGGGATATAGGTCTATAATTTTCTTTTCTTTTTTTTTTTTTTTTTGTGGTGTCTTTCCCTGGTTTTGGTATCAGGGATATGGTGGCTTCATAAAATGAATTTGGTAGTATTCCATCCTTTTCTATGCTCTGAAATACCTTTAGTAGTAGTGGTGTTAACTCTTTTCTGAAAGTTTGGTAGAACTCTGCAGTGAAGCCATCCGGACCAGGGATTTTTTGGGGGGGAAGTTTTCAATTACCTTTTCAATCTCTTCTTTTCTTATGGGTCTATTTAGTTGTTCTACCTCTGTTTGTGTTAGTTTAGGTAGGTAGTGTGTTTCTAGGAATTCATCCATTTCTTCTAGGTTTTCAAATTTGTTTGAGTTTAGTTTTTCATAGTAATCTGATATAATTCTTTTAATTTCAGTTGAGTCTGTTGTATATCACCCATCTCATTTCTTATTCAGGTTATTTGCTTCCTCTCCTGTTTTTCTTTTGTCAGTGTGGCCAATGGTTTATCAATTTTGTTGAGTTTTTCAAAAAAACAGCTTTTGGTCTTGTCAATTCCTTCAATTGTTTTTCTGTTTTCTACTTCATTTAGTTCAGCTCTAATTTTTATTATTCGTTTTCTTCTGGTTCCTGTGGGTTTCTTTTGTTGCTTTCTTTCTATTTGTTCAAGTTGTAGGGACAGATCTTTAATTTTGGCCCTTCTTTTTGGGTGTGTGCATTTATTGATATAAATTGGCCTCTGAGCACCGCTTTTGCTGTATCCCAAAGGTTCTGATAGGAAGTGTTTTCATTCTCATTGGATTCTATGAATTTTTCTATTCCATCCTTAATGTCTTCTATAATCCAGTCGTTTTTGAGCAGGATATGGTTCAGTTTCCAAGTGTTTAATTTCTTTTCCCTGCTTTTCCTGTTATTGATTTCCACTTTTATGGCCTTATGGTCACAGAACATGCTTTGTAATATTTCAGTGTTTTGGATTCTGCCAAGGCTTGCTTTATGACCTAATATGTGGTCTATTCTAGAGAATGTTCCATGTGCACTAGAAAAGAAAGTATAGTCGGTTGCTGTTGGGTGGAGTGTTCTGTATATGTCTACGAGGTCAAACTGATTGATTGTAGCATTTAGATCTTCTGTGTCTTTACTGAGCTTCTTTCTGGATGTTCTGCCCTTCACCGAAATTGGTGCGTTGAAGTCTCCTACTATTATTGTGGAGCTTTCTATCTCACTTTTCAATGCTGATAGTTTGTATTGTGTATCTTGTAGCCCTGTCATTGAGTGCATAAATATTTAATATGGTTATATCTTCTTGGCGTATTGTCCCTTTAATCATTATATACTGTCCTTCCTTATTCTTTCTGATGGATTTAACTTTAAAGTCTATTTTGTCAGAAATTAATATTGCCACTCCTGCTCTTTTTTTCATTGTTGCTTGCTTGATATATTTGTTTCCATCCTTTGAGTTTGAATTTGTTTGTGTCTCTAAGTCTAAGGTGTGTCTCTTGTCGGCAGCATATAGACGGATCTTGTTTTTTAATCCATTCTGCCACTTTCTGTCTCTTTATTGCTGCACTTAGTCCATTTACATTCAGGGTAATTATGGATAGGTATGCATTTAGTGTTATCATTTTGACGTCTTTTTTTGTGTTGACAGCTTCTTTTTCCCACTTGATTTTATGTGCTGAGTAGATTTCCTTTATATATTGTCCTTTCTTCATATTTGTTGTTGTTGATTTTGTTTTTGGTGAGTCTGTATTTTTCCCTTGTATTTTATTTTGATGAGTAGGATAGTTTGTCTCCTTTGTGGTTACCTTATTATTTACCCTTATTTTCCTAAATTTGTAACTAAATCTTATTTCTTTGTATCGCCGTATCTCCCTCTCCGTATGGAAGGTGTATGATTACATTTTTCAGTCCCTCTTTATTATTTTAATGTTGTCTTCTTTTATATAATATCATCACCGTTACCCTGTGTTGGCCTTTTTTTTTTTTTTTTTAATCTTGCTTTTTCTTTGTTTTTTTTTTTTTGGATTTCCCTGTCTGGGTTGACTTCTGGTTGCTCTGCCCAGTGTTCTAGTCTTGGGTCGATACCTAATATTATTGATTTTCTAATCAAAGAACTCCCTTTAGTATTTCTTGTAGTTTTGGTTTGGTTTTAAGAATTTCCTCCACTTGTGTTTATCTGAAAATGTCTTAATTTCACCTTCATATTTAAGAGACAGTTTTTCTTTTGATGGATATATGATTCTTGGCAGGCAATTTTTTTCCTTCAATGCTTTAAATATGTCATCCCATTGCCTTCTTGCCTGCATGGTTTCTGCTGAGTAGTCCGAGCTTATTCTTATTGGCTCTCCCTTGTAGATGACTTTTCTTTTATCCCTCATTGCTCTTATAATTGTCTCCTTATCTCTGGTTTTGGCAAGCTTGATTATAATATGTCTTGGTGGCTTTCTTTTAAGATCTACCTTATGTGGAGTTCAATGAGCATCTTGGGTAGATATCTTCTCATCTTTCACAATATCAGGGAAGTTTTCTGCCAACAAATCCTCAACAATTTTCTCTGTATTTTCTGTTATCCCTCCCTGTTCTGGTACTCCAATCACTCGTAGGTTATTTCTCTTGATAGAGTCCCACATGATTCTTAAGGTTTCTTCATTTTTTTTTAATTCTTTTATCTGATTTTTCTTCAAATATATTAGTGCCAAGTGATTTATCTTCGAGTTCAGAAATTCTAGCTTCTACTTGATCAATTCTGCTCCTCTGACTTTCTATTGAGTTATCTAATTCTGTAATTTTATTGTTAATCATCTTCTGAATTTCAGATTGCTGTCTGTCTATGGATTTTTCCAGCTTATTAAACTTTTCATTATGTTCCTGAATAATCTTTCTGAGTTCTTCAGTTGCTTTATCTGTGTGTTTCTTGGCTTGTTCTGAGTATTGCCTCATTTCCTTCCTGATGTCTTGAAGGGTTCTGTATATTAAACTTTTGTGTTCTGCATCTGGCAATTCCAGAAATGCACTTTCATCTAAAAGATCCCTGGATTCTTTGTTTTGAGAGACTGTTGAGGTGATCTTGGCCTGTTTCTTTATGTGACTTAATATTGACTGTTGTCTCCGAGCCATCTGTAAGTTATTGTACTAGTTTATGCTTGCTTACTGTGTCGTAGCTGCTTGCTTTGCTTTGTTTTGTTTTGGTATACCCCTATGGGTTGCCTGAATGAGCTAGCTTGATTATTTTCACCTTTGGAGCTCTGGTGTCCTGTCCCCAGCTGGCTAGAGCTGTTATCAGGTATATCTGTCTAGGTGTCCATTCAGTTTTCTTGTATGAATTCAGCTCAGGTTTCCAGGTAGCTGATATCAAGTGTGTGGTACAGGTTCTGTCCTACAGTCTTAGAGGGGCAGGGGTGATTGGTGTATATACCTATATCTGATTGCAGCAGGGGGTCACGCTCTGAACAAGGCAGGGGGCTGAGAACCAACCCCCAAGTGTCTCTGAGGAAAATGCATCTCTGTTCCCTAGAGCGTGCTGGTGGGTGGGCTCTGCAGAGGGACCATGGGCACCCAAAATTTTTGTTGTAAGGGCTGGGAGGTACCAGTTATCCCTGGGCCCCTGTTGCAGGTGGTTGGGCGACCCAAGTGGAGCCAACAGTCCTTAGGTCCCTGTTGTGGGTAGGTGAGGACCTCGCTTAATAGGCAAAGCAATGTCAAATGTCAAACACCCACTTCTCCACCACATAGCTGAAATGGTTGGAGTTTGCCAACAAGGGCCTATTCTCCTGAAATAGGCCCACACAGGTCCATGCAGAAGGGAAATGTGCTCAAGGTCCACAGATGGTTTATGCCTGGACAGGAGCTGCTTCTGTCCTGAGCTCCCCCAGTTAATGGAGCTAGCAAATTATCTTTTCCCCCCAGTTGGAAATTTTTTCCTTCCCCAAGGCCGGGAGGACAGCTCCAGGTGCTCACCAGGGTCTGTCTCAGGCCTAGGGATTCACCTGCTGAAGCTGGGTTGAGGGGGGATGGGTGTGGTAAAACATACGCAAGTACTTAGCTTTTGCTGAGAGTTGTTCAGGTTCCGGAGGTGTGAATGGGCCGAGTGGCTGGCTGCTTCTCCCTGAGGAAACTGCGGCGGAAGCATAGGACCAGCCCGCCGCCTTCGCCACCACTGCTCCGGGAATGGCGCCTGAGGGCTCCCTGCGATTCAGGTCTGGTAACTCCTCTCCGCTTCTGAATGGTCTGTTCCTTCCCCTGCCCCTCAGTTCGTTGTCTAAGCTTGCCTTTGACCCTCAGGGCTCCCACCTTGTCACAAATATACTCGTTTCACTCGTTTTTTTCAGGTCTTTGTTGTAAAGGGGGCTCGACAGAATCGTCTGTCTATTCCACCATCTTGGCTCCACCTCCAGCTTCCAATTTTTTATGCAAGTCTCATAAAGCACTAATAAGTTTTTTTGCCCCCAAAATAAGGATTTTTCCTCTTATGCATTTAGAAGATCAAAAGTATAGTAGTTTCAGGAAATTGGAGGTGTTTCTTTATTTGAATTCTTAGGGTAACCACCCAGAAGAGTATAATGCACTGAAAACACTAAATATCACTAACGAAAATTAAAAAAGAAATAATATATCTTATGCCAAAGAATTGTGTTGGTTTTTGCCAAAGAATTATATTCTTTTTCTTGCTACATGTGAGAAAAATGTTCTCATTCTGGCCATTTTTGATCCACAAAGTATTTATCTCCTTATAACTCTTGGCACAAACTCCTTAAAAATAGAACATAATTTTAAAGTCAGATCATTTTCCTAGTGTCCTTTTCTTGGACACTGAGATTGTGCATTAAGATCATCATTTGATTCTTCAAAGTTACTTGTATCTTGTATTCTTACGCTAATTAATACATCTTTTTTCCTTCTTAATGTTTTACTTCTGATCTAGTGTATATCTTTCTGCTCCTGTTAACACAGAGAGATCTCTTTTCTTAATTTAGGATGAATCATTGTCCACTGGGTATGTGTGCTGTTTATTCTCTGATTAAATACCTGATATAAAATTTTTATAAAATTAGTGCAAAATATTATTATTCAATTATTATTGAATGAATGAGAGGCATGGCAGGCTGAGGATTTTCTCAGGTTGAAATATCTTAATGGTTGAGTCAGTTCATGAAGAGTTGAGGATCATGGACATTACATTAAAAACCCTAACAAAATGATTTAATTTCCACTCTTGGAACCATTCATAAGCATGCATTTGTTGCTACAAGTCCTATGGCTACTCAAAAATGATAGACAATGATATCCCCACAAATTTTCAGTGAATTCTCCTCATCATCCTCTAAACAAATATGTATATCTGTACAGCAACATTCGCCAAACTTTAACTATATATATTACCAGTTCTCCCTCTTTTCTGAAGAACTTATCCCTGCCATTCTGTCTTCACTCCATTGCATACATTGGGAGGAAATCCACCAGATTTGACCATTCTATTGTTATGAGTTGCCAATCACTTAGCTGTGACTCCTGGTGACTTTATGTATAACAAACTTTATGTAGAACAAAATATTGCCCCGTCTTGTGCCATCCTTGTGCCATCTTCACGACTGTTGGTATGCTGCAGTCCATTGTTGTGGTTACTTTGTCAGTCCATCTCATTGAGGGTTTCCTTCATTTTGACTGACCCTCTACTTTACCACTCATGATGTGCTTTTCTAGCTATTGATCTTTCCTGATGATGTGTCCACAGTAAGTGACCTGAAATCTCACCATCCTCACTTCTAAGGAGCATTCCAGTTATATTTCTTCTAATACTAATTTATTAGTTCTTCTGGCAGTCCACAGTATAGTCAACACTCTAGTAATCAGGGATATGCAAATTAAGACTACAATAAAATATCATTACACATCTATCAAAATGACTAAAATTTTTTAAAAAGTGGCAATACCCAATGTTTGTCAGGATTCTGAGAAACTAGATTTCTCATACATTGCTGGTGGAAATTACTGATGACTATTCAGTAAAACAGTATCATAGTTGCTCAAAAAAATAAACACTCACTAACCATTCAATGCAGCAATTACTTTGCTAGGCATTTATCCCTGACAAAGGAAATCTTACACCTATACAAAAATCCTGTACCAAATTGTTCATAGCAGTTTTGCTTATAATAGCCAAAACTGGGCAAACCAAAATGTCTCTCAATAAGCTGATAATTAAACAAACTGGTAAATTCATACCATGCTATACTACTCAGCAATGAAAAAGAACAAATCCTTAATAGACATAACTACTTGGATGAATCTCATGAGCATTATGCTGCATGAAAAAAAAAAAAAAGGCAATTTCTGAAAGTCACACATTATATGATTCATTTGTGTAACATTCTTGAAATAACAAATTTATAGAGATGGAAAACAGATTGGTGCTTTCCACGGGTTTTGGGATGGTGGGGTGTAGAGTGGAAAAAGGTGAGCGTGTCTGTAAAAGGGTAGCATGAGAAAGATCTTTAAAGTTATGGAATAGTTCTGTGTATTGATTGTGGTGGTTGTTACACAAATTAACATTTGTGATAAAAATCACATAGAGGTATACACACACTTTACAAAACCAGAAAACAAGCCCGTTGCCTTCGAGTCAGTCCTGACTCATAGTGACCCTAAAAGACAGAGTAGAACTTCCCCATAGGGTTTCCAAGGAGTGCCTGGTGGACTCGAACTGCCAACCTTTAGGTTAGTAGCTGTGGCTCTTAACCACTATGCCACCAAGGTTTCCAATACCTGTCCACCTCACAGAATTTTTTGTTAGATCATAGAAGATAATATATGCAAAGGATCTTTGAAAAACCTCAAGCACCTCACAAATACTCTACTATCACAATCAACTGTATTTATTAAATGTTCTCAATATATTGTACTTAACACTTATTAGCCAACTGCTAAATGGAAAGTGGTTTACCTACGCTACCTCTAAATCTCATAGGAACTGTGCATTATAAACAATTATCTTTGCATATAAGGCATGGTGTTTTAGAGAGGTGGGGTCTTGCTGGTCCATAGTAATTGGTTGAGCTCGAATTTGAACCAGGACGAGGTATTCTAAAGATGACGCTGTTCCCTCACACTGCACCTCTGAGCTTTACCAGTTATAAGGACATTTATTGGACACCAAAAACAAAACAAAACAAAACAAAAAGCTAAATGATCAATTGACCTTCTCAATAAGTTTTCAGTCTAAAACATGTTCAAGTTATCAACCATTTATTATACAGTTGACAGTGAACACTGTGCTAGTAAAATAAAAAATAATTGTGTATCTGTGCCTACAGAACTAAATAAATATCCCATGCTCCAATGTGGCTCTGTGCCCAGAGGTGAGACTGAAAAAAAAATTAACAACTCATTTTATTGGAAGTCTTCTTGACAAGAGATGCATTTTATGGTTTTTCCTTTTAAAGGAAAGAGGGAAGTTAATTTTAAAAGGAGAATGTAGAAAGAAACATGTGCAGAGATCAGGGCTGAGGAAAAAAAAGATGTGCCAGTAATCTTTGAGCTCTGTATGAATCATCTCCAAATAACAAACCAATTTCTTTTTTTTTTAAGTAAAGCAATAACTCTTTGGGAGTAGGGATCCAAATACATTTCATTACTATCAAATTCTCATGTCAACTGCTTTTAAAATTACTTAGAGTGCATAAGTGTACATAGGCCAGGGGCCCAAAATAAGTTTAGAGAAAGTGGTCAACCAGTGCAATGAGGCCGTGTCCATTCCGATCATGAGTCAGAAAGCATCAGTCTTCCCAGTGAAGGTGAGCAGTAAGCAGAATATGTGTGAATTTGGTGATAGGCTTGCTGTTTATATGCATGAATAAAATTGAAATAATTTTCTCTTACGTAGGAATGATGAACCTGGTCATCACATCTCTGTTTTCAGTTGAGTGTTTAAATGACATCATGTAAATCTCTGCCAGAGAGAATTAACTGAAAAAAGTGGCACTCCATGCTAAGTGCCCACCACAGAGACTGCTCAGGACAAAATAGCGACTCCAACCATATAAACAAGCCTGGTTTGGATCCAAATAGTGAACAATAAAAATGCTAAATTTCAGGAGGGTACATTTTTCGAAAGAGTGTGAAAAAAAGTGGGAGCAAGCCAGTGGGATAAAGTAATGGAAGTCTACAAAGGCCAGAAAAGGGAAATGGAAAATATTCAATGACAAATTAAGGCATGCCCAAGGGTTAGGAATGTCATATACCAATAAATACACTCAGAGTGGATAAAGGTCAACATGGATAAATAAGGAGGTACAGAAAGTAATCAAGGGTAAGAGAGAGGAATATGTGTGATATAAAACACTACATATAGAAGTAACTGAGAAGATTATAGAATGAATTCAAGTGTAAAAAATATATACAAAAAGCAAAGGTGAAAAATGAAAGGAAGATTGCAGAAAAGTTTAGATAAATATCAGAACATTTCTCAAAGATCCAAGGGACAAGAGGTCGTAGTAGGAGACAGTAGAATGCTGAAAGGAAGGGACAGGTAATTTATTGACAAAATGGTGAAATCTGAAGAATTAAATATATTCTTTAGCTCATTTTTCATAAAAGGATAAAGGAGTGGGTGGAGGCATGAGACAGACGCAGGCAGTCTTTGATGAGATGAAACCGTCTTAAAGGGCGATCAAGGAATTAGGAAATATGAAGGTGAAGAAAATTCTCTATTTTTTTTTTTTCTTTTACTTAAGAGACATCAGTAAATGTTAAATTTTATGTATCAGGTAAAATACTGGAGGGAAAAACTATGTCTAAAAAAGAAAACTAAATTTTCTGTATCTTCACCTTTAAAGTATGGTTTAAGTGTATATTCTGTTCCTGCTTTTTATGCTTGAGCTAAAGTATCCCATTTTGAGAAAAAAACTCTCCCTGTGTATATGTGTGTGTGTGTGTGTGTGTGTGTGTACTTATACAGAGAGAGAGAGAGAATGGGAGACAAAGAGAATCTTTATTTGGAAACAAAAACATACATGAACTGAGTTGACTAGGAAGTCCCACCTTTGATCTCAACGTACTTGAAATCTGAGTAATTTAAATAATTAAATTTGAATAGTGTCTTCTGTTTTTTTCTCTCTGAAATGATGTGGATAGCTTATTTTGACAATATATTTTATCCCATAAATAACTGGTCGTAAATATTATTTTTTTTTGTAGACTTAGAAGCAAATTATTTGCCTGATTTGGGGTCAACCTCAGCATTATTCAATGACATGGAAAAACTAATTATTAACTTTATGTAGAAAGGAAGTAAGCACCAGATAAAGAATAATAGGCCACAACTACAACAGCCTCCACCAGACTGAGTCTAGCACAACTAGATGGTGCCCGGCTACCATCACTGACTACTTTGACAGGGATCAAAATAGACAGTCCCAGACAGAGCTGGAGAAAAATGCAGGACAAAATTCTAACTCACAAAGAAGGCCAGACTTACTGGTCTGACAGAGACTGGAGAAACAAAAGGGTATGGCCCCTGGACACTCTTTTAACTCAGTACTGAAGTCACTCCTGAGGTTCACTCTTCAGCCAAAGATTAGACAGGCCCATAAAACAGAATGAGACTAAATGGGCACACCAGCCCAAGGGCAAGGACTGGAAGGCAGGAGGGAACAGGAAAGCTGGTAATGGGGAACCCAAAGTTGAGAAGGGAAGAGTGTTGACATGTTGTATAGTTGGTGACCAATGTCACAAAACAATATGTATATTGTTTAATGAGAATCTAACTTACTCTGTAAGCCTTCATCTAAAGTATTAAAAAAAAAAAAAAAAAACTAATATCCTATAGAGGCAGAAATTAAGGGAACATAGGTAGCTTTCAGCTAGGAAGTAAAAACCATAAATTACAGTGTTTCAGTACGTAGGCATGATTTTAAAGCAAAATAGATTGAACTTTAGGTCCTTATTTTATTATGTTCAGGGTCTCTACCCCAAGGGAGAGCTAATGAAACTCATCCTTACTCTCTGTTTTCCTCCCTTAAATCATGCCAAGGTGATGGTTGCTGTCCAGAGTCAAGGGCAAGAACAGTACTGGGTTATCAATTAGGAAATGGATCATTCACCCTGCATAATAAAAAATGATAGAGGCTCCTGAGTCTGCAGGATGTAACCTCTTTGCATTGTGTCTCTCTTTATTCACCATCATGACCCCTCTGCCTGGAGGAGCCCAAGCTCTGGGGTGAGTCACTTCAACCAGTTTCGTTGTGAGAATAAGTGGATTTCTTTGGAATATCTTAAGTACAGTAAAATTCCTGATAATTTTTTTGTAGCCCTAGAGTACACATCTGATACATATTGCTAGATTTTTTTTTTTTTTCATTTTGGCTGGTATCTTGAAAAAAAAAAAGATAAACATCCATTATCTAACAATAGTGAAATTAAACAGAAGAAAGTATTTATGATAACAGCCATTGCACATGTGGGGTTAATCATTAAGTTTATATTTGTCCAATAGTTCACATAGTTAGTTGGGAAATAGTAAAGTTATTCTTCAATTTACCCAGATAGAATTCAATTACTGTAGATGGTAGATAATCCACAACATCAAACATTAATATGTCTTTTAAAAATTTATTTTTTGAAAAAAAATTCTTGAAAAGTCACATGAAATGAATTTTTTTTGACTATTGCGACCCGCTATTTCTAGCTATGGGATAGAAAAGACCCATAAAACTCTAGAGTTAGAATAGGAATTAGGCTAATGAGGAACCAAAAGGATGAAACCTCTAGAATTGTGTAATTTAATTAAATATAAAAAAAATTAAATATAGGTACCATAAAGTCATACACAAATAGGAGATTTAGTCTAACAAATCTGATTGTCCACTTCAACATTTTAGGAAAATTAGGCAATAAATTAAGGGATTTTTATGGATATAATTGACCTTGAATTTAGAAAGAATTTTTAATACCCTGTGCTATTAAAACAAAGACTTATTGTCAGGGTTAATAAGTATGGCATTAAAGATGATTCATGAAAATGGGTGAAATTGAAAGAAATAAAGAAAAAAGAAAGCGTGGATTATTTCATCCTGTTCCATGTGCAAATATGATTTCACAGGCTAAGCATGGTGGAGTCAATAAAATGGCATCTGGAGAAGGTCTGTCTAGGTGTTTGCAACACTGATGTTAACATTAAAAAAATGGAGAAGAAGAAAAGAAATGGAAAAAGAAAAAATGTCTCAGTATTCAGAATAGAAGGAAAATATCTAGATTCTTCCAGAACTATTGTATTTTTAAGATTTCTTCAACCACCACCAGGCCACCAGGAAGTGGGATGAATTCCTTTAACCTGAAGTTGCATGTTGACTCAATTATCACACTATCTTTCATTTCACAATTAAATTATCTCAGCCTCTTTCACACAGGAAACATGTCTAGGACTAGATTCACACAGATTTAGGTTGACTGAATTTCATCTCCAAACCATGCTATTGCCTGCCCTGGCCTCTCTGATACCTCAGCATGGGAAAGAAATCCACTGAAGACTCAGGCATACAAAATGAAGAAATAGGGGTAGGGGAGAAAATGCTCGAAGGTACCCTTTGACCAATGAGAGACAAGAGCCTATGGATAAATTCTTCCTCCTTCCTTCCTCTACACAGCTGGTTCTGAGACACATTTTATATAAATCCATACAAGATCACATTTCATTGTAAGGACTAATGTGTGCCTGACCCAAGCCATGGTTTTTTCAATCCCCTCACATGCATGGGAAAGCTGGACAATGAATAAGGAAGACTGAAGAATTGACTCCTTTGAATTATGGTATTGGTGAAAAATATTGAATATATACCATGGACTGCCAGAAGAACAAACAAATCTGTTTTGGAAGAAGTACAGCCAGAATGCTCCTTAGAAGCAAGGATGGACCAGTCCCTGGAGAAGGACATCATGCTTCCTAAAGTAGAGGGTCAGCGAAAAGAGGAAGATCCTCAATAAGATTGATTGACACAGTGGCTGCAACGATGGGCTCAAGCATAACAATTGTAAGGATGGGGCAGAACCAGGCAGTTTTTCACTCTGTTGTACGTAGGGTTGCTATGAGTTGTTACAGACTTGATGGCACCTAACAACAATAGACGATCACACTTGATCAAGGAATAAGTCACTCTTAGCAATGGCTAACAGAATATCCATGTTTGGCTCTTCCCTCTCCGCACTCCCATTTTCCTATTTTTGCTCCTCTCTCCCTCTCCCCTCTCACTTCTGCTCTTTCATAATGAAAATAGGCAGTGAATTCAAGCATCTCCACCTCTTCTTTTTAAGGCCACTGAGATGGTAAGATTGTGTGTCGACTTGGCTGGGCCATGATTCTCAGTGTTCATGTGTGATCACCCCCATGATGGGATCTGCTGTGAGTAACCAGTCAGCTAAAAGGGAGTTTCCTTGTGCATGTAGCCTGCATCCAAATATAAGTGGACTTTCTGGCTTTTGCCTGCTCTGGATCCTGTAGCTGCCTCCTGTTCATCTGACTTCTGGTTCTTGGGACTTGAGCTAGAAGCTTATCTGCCAGTCTTGGGATTTGTCAGTCTTCACAGCCTGTGAGCAAAAGCCTTGCTCTCTAACCTGCTGAGCTTGGGTTCACCAGCCCTTGCAGCTATGTGAAGCAGAAGTCTCTATCCTGATCCACGGACTTGAGATACTCCAGTGTCTACAATTGTACGAGCCCTTTCCTTAACATAAATCTCCCTATACATATTTATATGCTTTACCGGTTTTGCTTCTCTGAAGAACCCAGCCTAAGACAATCACACTTTGGCTTTCACAGGCATTCTGAATATGTGACATATATTGGAAACCCTGGTGGTATAGTGGTTAAGTGCTACAGCTGCTAACCAAAAGGTGGACAGTTTGAATCCACCAGGCACTCCTTGGAAAATCTATGGGGGCAGTTCTACTCTGTCCTGTACAGTCGCTATGAATTGGAATTGACTTGATGGCAGTGATTTTGGGTTTTTTTGGATATGGACTGGGGCAAAGTAGTGGGTGAGTGCTCTTCACAAGTACTGCTGTTAAAAAGTGTTGCCATAAACCGCAACTATCCCAGTGTTTGCTCCAGATTTTTGCTCATTCCCTTCAGTCCTTTACTTTTGTTCTAGGGAGATAAATGTTTAATCATTATTCAATAAGACTTAGAAGTCAGAAGTCTTCAGAATGGTAATAAAAGCAGATTCTTCTTCCCCCCCACCCCCACATGGCTTTGGCTTCATATCAGTACATGAATATATGAATACACGTGAATGTATGAATACATGTGTATTTTTTACAGTTCTTTGCATTCAAAGTAATGTTTCCATGATCCCTCCTAAATTGCCAAGTTCAGGGTTAAAGTATTTATAAATAGAAGTTTGTTTGTTTTATCAGAACTGCTTCCTTATTGTGTACCAAGCCCATTAACAGTTGTTTTATATGACTATAGATATCAGACTATTGTATAGGAGTTTTTCTGTTGCCCCAGAATTGGCGCGCAGTCACACACCTAAAAGTAAGCCATTCCAATCCCAACAATCTTTCTTTGAGGCTTACTAAAAATCAAAACCAAACCCACTGCAGTCAAGTCAATTCTGGCTCCCAGCGACCCAACAGGGCAGAGTAGAACTGCCCCATAGGGTTTCCAAGTAGCAGCTGGTGGATTCAAACTGCTAATCTTTTGCACCACCAGGGCACTGCACCACCACTGCACCACCAGGGATCCTGAGGCTTTCTAGGAAGTGAAATAATCAATCATGCTGCTACCCACATATCACCGAGGAATACCCAGCTGTACCCCTTTGCTGACCCAATATAGTCACGAACCTGCGAAAGTAGTTTCCATGGTGGCATGAAATCCATCCTCCAACAAGCCAGATGAGAGAAAGTTCCAAGGAAACTGCTTATAACAAATCAGAATGCCTACGAGAAGAAGAAACTGAGTTCTCGTTTCCCATTTGGAGGTTCAGCAGATAGTGCATTTGTTAGTCTGCCCCTATGCCTATCTGGGTAGTGAAGAAGAAGATTGGAGAGCCATGGTGCTGGAAAAGTCTGTACCCCCGCAGATGGACATGACAGAACTTTTCCCCCTACCCTGTGGCCCAAGAGGTTGATCGATCATTGATGATAGATAGGCTTGAGCCATTTTTTTAGCACTTACCCAACAGGCTTTGGGACTTAGGGCCAATAGCTGGAGCACAGGAGATGTCAAGCCTAGCTGGATCTCCCACTTCAGACACTGTGAAGTACAGTATCCCCTCCGACATACTCACACGTGAAACCTTGTATGTCTGACATGGAGGACAACCATAATGGAATTCAGAGAAACTACATTAATCAAGAAGGCGATCACCACCAAAAAGCCAGCTAATTAGAGACACTTGTTCTTTTCCCTCTCTATCCCTTCCCAACACATGGGAATAGCTAGGCCTGGAGAGAGAGGATGAAGAGGTAAATTGAGGTATGCTGGGGAGACACACCATACCCAGTGACAGTTTCATCTCAAGATTGATTTTGGTGCTGTGTTTGAGGATCTGAGTTAAATCAAGCTTCAGACTAAAGTAGTAAATCAAACAGAGCTTTAGTACCCAAATTATCTGAAAGTCATGAAATCCTCCCAAGATTTCACTAAGCAACTAAAATCAAAGATTCAAGAGTAACGTTGGGAATACAGATTGGAGAAAGGCAAATTCTTTTCACATTGATTTCATTCCAAGCAGAGACAGGGCAATAAACCAGCTGTAAATTTTATGGAATTTATTCCTCTTAGCAGCTTTACAATGCATGAATTCTTATCTCTACTTTTTGAAGAATAAAAAACTGAAAGTCAGGTTGGTTAAGTAACATACCCAAGGTCCCACAACCAGTGCTCGGTGGAATGTGAACCCGAGGACTTGGACTTCAAAGCCACACTCTTTCTAAAATATCCCACTACTGGAATTTTCTAACATTCTGTGTGGAAATCTCTAAGTTTAGTTAAAATTTAGTATCCTTTGTGCAGGATATCCAAAACCAAAACCAAACACTCTGCCTTCAAGTCAATTCCAACTCCTACAAACCCTATAGGACAGGGTAGAACTGCCCCATAGGGTTTCCAAGGAGCAGCTGGTGGATTCGAACTGCCGACCTTTTGGGTAGCAGAAGAGCTGTTAACCACTGCACCTCCAGGGTTCCAAGTCAGGTATAGAGCCCTACAATTCAATATTCTCTTGTCCTTTATAAATATACATCACAGATTAATAATGGCATTATTTCTAAGGTTCATAAATGCCTTAAATTTTTTTCAAGCAGAAATCATGTTATACTATCTCTAATTATATTTGTCCATGGCCTAAACAATTCAATAATGTTATTAATTATATTTCAATACCCTGTATTTTAACATTACTTTTAATAAAGAATCCATCAAATTTTGGGATCATTTTATCTATCTGCAGTATTTTTTAATCATTTCCCACCAAGAAGCACTAAACTGCAGAAGTGGTGGCTTGGGAGTCCTACTATTATGGGACCCTTTTTAAAAATTTGCATAATAGACCAAGGTCCCTGGGTGGTATAAACGCTTTGTGCTTGACTACCTGAGCCTTGGTGGTGCAGTGGTTAAGCATTTGGGTGCTAACCAAAAGGTTGGCAGTTCGAATGCACCAGCCCCCTTGGCTTTACTAACCTAAAGGTTGTCAGTTCGAACACACTCGTGGTACCATGGAAGAAAGGCCTGGCAAGCTGCTTCCATTAAGATTACAGCCAAGAAAACCCTATGGAGCAGTTCTACTCTGCACACATGGGGTCACCATGCATCAAAATTGGCAAGATGGCAACAAATTGGGGTTTTTAGGTTATACCTAGGCCAATGGCATATCTATTGTCACTCCTGCTAAAAATTTATAATTTTGTTTTCTCTAGTCTCTTTCAATAGTGTGCTATTAGGTTCCTGTTTATTCTTAAGATTCCAAACCCTTCTTTTCACACATACTTACACACCCCTTACCCAAACACCAGGAAGTCAGATTCCCACTGCGTCCTCCATGCCTGCACTGTCTCCCCTACACGTCCTTCTTTCATCGCAACACCATTTCAAAGACTCCTGTGTGGCCAGAAAAGCTGACCCCAGGAGGTCACTGCTGAGTGGAAGGAAGCTGAAGATGTTGCTTGTGAGGGCTGGTTAGCCTCTAAAGAATACATGAGCAGAATTTAATTCTATTTTTCACCCCACTCAGAGAGCTTTAGTATACCTCTTTTATCCAGCTAAATTTAATTTAATTGCATGCGATTCTATGGAGATTTTATGTTGCTGTTCATTGCATCTGTTTATGCTTTGACTTCTTGACTCCTGTCATGCAGACTATGGATCTAAACATTCATATAAAATAACTGCTGCTTTATGAAGCAGTAACCTTTTTTTATTTCTTTTGTGCTACCCTGATTGTGTGAAGATTGTAATCTTAGTCCCCTGCAGAAAACCAAAATGCTTCCTTTTTGAACTTACTACCAAGAGAAGAATGACTGTATCTGCTTTAGAGCTTCCCTCATCATTGCCAACCTCCAGAATGGGCCAGGCATAGGTCTGATGTTTTCAGAGAACTGGTCCAGAGGAGAAGAGGGAGGCAAATCGGTGGAGTGAGGGTATCAAGTGGGAAGAGATGAGGCACACTGAACCTGGGTTAAGGACAGACAGACTTCCCAGAATGTCAAGTTAGTCTACTTTTGATCAAAGCCAAAGCTTAGACTACCACCAAAGTCAAGGGAGGAGTCAGCTCTTCCTCTTCCCTTTTCTGAATGCGGAAAGTTGGCTTGTGCCTGTTCAATATCAAACCATATTAAAAAAAAAATCAAACTTGTTTGTATCCCAACTTACTTGTGTTTAAATCCTCTGTATGTGCAAGCCAAATATTTCTAAGGATATTTTAGATTTTAAAGGGTATGCTCAATGTACTGTTGAATAGGTTCTTTTGCAGGATGGATATTTGTCATAACAATTGCTGACACTGAACTGACACACACTGGTAAACACCTCCACAATAATGTGAAGATGAAATGGGGAGAAAAAGTCTGGCTTTGTTATGACTTCGAAGGAAAGCCAGCCTCTACTGTACCCCCACCATCAACTAGCACTAGCAAATGAAAGTGATCAGCATATTCTAGGGGGAAAAAAAAAAAAAGAGTATGGTTTTCAATTCCCACCAATGTCATTTCTGAAACACTTGGCATAAGACCTATGTGACGGGAGGCTGTTATTTGGTTTTCCCAATTCTGAAAATTACAGAGAGGAAATCACAGGCTGGTATCAGGTGTCCAAATCTTCAACTCAAAGGGTGAATCATAAAACTATTATAAAAAATGCATCCTGCTGCAATGACAGCTGTCATCCCAAATCTAGCCAGTGCAGAGAACTGTGGCGACAGTCATTAATGACTTAAATGTGAAATTAGCTTGTGGCGTTTAACAGCCTGGACATGAAACTTTTCAAAAAAGCTATTGGAAGTAAAACATCACCCTGTTGATGATGGAAAAACCAGCCTAGGGGTATGAGATCATTTAAATAATTATGTATTGTATGTTGATGTTATTGTGTGGGCTTTTGTGTCTGTCCCAGTTGTGAGAAGGTAAAACTTAAGTTAAAGGGACTGCTCGTTTCATTACTGTTGATTTCAATGTTGGCAGATCTGTCCTTGTTTGCAATTTTAGGAAATGTGCAAAATCCCAGTATGACCAACACAAAGAATCATAGCATTTTAGAGCAGAAGAGTCAAAGAGATTTTATAGGCTCCTATTTTACAGGAAAGCACACTGAGATTCAGAGAGAAGGTAAATTGCTAGCTGACGTTTCTACAACCGATTCGTTGCAGAGGAAGTGCTGGACTTGTAAAAGTTCAAATTTTTGTTCGGTAGTGAGTCAAACACATTTTAATAACTGAAGCAAACCTGAGGGCTTAAAAAATTTTGTTCTCAGGCCTCGCTTTAATGATTTCTCCTCTGTTAGGATTTTACCTCCAAGTGTTTGGTGTCTTCGAATTATGGCAAGAAAGCAGGAATTCTGTTCCCATCCATCCTGATTCTTGAAGACAGGAAATTTAGGACCTGCAAAACTGAGTCTTCAATACAGGCTCCCATAAGTCAATCACATAGAGAAATGAAAGAAGAGTTATAAGGGGCCTCTTGTTTCAAAGTGAGCCACATCAGAAAGCTGTGGAATGAAAAATTTCACGTACAATACCTTGGAGTAAAATACCAGGCGATCATGGAGTAAGAAAACCAAACTTCATTGGATTTTCTTTTTCCTATGGAACCCTGAAGATACTTTCTCTGGTGTGCAATGCTTTGAGATGTCATTCAGAACTTGGGAGGTTACTGAAATTCTGAGATAATTTTTTTTCTAACCACTGTGCTGGACTCTTCTCAAAAGCATGTCTGGGCACAGCACTCACCCTTCAGGTCTTTGGCCAGGCTCTTTGTTCCACAGCACCTAGAAGGCAAAAGAGCTGTAGTAAATCACAGACTTTTGATGATATAGGAGAGAGAGAAGTACAAAAAAAAAAAAATCCCCTGTGGCTCAATAGACTGATTCCTGCACATTACCAGACTTTGTTACTCTTTTATCCCTCCCCTTCCAAAGTCCTAGCGCTCGTTCCATTTCTAGCTGGATTCCTGGAATCACTTGTTGACAGTACGCTCTCAAAAAAAAAAAAAAAAAAAAAAAACTCAAGGAACCACTTTTGTTATCTACACTGTGATCTTTGCTTTAAACCATTTGAACATGAGCTATGTGAGATCTGATTCTACAGGGTTTATTAAAGTAAATTGTCTGAGCAAATATGTCTGTTCCATTTGATTCTGAAGAATAATTGGTTAATAAGAGAATGATTACTTTGTTCAGACATGATTACTGAAAAAATGTTTCATCCATATGTTGCTGAATAATGGGAAAATCTCCAGTGAAAGGGGGACAATGATTAGAAGAAACAAGATAGCTCAAAAAAATATTCCCTAATGTGTTACTAAATTTTTTTTAAACAGGCCAACTCTAAGTATAAAGTTTCTTTGTATAAGCCTGGAAGTTCAAAATCCATAACTGGATTAAGCTGTTTGTTGAAATAGCATTGGGTAAGTTTCTTTGTATTTGGAAATAAAAAAAAAAAAAAAAAAAAACTGTGACTTCTGATAAATTCTGCAACCGTAACAACTGTTTGCTATCCTAATATCTTCTGTGTAGCCTAATGTTATTCAAATTGTGGCATTAAAAGAGCTAAACTATTGCTATGAGTTTAATTGTGTCCTCCAAAAAGATATGTTGAAGCCCTAACCTCTGGTACCTTTGAATGTGACCTTAGTCAGAAATAAGGTCTTCTAAAATGGAGCAGAGCAGGTCCTAATCCCATTCCGATGGTGTCCTCTAAGCAAGGGGAACAGACAGATACAGAAGAACAACCACATGACTACAGAAACAGATGCAAGCCATGGAACACCAAGGATTGCTGGGAGCCACCAGAAGCTAGGAGAGCAGCGTGGGACAGTTTTTCCCTCAGAGTGCTCAGAAGGAATTAGCATGGCCTAGACCCTGATTTGGACTTCTCAGGCTGTGAGACTATACCTTTCTGTTCTTTAAAGCCCCCCACTTTGTGATGTTTTGCTAAGGCAGCCTTAGGAAACTACCACAGCTATACATTGATGACCGCGTTGCTGTCGAGTGGATTCCAACTCATAGCGACCCTGGCCTTGCAGTGGTTAAGAGGTCGGCTGCTAACCAAAAGGTTGGCCCTTCCACTCCACCAGCTGCTCTTTGGAACCCTATGGGACAGTTCTACTCTGTCGTATAGGGTCGCTACTGGTGGGAATGGACTCCACAGCAACAGGTTTTTTTTTTTTCAGGACAGAGTTGAACTGCCCAGTAGGGTTTCCTGGAGCCCTGGTGGTGCAGTGGTTAAGAGTTTGGCTGCTAATGAAAAGGTAGGCAGTTTGAATCCACCAGCTGATCCTCGGAAACCCTATGGGGCAATACTACTCTGTCCTATAGGGTCGCTGTGAGTCTGAGTCGACTCAATGACAACTTTTTTAATTTTTTTAAGGGGGTTTTTCAAGGAGTGGCTGATGGATTCAAATGCCAACCTTTTGCTTAGCAGCCAAGCTCTTAACCACTGCACTACCAGGGCCCTATATATATTGATGTATTTCAAAATATTCATCAATATTTTTTATTAAGACTTCTTCACAAGAATATGAATACATAACAGCTTTATAGGTTAGTTGTCCTTTGAGCAGTGGCATACAGGACATTGTGTATTTATCAGTTAAACTTTTATTTTAAACGGTCGGTGGTGGCAAAGAGACCACTTGACACATTCCAAATTTCTCAAGTTAGTTAAAATCAAATAGAGCAGTTAGTTCGTCTCAATAGAACTGTTTTGGCTCATTCAGTTGCCATATAGAAGGATGAATGATTCGTCTGAAGAACAGGGTTTTCCCTTCATCCTGAAGACTCACCTTCATCCTTACCCAAAAAACACTCCAGCTTTAATTTCACACAAGTCTGGAAATGCCAAAACAATTGACTACTTAAATTCAAATCTGATTTTTCTGTTAATGAATAATCCACTATTTTTAAGTTGGAGCTATATTTTATTCCCAGAAGTGTGCTTCATGAGCAATAAATGAGCATGATCTAAACATCTATGAACAGAGCTGAAGGATGTAATCACAGAAAATTGCAAATAAGCGATTAACTTGAACTTCTCACGTATTTAAAGTACAAAGTGTTACGGCCACCGACTCAGAACAATTCACTTTTCCTGAGAATCAGGAAGGTTTCACAGAGTACCAACTATTTCTGTGTGGTTTTTTTTTTTTTTTTATAATAACTTTTATTAAGCTTCAAGTGAACGTTTACAAATCCAATCAGTCTGTCACATATAAGTTTACATACATCTCACTCCCTACTCCCACTTACTCTCCCCGTCTTGAGTCAGCCCTTTCAGTCTCTCCTTTCTTGACAATTTTGCCGGCTTCCCTCTCTCTCTATCCTCCCATCCCCCCTCCAGACAAGAGTTGCCAACACAATCTCAAGTGTCCACCTGATATAATTAGCTCACTCTTCATCAGCATCTCTCTCCCACCCGCTGACCAGTCCCTTTCATTTCTGATGAGTTGTCTTCGGGGATGGTTCCTGTCCTGTGTCAACTGAAGGTCTGGGGAGCATGGCCGCCGGGATTCCTCCAGTCTCAGTCAGACCATTAAGTTTGGTCTTCTTATGAGAATTTGGGGTCTGCATCCCACTGATCTCCTGCTCCCTCAGGGGTCCTCTGCTGAGCTCCCTGTCAGGGCAGTCATCAATTGTGGCCGGGCACCAACTAGTTCTTCTGGTCTCAGGATGATGTAGGTCTCTGGATCATGCGGCCCTTTCTGTCTCTTGGGCTCTTAGTTGTCATGTGGGCTTGGTGTTCTTCATTTTTCTTTGCTCCCGGTGGGTTGAGACCAATTGCTGCATCTTAGATGGCTGCTTGTTAGCATTTAAGACCCCAGACGCCACATTTCAAAGTGGGATGCAGAATGATTTCATAATAGAATTATTTTGCCAATTGACTTAGAAGTCCCCACAAACCATGCTCCCCAGACCCCCGCGCTTGCTCCGCTGACCTTTGAAGCATTCATTTTATCCCAGAAACTTCTTTGCTTTTGGTCCAGTCCAATTGAGCTGACCTTCCATGTATTGAGTGTTGTCTTTCTCTTCACCTAAAGCAGTTCTTATCTACTGATTAATCAATAAAAAAAACCCTCTCCCACCCTCCCTCCCTCCCCCCCTCGTAACCACAAAAGTATGTGTTCTTCTCAGGTTTACTGTTTCTCAAGATCTTATAATAGTGGTCTTATACAATATTTGTCCTTTTGCCTCTGACTAATTTCGCTCAGCATAATGCCTTCCAGGTTCCTCCATGTTATGAAATGTTTCAGAGACTCGTCACTGTTCTTTATCGATGCGTAGTATTCCATTGTGTGAATATACCACAATTTATTTACCCATTCATCCGTTGATGGACACCTTGGTTGCTTCCAACTTTTTGCTATTGTAAACAGAGCTGCAATAAACATGGGTGTGCATATATCTGTTTGTATGAAGGCTCTTGTATCTCTAGGGTATATTCCTAGGAGTGGGATTTCTGGGTTGTATGGTAGTTCTATTTCTAACTGTTTAAGATAACGCCAGATAGATTTCCAAAGTGGTTGTACCATTTTACATTCCCACCAGCAGTGTATGAGAGTTCCAATCTCTCCGCAGCCTCTCCAACATTTATTATTTTGTGTTTTTTGGATTAATGCCAGCCTTGCTGGTGTGAGATGGAATCTCATCGTAGTTTTAATTTGCATTTCTCTAATGGCTAATGATCGAGAGCATTTTCTCATGTATCTGTTGGCTGCCTGAATATCTTCTTTAGAGAAATGTGTGTTCATATCCTTTGCCCACTTCTTGATTGGGTTGTTTGTCTTTTTGTGGTTGAGTTTTGACAGAATCATGTAGATTTTAGATATCAGGCGCTGGTCGGAGATGTCATAGCTGAAAATTCTTTCCCAATCTGTAGGTGGTCTTTTTACTCTTTTGGTGAAGTCTTTAGATGAGCATAGGTGTTTGATTTTTAGGAGCTCCCAGTTATCGGGTTTCTCTTCATCCTTTTTGGTAATGTTTTGTATTCTGTTTATACCTTGTATTAGGGCTCCTAGGGTTGTCCCAATTTTTTCTTCCATGATCTTTATCGTTTTAGTCTTTATGTTTAGGTCTTTGATCCACTTGGAGTTAGTTTTTGTGCATGGTGTGAGGTATGGGTCCTGTTTCATTTTTTTGCAAATGGATATCCAGTTATGCCAGCACCATTTGTTAAAAAGGCTGTCTTTTCCCCAGTTAATCGACACAGGTCCTTTGTCAAATATCAGCTGCTCATACGTGGATGGATCTATGTCTGGGTTCTCTATTCTGTTCCATTGGTCTATGTGTCTGTTGTTGTACCAATACCAGGCTGTTTTGACTACTGTGGCTGTATAATAGGTTCTGAAGTCAGGTAAGGTGAGGCCTCCCACTTTCTTCTTCTTTTTCAGTAGTGCTTTGCTTATCCGGGGCTTCTTTCCCTTCCATATGAAATTGGTGATTTGTTTCTCTATCCCCTTAAAATATGACATTGGAATTTGGATCGGAAGTGCGTTAAATGTATAGATGGCTTTTGGTAGAATAGACATTTTTACTATGTTAAGTCTTCCTATCCATGAGCAAGGTATGTTTTTCCACTTAAGTATGTCCTTTTGAATTTCTTGTAGTAGAGCTTTGTAGTTTTCTTTGTATAGGTCTTTTACATCCTTGGTAAGATTTATTCCTAAGTATCTTATCTTCTTGGGGGCTACTGTGAATGGTATTGATTTGGTTATTTCCTCTTCGGTGTTCTTTTTGTTGATGTAGAGGAATCCAAGTGATTTTTGTATGTTTATTTTATAACCTGAGACTCTGCCAAACTCTTCTATTAGTTTCAGTAGTTTTCTGGAGGATTCCTTAGGGTTTTCTGTGTATATAATCATGTCATCTGCAAATAGTGATAACTTTACTTCTTCCTTGCCAATCCGGATACCTTTTATTTCTTTGTCTAGCCTGATTGCCCTGGCTAAGACTTCCAACACGATGTTGAATAAGAGTGGTGATAAAGGGCATCCTTGTCTGGTTCCCGTTCTCAAGGGAAATGCTTTCAGGTTCTCTCCATTTAGAGTGATATTGGCTGTTGGCTTTGCATAGATGCCCTTTATTATGTTGAGGAATTTTCCTTCAATTCCTATTTTGGTAAGAGTTTTTATCATGAATGGGTGTTGGACTTTGTCAAATGCCTTTTCTGCATCAATTGATAAGATCATGTGGTTTTTGTCTTTTGTTTTATTTATGTGATGGATTACATTAATGGTTTTTCTGATATTAAACCAGCCTTGCATACCTGGTATAAATCCCACTTGATCAGGGTGAATTATTTTTTTGATGTGTCGTTGGATTCTATTGGCTAGAATTTTGTTGAGGATTTTTGCATCTATGTTCATGAGGGATATAGGTCTATAATTTTCTTTTTTTGTAATGTCTTTACCTGGTTTTGGTATCAGGGAGATGGTGGCTTCATAGAATGAGTTGGGTAGTATTCCGTCATTTTCTATGCTTTGGAATACCTTTAGTAGTAGTGGTGTTAACTCTTCTCTGAAAATTTGGTAGAACTCTGCAGTGAAGCCGTCCGGGCCAGGACTTTTTTTTGTTGGGAGTTTTTTGATTACCGTTTCAATCTCTTTTTTTGTTATGGGTCTATTTAGTTGTTCTACTTCTGAATGTGTTAGTTTAGGTAGGTAGTGTTTTTCCAGGAATTCATCCATTTCTTCTAGGTTTTCAAATTTGTTAGAGTACAATTTTTCATAATAATCTGAAATGATTCTTTTAATTTCATTTGGTTCTGTTGTGATGTGGTCCTTCTCATTTCTTATTCGGGTTATTTGTTTCCTTTCCTGTATTTCTTTAGTCAGTCTAGCCAATGGTTTATCAATTTTGTTAATTTTTTCAAAGAACCAGCTTTTGGCTTTGTTAATTCTTTCGATTGTTTTTCTGTTCTCTAATTCATTTAGTTCAGCTCTAATTTTTAGTATTTGTTTTCTTCTGGAGCCTGATGGATTCTTTTGTTGCTCACTTTCTATTTGTTCAAGTTGTAGGGACAGTTCTCTGATTTTGGCTCTTTCTTCTTTTTGTATGTGTGCATTTATTGATATAAATTGGCCTCTGAGCACTGCTTTTGCTGTGTCCCAGAGGTTTTGATAGGAAGTATTTTCATTCTCGTTGCTTTCTATGAATTTCCTTATTCCCTCCTTGATGTCTTCTATAACCCAGTCTTTTTTCAGGAGGGTATTGTTCATTTTCCAAGTATTTGATTTCTTTTCCCTCGTTTTTCTGTTATTGATCTCTAGTTTTATTGCCTTGTGGTCTGAGAAGATGCTTTGTAATATTTCGATGTTTTGGACTCTGCAAAGGTTTGTTTTATGACCTAATATGTGGTCTATTCTAGAGAATGTTCCATGTGCACTAGAAAAAAAAGTATACTTTGCAGCAGTTGGGTGGAGAGTTCTGTATAAGTCAATGAGGTCAAGTTGGTTGATTGTTGTAATTAGATCTTCCGTGTCTCTGTTTAGCTTTTTACTGGATGTCCTGTCCTTCTCCGAAAGTGGTGTGTTGAAGTCTCCTACTATAATTGTGGAGGTATCTATCTCGCTTTTCAGTTCTGTTAAAATTTGATTTATGTATCTTGCAGCCCTGTCATTGGGTGCGTAAATATTTAATATGGTTATGTCTTCCTGATCAATTGTCCCTTTTATCATTATATAGTGTCCTTCTTTATCCTTTGTGGTGGATTTAAGTCTAAAGTCTATTTTGTCAGAAATTAATATTGCTACTCCTCTTCTTTTTTGCTTATTGTTTGCTTGATATACTTTTTTCCATCCTTTGAGTTTTAGTTTGTTTGTGTCTCTAAGTCTAAGGTGTGTCTCTTGTAGGCAGCATATAGATGGATCGTGTTTCTTTATCCAGTCTGTGACTCTCTGTCTCTTTATTGGTGGTGCATTTAGTCCATTTACATTCAGGGTAATTATAGATAAATAAGTTTTTAGTGCTGTCATTTTGATGCCTTTTTATGTGTGTTGTTGACAATTTCATTTTTCCACATACTTTTTTGTACTGAGGCGTTTTTCTTAGTAAATTGTGAGATCCTCATTTTCATAGTGTTTGACTTTATGTTAGTTGAGTCGTTACGTTTTTCTTGGTTTTTGTCTTGAGTTATAGAGTTGTTATGCTTTTTTGTGGTTACCTCATTATATACCCCTATTTTTCTAAGTAAAAACCTAACTTGTATTGTTCTATATCGCCTTGTATCACTCTCCATATGGCAGTTCAATGCCTCCTGTATTTAGTCCCTCTTTTTGATTATTGTGATCTTTTACCTATTGACTTCCATAATTCCCTGTTATGTGTGTTTTTTTTTTTTTAATTAATCTTAATTTGTTTGTTTTTGTGATTTCCCTATTTGAGTTGATATCAGGACGTTCTGTTTTGTGACCTTGGGTTGTGCTGATATCTGATATTATTGGTTCTCTGACCAAACAATATCCTTTAGTATTTCTTGTAGCTTTGGTTTGGTTTTTGCAAATTCTCTAAACTTGTGTTTGTCTGTAAATATCTTAATTTCGCCTTCATATTTCAGAGAGAGTTTTGCTGGATATATGATCCTTGGTTGGCAGTTTTTCTCCTTCAGTGTTCTGTATATGTCGTCCCATTCCCTTCTTGCCTGCATGGTTTCTGCTGAGTAGTCAGAACATATTCTTATTGATTCTCCCTTGAAGGAAACCTTTCTTTTCTCCCTGGCTGCTTTTAAAATTTTCTGTTTATCTTTGGTTTTGGTGAGTTTGATGATAATATGTCTTGGTGTTTTTCTTTTTGTATCAATCTTAAATGGGGTTCGATGAGCATCTTGGATAGATATCCTTTCGTCTTTCATGATGTCAGGGAAGTTTTCTGTCAGAAGTTCTTCAACTATTTTCTCTGTGTTTTCTGTCCCCCCTCCCTGTTCTGGGACTCCAATCACCCGCAGGTTATCCTTCTTGATAGAGTCCCACATAATTCTTAGGGTTTCTTCATTTTTTTTAATTCTTTTATCTGATTTTTTTTCAGCTATGTTGGTGTTGATTCCCTGGTCCTCCAGATGTCCCAGTCTGCATTCTAATTGCTCGAGTCTGCTCCTCTGACTTCCTAGTGTGTTGTCTAATTCTGTTATTTTATTGTTAATCTTTTGGATTTCTACATGTTGTCTCTCTATGGATTCTTGCAACTTATTAATTTTTCCAGTATGTTCTTGAATAATCTTTTTGAGTTCTTCAACAGTTTTATCAGTGTGTTCCTTGGCTTTTTCTGCAGATATCCTAATTTCATTTGTGATATCATTAAGCATTCTGTAAATTAGTTTTTTTATATTCTGTATCTGATAATTCCAAAATTGTATCTTCATTTGGGAAAGATTTTGATTCTTTTGTTTGGGGGGTTGGAGAAGCTGTCATGGTCTGCTTCTTTAAGTGGTTTGATATGGATTGTTGTCTCTGAGCCATCACTGGGAAACTAGTTTTTCCAGAAAATCCGCTAAAAAAAAACTGCAGTCAGATCCCTATCAGAATTCTCCCTCTGGCTCAGGCTATTCAGATGTTAATGAAGCCGCCTGGGGAGGGTGGGGGAGGGAACAGAGAGATAGGAGAGTAGCACCTCAGAATATAGCCAGAGTTGCTTGTCTTGCTTGGAATGACTGTTATATCTGAGATTCCCGCGGGCGCGTCGCCTATGTGTGCTGGCTGTGTGGAGATTGCCCCCAGGGGGTCTGGCCCGCTGGAGTCATGGTCAGATCCTCCGCTTCCAGCCCCACGCCCAGCGTCAAGGCTCCCCTACTGGGACGGTGCACTCTCAACTCCAAAATCAGTCGCTGCCTCCCGGGGACTTCTCGTCCCTCCAGCCGCGTGGCCGTGCCGCCCCCGAGAACCAGGTGGGCCCCCTCCCGGGGTTAGTTCAGATGGGTGGAGTAGCTCCCCGTGCTTGTGCCGCGACCAAGTGTCCCGGCTGGAACGCTGTTCTCCCCACTCCAATACCAGTCGCTGCCTCCCGGGGACTTCTCCTACCGGCTGCGTCCCACGCCGCCCGCACGACCCGGCTGGTTCCCTTCCCGGTGTTAGTTCAGGGGGTGGAGCAACTCTCCGTGTTTATGGCGTACCTGCGAGCAGTCCAAATCCCTGCGGGACGGTTCCCCGGCTCGGATGCTGCTCTTTCTGCTCCAAGATCAGTCACTGCCTCCCGGGGACTTCTCCTACCGGCTGCGTCCCACGCCGCCCGTGGAACCGGCTGGTCCCCCTCCCGGGGTTAGTTCAGGGGGGTGGAGCAGGTCTCTGTGCTTGTGCCATACCTGACTGGTACGCTGGCTCCAGGCTCTGGAAACTATCGCTGCTTCCCTGTATTAGTTCGTTCTCCGTCTCTAAATCCGTGTTTGTTGTTCAGGGTTCGTAGATTGTTATGTATGTGATCGATTCACTTGTTTTTCCGTGTCTTTGTTGTAAGAGGGATCCGAGGTAACGTCTGCCTAGTCCGCCATCTTGGCTCCGCCTCTCTGTGTGGTTTTTGAAGAATGAATAAGAGTTTGTCACTTACCAAAGTGGACAATGGCATTCTGGGTCTGGAGAACAGCCTGTGCAAAGGCACAGAGTTATGGAAGGATATGGCATATTCAAGAGGTGGTGAATTCAACACAGGCCAAGCACACTTCTGTGAAGTTCTACTATTTAATATGGATACTTGCTTGCATTGCACAAGACAATTGCAAACAGTGGCCTGGAATTCAGGAAAATGGGTAATATTTAAAACATAAATTAGGTGTCATCAGTGTATAGATATAAATTCATGTCCTAGAACTTAATAACTAGCAAGAAGAAAAGAGAGCCAAAGGTGGAACACAGAGGAATTTCAATATTTAAGATGTGGGCAAAGGAAAAGACAGTGAAATTAACAAAAAGGTAAATAAGAACATTAAAGAGAATGGTGTCCCAAGCGCTAAAAGAGATGAGAGAGTAGAACGAAAGGATGTCCAACAGTGTCAACAAAGAGGAAACAACAAAGACAACATATACTGAAAAGAGGCCACTGAATCTGGTAATCAGAGCTTAATAGTGTTATTTCCAAAAGAATTTTAAGAAGATGTCTTAAAACATAGCCCTCAAATTCTTTGACATTCCTCCTATCAAAAATTGCACTCCTGTCCTCTCTCCTTTAATCTGTGCTGTGTGACTTCTTGACAAAGAGACTATGGTGATATTAAAGCTTTGTCGATCTCCACATACAAGCTTTATGGAATTAGAAATTTCTGCTTCCTGTCTCTTGGATGCTTGCTTGGGTACTTAGATGTCATAAGCCCAAGCAGCCTGTGGAAAGGTCAAACACCAACTTTACAGCCATGTGTGAGCCTTTGAAATAAGATCCTCCAGTCATCAATATATTTAGCCCAGCTGATGCCCCATGGGACAAAGATGAGACAACCCCATGGAGTTCTGTCATAATTGCAAATTCATGAGAATATAAGTAACTGTTTTTTTTTTTAATTTTTTTTTTTTAAGACAGTAGGCTGTGAGGTGGTGTATTATGCATCAGTAGTAACAGGACTAGCTGGTGACAAAATGACATATTAGAGTCTTTTCAAGTGGATTGGAAAAGAAGAGAAGGAGTGAAAGAGGTCAGTGGTTTGAAGAAAAGTAGGACTGAGGTGAACAGTCTTCAGGACTTAGGGTATTTTCAGGAATCTTGTAGAGGAATACCTAAGAGAAAGAAAGATTGAGTGTACAGGTGAGAGTTGACATTGTGAAACCAATGAAGTAAGGAGGCAGGACAGTGGAAGGGGATGAAATCTAGAATACAAGTGGTACTTTTAGCCTGGGAAAGGAGCAGTAGGGATAAACTTCCTTTCAGGACAAAAGAGGTAAGAATAAATAACTTTCCAATTTTTTAAGGAGAAATCCTAGTAGGAAAACAAGTTAGGGTCTTGTAAGCACTCCTTAGTTGATATTCTATGGTTAATTTGAAACAATTATAGGAAGAAAGGAGCTTCTCTTTTAGGTCATAAGGGCATAGGGTATATAAAAAAATTTTTTATCCTCCTCTCGACTTTTCCTGCCCTGAACCCCTACACTGAAGAGAAGGAAAAATGTAATACGTGGAGAAGTGTAGAGTAGAATAGGCTAATGTAGAATAGAATGATGCAGAGTGCATGCAGGTTGATACTGATTTATAGACATAAGCTACAGAAAACAGATGCTACCCTTTGGGAAAACTAGAACATAAAGATGTATTTCTTCCATTACTATACAAGGGAGATTTTCTGGAATATCAAGAAATAAAATCATGATAGCATTTACAAAGATTAATGAGTTCAATACCCAAATAGGATTCAGAAGATCCAGAATGGGGTGAGAACCTCCTAGAAACTCTAAGTTCAGGCAGCTATCAATTCTTAGCAAGTGAAAGGAAAAAAAAATGTTAGAAACATTTTAATATACCTGGAAGAGAGCAGGCAAACCATGGCCTGTAGCTCAGATTGTCTCACCACCATTTTTAAACAGCCCGTGAGCTAATAATGTTTTTACATAGTTGAAAAATTATGTAAACAAGAATATCTCATGAAACATGAAAAATATATGAAATTCAAACTTTAGCATCAATAAATTAAGTTTTCATAGAATATAACCACACCCATTCATGTACGTATTGTCTTTGTCTCCTTTTGTACTGCAATAGCGGAGTTGAGTAATTGCAACAGAGACAGTATGTAAGGCCTGCAAAGCTGTATGGCCCTTTATGGAAAAAAAAAAAAAAAGATTGCCGGGCTTTGACCCATAGGCTTCTTTATTTTTCTTTCAGTCTTGCTTTTCCTGTATCTTTTCCTATGGAGTCTAGTTTGATTAACACTGACCATGAGTTAAAAATTGTTTTGTTTTTTAGAAAAAGAAATGGTAATTTTTGGTGGTTGTTGGTTTCTTTATTTCTGAAAAACTTGCAGAAGACCCAGGCTCTTAGTTTGTGTCAACTACTGGGCTGGTATCACCTCAACAGTTGCTCAGACTGCAAACATATTCTCTTAGTGGAAACATTTCACACTCATATTTCAAGCATTGTCCTAGGCACTGGCAATGTGACAGAGAAAAGTACAACGAGAGCCCCTGCCTTATAGAGGATATGTTCTTGTAGAGGGAGAAAAACAATAAAAAAAAATAAGCAGATAAACAGGAGAGGTTCAGATTCTGATAAGTGCTATACAGAAAATGAATAGGAGAAGAGACAATATAGATGGTATAACCCATACCACTGCCATCAAGTCGATTCCAACTCATAGTGACCCTATAGGACAGAGTAGAACTGCCCCATAGAGTTTCCAAGGAGCGCCTGGCATAGGGGAGCTTATTAAGACAGGGAAGCGTTCTCTAAGGAAATGATACTTGAGCTTAAGGGATGGGAAGGAATCAGCCATACACAAATCCCAGGGAAGAGTGTGCCAGGCAAAAAAGAAAAATAGTAATTACAAAGTCTACAGGCCAAGAACAAAACAAAAACCCACTGCTGTCCAGTTAGTTCTTACTCATGGCAACACCATGTGTTACACAGGGAACTGAACTCCATAGTGTTTTATTGACAATAATCTTTATGGAAGTAGATCATCAGAACTTTATTTTGAGATGCCACTGGGTAGGTTCAGATGTCAACCTTTTGATGGTGCTGTCCAGTCGGCTCTGACTCATAGCAACTCTATGTACAACAGAACAAAACACGGCCCGGTCCTGGGTCATCCTCACAATTGTTGCTATACTTGAGCCTATTGTTGCAGCTACTGTGTCAATCCTTCTGGTTATGGGTCTTCTTTTTCACTGACCTTCCACTTTATCAAGCATGAAGTCCTTCTCCAGTGACTTCTCCTGATAACATGTCCAAAGACGCTTCACCAACCTTGCTTCTAAGGAGAATTCTGGTTATACTTATTCTAAGACAGATTTGTTTATTCTTCTAGCAGCCCATGACAAACTGACAGACCCGTGAGGGAGTTGTTGACTGTATGACCTTATTTATGCAAGTCTTACAACTTCTCTGAAACTTGAGAGTTGTTGAGGTTTGAAAATAAAGCCATTTTCTATATAACTTTGGTTTGTAATTTCTTTAAACCATTGTTTATATTTTATTTTTGTTGTTATGATCCATAAGGTTTTCTTTTATTGTTGTAAAATATGTATCACACAACATTATTTGCCAATTCAACATTTTTGACATGTACAATTTAGTGATGTCAGTGGCATTAATCATGTGCAACCATCACCAAAGATTATTTCCAAATTTGCCATCACCATAAACAGAAACTCACTGCTTCTAAACAGTCATTCCTAAACAATGACGCCCTCATCTTATTTAAAGGAAAAGCAAGGATTTTCATTATATAAAAGGAAGCGTGAGTTTCAAAAGATTCTGGAACCGTAACCTGGTACAGATTACCATTTGGACAGTAATGTAATTAAAGCAAAGTGGTTAAGTGACTTGCCTAAGATCACAAGCATAGTAGTATGTCCAGTATCGAAATCCAAGTCTTTATGAATAATCATATTAAATAGCATGACCAAGAAAGGGAGACCACCTAAAGCTGATCTCTTGACATAGAGACAGAGCAGGGAGCCACAGGAGACACACCATGAAAAGAAGTTTCCACTTCAGATAAGAACCTGGCCTGCAAAGCACATCTCAGGTTTGTTTAACACGGAAGTCACCTTCATTGTTTCTCTCCAGATGCCCAGGGCGGCAAAAGAAAACTCTTGCACCGTGATTTCATGTTCATTATCCTTCACCTGTCCAGCGAAAGGGCTAGCAAGTGTAGATAAAAGTGTTCAAGTTCTTCCTAGATGAGCTGCTTTACAGCTCTAGGTGGCAGGGTTGATGTCAATCCTCATTTTATCCGAGCCCTGCCCCCGCCTGCCCCATCATCGCAGTATGACAGGCTAAACACTTTTATTGCCACAGCCTTTTTTGGTATAGCAGTATGCTTAATGTTTTGTTTGTAGTGAAAAGGCTTAAAATGCTATTTTGCTTCTCTTTATTTAGAAGCAATCAGTCTCTCTCTCACTGAGCTCTTACTATAGGCAACCAATATCCTGAGTTACACCCCATCAGCTGTGTGGGGAAAAAACACATGCATTGTTTCTTTTTTCGTCAGCAAAGTAGTATTTGCCAGTTAAATCCCCAGGTAGTTAGCTTTCAAACACTCAGATATAAAATTAGCAAATGAAACATCTGTTCCTCACTATTATTTTATAATCACATTAATTGGCAGATGTCTTTAGGTAAGAGAGAAAAAAGCCTTTCAGCCATTACTTGCATTTCCATGGGGTTATGCTTGTGGCCATTGAATCTCACACAACTAACAGACATCTCAGCATGAGACGGAGGTGCACTGGACTCAGAGAGAAGCCTCGTGTTCCCCTACTCCAAACTGCTTGACATTACAGCCAACTGCCCACTGACAACTGTAAGCACGATGCCCCAATACATGCCATTGTGGAGAACCTACCCTTGCTGCTGCCAGGTTTGGTTTTTCAATTATCATGTAGTTTGCACAAAAGCACTGTGCCAATTCAATTACTGCCTGATTAATGGAGTGTTGCAGGTTTATTTCAGGGGTCTAGATATCTATTAATTAGCATATTGGGGCCTATACTCTACTGTTTTGTCCTGATATGCTTTGAAAAGTCCCCAGTGCAATTAAAAAACTCTAATATGCTTTAAATAGTTATTTGAGAAAACACATCCAGACTTTTTTTTAAACTCCTCAGGGATTTTTAAGCACATTCAGATTTATTACAAGGCATCTAAAGTTCCTTTTAAAACACATTCTTCTTTCCTCTACTAGGTTCTAGAATTTACCTGCACCAGACAAGCAGTTCTATACTTGGTAGTAGAGCTCCCCTTTCTTGGATGTGGGGAAGGAGGGATCCTCAGAAAAGATTAAGTGTGAGCATTTCATTGAGCGGTTTGCTTATTCAGTATGTTCTGGAGTTAGCTTTAAAGTATGAACTTGGCCAGGGGATAATTCTAAACTGGGGTATTATGAGGTAGGTAGATTGAGGTCTAATGGTATTCAATAAAAGGACACAGCTATTAGACTGAGTTGTGAACAATTTCTTTGGCCTTCTTTGCTGGAGAATATCAATAAGTCTGGATGTTCTTTAGTGGCCAGTAGCCTCCGGGTTTGCTGCTTTTATGTATAAGTACAGACGGGCTAGGAAAAATATAGACTCTGTGATTGGTCATCAAAATTGGCACTTGTGAATTCAAGATGTTGTAGGTAGTAAGTAGACCAGTCAGGTTGCAATAGAGGAAACATGCCAAAGAATGATATAAGGCTGGAATTGGAGATTGTGGCTGCATTGTTAAGATCCAGACTAACAATGTGGATTATATCTTTGCCAGCAAAGAACACTCATAGCTGTCATGATTAAAAAAAAAAAAACTTTAAGGGCATGGATGTGTTGTCAACAGGTGAGATAACCAGGAGATAGTGACTGCATGCAAGAATGGTAGACAGTTAGGAGGTCATTGGTCATTTGAAATTCAGCAGTGACATGACGGAAAGTGAATAACATGGTTGCCAGATGATGGGTTTTCCCCTTAAGATACAGCGTATGAAGACGTGAGCCAATAACTGTGTCATATATCACCTGCCACTTAACAATCTCAGTGTGACAATTACAAGATGAGGATGGTGATACGGCCCTTCCTGAAGGCCTGAAGACTTTTCAAAAAGAATGGAAAATTTCTAAATAGTGTTCCCTTTGGTAGGAAAAATGCTATATTAAAACATATCCCACATATAAAAACCTGTTGCCATCAAGTCGGTTCCAGCTCATAGATAACACTATAGGACAGAGTAGAACTGCCCCTTGAGTTTCCAAGGAGAGGCTGGTGGATTCAAACTGCCAGTCCTTTGGTTAGCAACTGAGCTCTTAACCACTGTGCCACCAGGGCTCCCACATAGAGCAGGTCTCTAATTATGTTTGTCCTGGAATCCCTGGTGCCATAGTGGTTAAGTGCTACAGCTGCTAACCAAAGGGTCAGCAGTTCGAATCCACCGGGCGCTCCTTGGAAACTTTATGGGGCAGTTCTACTCTGTCCTATAGGGTTGCTATGAGTCGGAATAGACTCGACAGCACTGGGTTAATTATGTTTGTGAATGAAGAAAATACTCATCATTGGGTGGAGCCAACACAGCAATATAGACAGAAGCACCACACCATCCCTCCACAGCAAAGAACCAAAAAACTAAGTAAAAGAGAGATAAACATCAATTCTGGAACCAGAAGCATCAAATGAAGAGATAAAAAACTCAGCCAAGCACCGAATGGAATTAGAAACTGACAGAGAACAGAGAGAGAGGAGAGATACGTGCAGAGGTCCCCTATCAGTAAATACAGCATGGATTTGCCATTTCGGACTCCTGTGCGAGACAGTGAACAGAGCGTACAGGAAAGCAGTTTCATGGGGCTCCCAGCAGGAGACAGAGCACCAAGTAAACAGTGATATACACTTTTCCACTCCCATCCTTCTCCCCCCTGCTCTACCTCTGCTGCTTCTGGCCAGCTGCAGTCTTTTGGCCAGGAGGTACCAGCTCCTGCCCTGTGCCCTTGAATTCACCATGCCCACATTGGCCGGCTCCATCAGTGCCATTTGTTTGTTGTTAGTGTTGCTTTTTCCCACTTCTTTTGGTTTCCTAACTGCCTCTTACCACCCCCCACCCCCCTTCTCTCCAACACCTGGCTCCGTGTGCCAGCTTGCTTCTCCTTGAAAGGCTGTAAAATGCCGCTCAGCTGGGGAATTGCTTCCCCAGACCATGCTGCCACGTTGGTGGAATCCCCTGGACTTCTTGTTTTGTATTGTTTGTTTGTTATTTGTTTTCTTTTTTTCAAGGCTTGGAAGGCCCTTTGAGACAGGCTGTACTGCCCGGCATGGGAGCCACTTCCCCGGTCCACATAGCCACATCGGTGGGATCCCTGGGGGCATTTTGTTTGTTTAGTTCTGTTTAGTTTTTTGTTTATTTTTTTCTTTTTCTTTTCATGGCTTGGGAGACCATTCCAGCCAGGCTGCACTATGCAGCCTGGGAGCCACTTCTCCGGTCTTTGCAACTGCATAACTTGGATCCCTGGAGGCTTTACTTTTTTTTCTAATTTTTTTTATTTTATTATCTTTCTTTTTTTTCCTTTTTATTTATCTCTGTTTCTTGTCTCTCTACTCCAATGGCAAGTTCCCTTAGCACTCTTTTTTTTTTTTTTTTTTTGGTTTGTTTCTTTTGTTTGTTTGCTTATTTTTGGCTCACGTTTATCTCTCCTCTCTCTCTTCTTTCCCGTACCCATCTTACCTCCACACATCACAATATCCTCCCTCCTTCCTACCTACTTGTATCATGCACTGAACGCAGCACAGGTACAGCCTGCAAGAACCTACCCTGCACTGATTCCTGGTACACCCTGTCGGCCCTAGTACATGCCACAAACAAACCATCCCAGCCCCTCCCCTTCAGCTGGACCTGCCCTGCTGAACCATAGCTGAGCAACTGGCCCTGCCCATTGGACAAGGAGGTGAAAAGTATCATACTCACAGATGAGCATACTACAAAGAATGCATAGCCCACCTGCTCAGATATAACCAAATAAGACAGAAAAGCAGGACAAAACAAACAAATCTACAATGAATAAATGAAGAAATAACTACTGAGTTTCCAGAAGACACCAGACAATATCAAAACATATTTAAAAAAAAGGACAGGATGGTTCCAATAGGCATCCAGAATAAAACAGCAGATGATTTTCCAGCAGAAGAAAGGACACTAGAACTACCTAATAGGGAATTCAAATCTCTAATATTCAGAGTTATTCAAGAATTGAAGCAAAAAGCATACAAAAATGAAGAAAAAATAGACAAATTCATGGAAATTACAGACAAAAAAATGGAAGAATTCAAGAAAATAATATAAGAACAAAATGCCAACATAAATTCACAACTAAAAATCATACAAAAACAACAATTAGAAATCTGAAAGTTAAACAACAAGATTGCAGAAATGGACAGTGTCATAGAAGGGCTGACAAGCAGGTTTGAAATAATGGAGGACAGAATAAGCAAAATTGAAGACAAACACTTTTATACACCTTTGAGAAAAAAGAACAAAGCAAAATGAAGAAACACTGAGAATGATGTTGGATACAATTGAAGTAAAAATTTTGTAGTGGTTGGAGTTCTAGAACAGAGGGAGAAAAAGGGAAATACAAAGAGGATCATTGAAAAATTGACAACAGAAAACTTCCTTTATGTCATGAAAGATGAAAAGCTGACCATCCAAGAAGCTCATTAAACCCCATATAGGACAGACCTCAACAGAAAATCACTAAGGCATATCATAACCACACTCACTAAAACCAAAGACAAGGAAAGAATCCTGAGAGCAGCACGAGAAAAACAAAAGTCACATACAGAGGGGAAACAATAAGACTAAGCTCTGATTATTCGGCAGAAACCAAGCAGGCAAGAAGGCAATGAGATGACATATAAAAAACCTTGAAAGAAAAAAATTGCCAACGAAGAACAATATATCCCGCAAAATTCTCATTCAAATATGATGGTGAAATTAGGACATTTCCAGGTAAACAGAAATTAAGGGAATATGTAAACACCAAACCAAACCTGCAAGAATTATTAAAGGAAGTCCTTCAGTCTGAGGACAAACAAAATCAGACCACAGCCTGAATCTAGGACGCAAGATCATACCAGCCAGATACCAACCCTAGGAAATGAACTCTCCAGGACTATCCAAAATCAAAAGAATTACAACAGGGAGCCAGAGAGGTTAATCTGTAAACGACAACATTGGAACAATAAAGGAGGGAATAAACGGTGTAAGTATAGAGCTTTCTAATGGAGAGGAAGACAAGGTGATACCAAGTAATAATAGACTGGTTCAAACCTAGGAAGATAAGGGTAAATTTCAAGGTAACTGCAAAGAAAGTTAACAAACCTACTCCTCAAAATAATAAAGAAGGAAAACATAAAGTCTCAGTAAAAATGAAATCTACAAAAAACAAAAGAAATGAAAAAAAAACCACATACGAAAGGAATTCAGTGGAGAAGAGTAAGAGGAACAAAGAAAATATAAGCACCACAAAAAAAGCACTACAAAATGACAGCAATAAACTCACACTTATCAATAATTACACTGAATGTAAAAGGCCTAAATGCACCCGTAAAGAGACAGAATGTGACAGAATGGATATAAAAACAGAATTCATCAATATGCTGCCCACAAGAGACACAACTTAGAAACAAAGACATAAATTTATTGAAAATCAAAGGATAGAAAAAAATATACCAAACAAACAGCTACAAAAAAAGAAAGCAGGAGTAGCAATACTAATCTCAGATAAAACAGACTTTAAAACAAAATCCACCGTAAAAGACAAATAGAAGGGCACTATACAATGATACAATGATTAAAGGGATGATCCATCATGAAGACATAACCATAATAAACATCTAGGCATCCAATGACAGGGCTCCAAAATACATAAAACAAACTCTAGCAGCACTGAAAAGAGAAATTGACAGTTCCACAATAATAAAAGACTTCAACATACCACTCTCAATAAAGGGCAGAATAATCTGCAAAGAAACTCAACAAAGATACAGAAGAGCTAAAGGGCACAATCACCCAACTTGACCTCATAGACATATATAGAACACTCCACCCAACAGCAGCAAAGTACACATTATCTTCCAACACACATGGAACATTCTCCAGAATAGACTACATCTTAGTCCACGGAGCAACCCTCAGCAAAATCTAAAACACTGAGATAATACAAAGTATCTTCCCTGACCACAATGCCATCAAGGTAGAAAATGACGACTGGAAGAGCAAGGAAAAAAAAAAATCAATTACATGGAAATTGAATAATACCCTGTTTAAAAACCACTGGGTAATAGAAGAAATCAGAGATGTAATGAAAACATTCTTAGAATCAAATGAGAATGAAAGCACATTATACCAACACCTTTGGGACACAGCAAAGGCAGTTCTCAGAGGTCAATTTTATAGCAATAGATGCACACATCAAAAAAGAAGAAAGGGGCAAAATCAAAACTTTAGCTACACAACTCAAACAATAGAGTAGGGAAAAAAAAAAAAAAAAAGCCCACAACCACCAGAAGAAAGGAAATAAAGATCAGAGCAGAAATAAATGAAATAGAGAATGGAAAAGCAATAGAAAGAATCAACAAAACCAAAAGCTGGTTCTTTGAAAAGATCAACAAAATCAAACCATTGGCCAAATTGAGAAAAGAAAAACACCAGAGGACACAAATAACCCAAATAAGAAATGAAATGGGGGTCATTACAGCAGACCAAACTGAAATGAAAAGGATCATAACAGGGTATTATGAAAAACTATACTCCAACGAATTTAAAAACATAGAGGAAATGGATGGCTTTCTAGAAACACCTACCTATCCAAAATAACACAAAATGACGTTGAAAATCTGAACAGACCCATAACAAGAGAAGAGATTGGAAAGGTAAAAAAAAAAAAAAAATTTCAACAACAAAAAAAAGCCCTGGCCCAGATGGCTTCACTGGAGGATTCTTTCAAACATTCAAAGAAGATCTTATACCAGCACTACTTAAAGTATTTCAGAACATAGAAAAGGAAGTGATACTTCCAAATTCATTCTATGAATCCAGCATAACCCTGATAACAGCCAGGCAAAGACACCACAAAAAAAAAGAAAATTACAAACCAATATCTCTCATGATTATAGATGCAAAAATTCTTAACAAAATTCCAGCCAATAGAATTCAGCATAATATCAAAAACATAATACACCATGACCAAGTAGGATTCATACTAGGCACCCAAGGATGCTTCGACATTAGAAAATCAATCATCGTGTTTTAGGCTGGGTTCTCTAGAGACACAAAACCCGTAAGGCATATAAATATATAGAGAGAGATTTATATCAAAGAAACAGCTCACACGATTGTAGGGGTTAGAATGCCCAAAGTCCTTGGATCAGGATAGAGGCCTTTCTCCAATTAATGGAGTCACAGAACCTATTGAATCCAAAATGATCAGGTTAGAGAGCAGGGACCCTGCTCACAGGCTGTGAACGTCGAGGAATCCCAAGATGGATAGGTAAGCTGCTAGCTCAAGTCCCAAGAACAAGAGGTCAGAAAAGAGACAGCTGCCGGATCCAGAACAAGCCAACAAATTTTACCAGGTGAGCCGGAAAGAAGTAGGTGGCAGAAGGCAGAGAGATGAAGGCTGAGGGGGCAGTGATCCACCACTGGCCCCACCCCTGCCAGTACCATTCAGCAGATTCCATCACGGGGGTGATCATATATCAAATTTCAACAGGGAAGTGATCACAACATTATACAACTACCAAAACACTGAGAATCATGGCCCAGCCAAGTTGACACATGATCTTAACCATCACAGGTTGTAATGCACCACATAAATAAAAGGAAAGAAAAGAATCACATGATCATCTCAATCGATGCAGAAAAGGCATTCAACAATGTCCAACACACATTCCTGATAAAAACCCTCAATGAAATAGCTATAGAAGGGGAATTTCTCAACATAACAAAAGGCATATATACAAAACTAACAGCCAACATCATTGTTAATGAAGAGAGGCTGAAAGCATTCCCCTTGAGACCAGGAACAAGGCAAGGATGCCCTTTATTATAACTCCTATTTAACATTGTACTGGAAGTTCTAGCTAGAGATATAAGGCAAGAAAAAGAAACAAGGGGCATCCAGGGCAATGAAGAAGTTAAACTGTCCCTTTTTGCAGATGATATGATACTATACATAGAAAACCCAAAAGACTCCGTGAGACAGCTACTGGAACTAATAGAAAGATTCGGCAGAGTAGCAGGATACAAGATAAACGCACAAAAATCGGTAGGATCCCTATACGCCAATAAAGAGAACTATGAAAAGGAAATCAGGAAAACAATACCATTTATGTTGTTGTTAGGTGCCATCGAGTTGGTTCCAACTCATAGCGACCCTATGTACAACAGAACAAAACACTGCCCAGTCCTGTACCACCCTCACCACCCTTGTTATGCTTAAGCCGATTGTTGCAACCACTGTGTCAATCCATCTCATTGAGGGTCTTCCTCTTTTTCTCTGACCCTCTACTTTAGGAAGCATGATGTCCTTCTCCAGGACTGATCCCTCCTGATAACATGTCCAAAGTATAAACTTAATTAAGATAGCATGACCAGCAGTGAAATGTTAACAGGAACAAGGATATAGTGATCTGTTTTCCATTCCTAGAGTTTTGCCTCACCATCTTTGCTTCTAAGGAGCATTCTGGTTGTACTTCCAAGACAGATTTGTTTGTTCTTGTGGCAGTCCATGGTATATTCAGTATTCTTTTCCAACACCACAATTCAAAGGCATCAATTCTTCTTTGGTCTTCCTTATTCATTGTCCAGCTTTCACATGCATATAACACAATTCAAAACATCATGGCTTAGGTCAGGAACACCTTAATCTTCAAGGTGACATCTTTGCTTTTCAGCACTCTAAAGAGATCTTTTGCAGCAAATTTCCCCAATGCAATGTGTCTTGATTTCTTGACTGCTGCTTCCATGGGTGTTGATTGTGGATCCAAGTAAAATGAAATCCTCGATCACTTCAATCTTTTCTCCATTTATCATGATGTTGCTTATTGGTCTAGTTGTGAGGATTTTTGTTTTCTTTATGTTGAATTGTAATCCATACTGAAGGCTGTGGTCGTTGATCTTCATCAGTAAGTGCTTCAAGTCCTCTTCAGTTTCAGCAAGCAAAGTTGTGTCACCTGCTTAACACAGGCTGTTAATGAGCCTTCCTCCCATCCTGAAGTCCTGTTCTTCTTCATATAGTCCAGCTTCCCAAGTTATTTGCTCAGCGTCCAGACTGCATAGGTATGGTGAAAGGATACAACCCTGATGCACAACTTTCCTGACTTTAAACCACACAGCATCCTCTTGCTCTGTTCGAATGACTGCCTCTTGATCTGTGTACAGTTTCTTCATGAGTACAATTAAGTGTTCAGGAATTTCCATTCTTCACAATGTTATCCATAATTGTTACAATCCACACAGTCGAAAGCCTTTTCAAAGTCAATAAAACACAGGCAAACATCTTTCCGGTGTTCTTTGCTTCAGCCAGCATCTATCTGACATCAGCAATGATGTCCCTGATTCCATGTCCTCTTCTGAATCCAACCTGAATTTCTGTCATTTCCCTGTTGATATACTGCTGCAGCCACTTTTGAATGATTTTCAGCAAAATTTTGCTTGCATGTGATATTAAAGGTATTGTTTGATAATTTCTGCATTTGTTGGGATCCCCTTTCTTGGGAATAGGCATAAATATAGCCCTCTTCCTGGTTGACCAAATAGCTGTCTTCCAAATTTCTTGGCATAGATGAGTGAGCACTTCCCCAATGCATCTATTTGTTGAAACATCTGAATTCATTAACAGGATACAAACCATAATGAACAGTGCACAAACTCTAGAAGATAAGCTAGATAAATGGGATCTTCTAAAAATTAAACACTTGCGCTCATCAAGACTTCACCAAAAGAGTAAAAAGAGAACCTACAGAGTGGAAAAATTTTTGGCTATTACAAATCAGACAAAGATATAATCTCTAAAATCTTCAGGAAAATCCAACACCTCTATAACAAAAAGATAAATAACCCAATTAAAAAATGGACAAAGGAAATGAACACTTCGTCAAAGAAGACATTAAAGAAGCCAACAGACACATGAGGAAATGCTCACAATGACTAACCATTAGAGAAATGTAAATCAAAACCACAATGAGATACTATCTCGTCCTGGCAGTTACTGGCACAAATCAAAAAAACAGAAAATAACAAGTGTTGGAGAGGCTGCCGGGAAATTGGAATTGTTATGCACTGCTGGTGGGAAAGCAAAATGATACAAACATTTTGGAAAACGATATGGTGCTTCTTTAGAAAGCCAGAAATAGCAATACCATATGATTCAGCAATCCCACTCCTAGGAATATATCCTAGAGAAATAAGAGCTGTCACATGAATAGACATATGCACACCCATGTTCATTGCAGCTTTGTTCACAATAGCAAAAAGATGGAAATAACTTAGATGCCCATCAACTGATGAATGGATAAACAAACTGGTACATACAGACAATGGAGTATTACACAATGCTAAAGAACAATGATGAATCTGTGAAGCATCTCACAACATGGATGAATCTGGAGAACATTATGCTGAGTGAAATAAGTCAACCACAAAACAACAAATATTGTATGAGATTACTACTGTAGAAACTCATGAAAAGGGTTACACACAGAAAGAAACAATCTTTGGTGGTTATGAGGGAGGGGAGAGGTGGGGGATGGAAAAACACTAAATAGACAATAGGTAAGTAGTAACTTTGGTGAAGGCTAAGACAGTACACAGTACTGGGGAACCCAGCACAACTTGTACAAGGCAAGGTTTTGGAAGCCCCACAGACACATCCAAACTCCCTGAGGGATGGAATTGCTGGGCTGAGGGCTGTGGAGACCATTAAAAGTGCAGACTTATTGGCCTGACAGAGACTGGAGATGCCCCGAGAGCATGGCCCCCAGAAACCCTTTTAGCTCCGTAATGAAGTCACACCCGAGGTTCACGCTTCATCCAAAGAATAGACAGGCTCATAAAACAAAACAACACTAAAGGGGCACACCAGCCCAGGATCAAGGACTAGAAGGCAGAAAAGTACAGGAAAGCTGGTAATAGGAAACCCAAGGTTGAGAAAGGAGAGGATTAACATGTTGTGGGGCTGTGAACCAATGTCATAAAACAATACACACACTGTTTAATGAGAAGCTAGTTTGTTCTGTAAACCTTCATCTGAAGTACAATAAAAAATAACAATAATAATAATACATTCACCATCATGGGCCCAAAGGATTTAAGTCTGAGCTATGTCCATCACCAGGCTAGGGTAGATACAAAGCATTTATATTGGTACCATTTCCTCTCTAAAGTTTGTCCACGCATAACATAGCCATCACTGTGACAAGTATGCAAACAAAATAATGTCCACAAAGTGCTGAATTTTCCAGTCTCACATAAGTATTGTGCCTCAGAAATATTTGCAGGAAACTTTTTTTTTTTTACTACGTAAAGTAAGGAGCCCTGGTGGCAGAATGGTTAAGCTCCGGGCTGCTAACTGAAAGGTCAGCAGTTCAAACCCACCAGCCCCTCTGAGGGAGAAAAATATGGCAGTCTGCTTCCATAAAGATTTACAGTCTTGGAAACCCTATGGAACAGTTCTACTGCAGCCTGTAAGGTCTCTATGAGTCAGAATAGACTTGACAGGAGTGGGTTTGTTGTTTTTGTTTTTGCTAATATCTCACATAAACCAATACCTCATTTGTGCATTTATTCCTTCATGCCTGCATATCAGTGAGTACACACATCAGACGCAATATTATGTATTACATGGTAGAAGTGCTGTCCTCAGCTAACAGAGTGCTTCATTACACTTTGTCCTGTATCCATGAAATGTTATCAACATAAATTATTATTTCCAGAGAAACGGAATTCAACCACTAACTTTCAGAAATCTGTTTATCTCATAAGGTTTGAAAGGACTGGTAAAAGAATAACAAAGAAGTCTTTATTCTCTATAATTCAGAAGTATATTACATTGGTTAAAGAAATTCCCTCCTTCCCTAAGTTGCCAACTTTAAGAAGATATTTGAGAAACCAGCTACTTTTTCCGCTGATGAATTCAGGATATGAATGCACCCAGTTTTGGGGTCATTTGCATCTACCTTGAGGTAAGAACAGAAATATTTTCTTTTAATTTTTGTCCTAAGAAAAACAATAGAGTGGTTAAATGTATATTTTATAACACAGGAAATGAGGACTAGGTCTATAATTTTGAATAATATCAACTTTCAGCCCTGTGTTACTTACTATTATTGGTTCTTCCTGTTTCAAACTGGTCACTGGCTTTCCCTCTTGAATTGTGAGTGGCTTATTTTGGTTCGGTCCCCTGGGAATGATGACATGAAGCATTCACTGCTAGGCAGTGAAGTAAAAGCAAGTCTAAATGCTTAACATGGTGAGTAGCAAAGCTGTAGAATTAACTAAATCAAACCCACCATAGGCTCCTGGGCAGTGGAGCCCAAGTAACATTGCAACTCCCAGGGGTCTGCAGCTGTAGAAGTTAGGGAAAAAGAAAACAGAGCCCTTGGGGATGGGTGCGTAACATAGGAACACTCAGTAATAAGTCAAAAGTCTGTATTTCTACCTCTGGAATATTGCTTGTTTATTTCATCCTCCATGAACGTCTCTATGCATATAAAGCCTGTTGCTGTAGAGTCAGTTCTAACCTATAGCAACCCTACGGGACAGAGTAGAACTCCTCCGTAGGGTTTCGAAGGAGTAGCTGGTGGATTTGAACTGCTGATCTTTCGGTGCGTCACTTAGCCACTGTGCCACCATATCCAACAAACAAACCCGTTGCAATCCAGTCAATTCCGACTCATAGAGACGCTAGAGGACAGAATAGAACTGCCCTTTAGGGTTTCCAAGGAGTGGCTGGAGGATTCGAACTGCCAACTTTTTGGTTAGCAGCTGAGCTCTTAACCACTGCACCACCATTTTTTTTTTATGCACCACCATATAGCACAGGTATATTTACACAGTTAAAATAGAACACATTAGGGTCACTGAATGTCCTGACTTTTCAAATTCAGTGCGTAAACTCCCAATGTATTTTAGCTACGTACTTCCCAAATTGAATTTTAAATCTACATACCATAAGAGAAATTTATTCCATGTGCGTCACAGTTAATTGTGAATAAACATGCCCCCATACACCCTCAAATATTCATTTTCCTCACTTTTAAAATTAAAAAAAAAAAGAAGAGGAAAGGTCTTTTGAGAATGGTTGGAAAAGTATTGAAAAGGAATTTAAATATATTCTTTAATTATTAAAAAAAAAGTTTATGGGATTTGAAAAACAGTTGCCTTGTATTTATCCCATTGTTGTTACAGGTAATTTTTATTTTAAAAACATGTTTTGTCTGGAGATTAAAATAGGGGCTTTGCAAACAAATGAGTCAGTGCTCGTAATCCACAGGAAAAGAATAAAAATTTCAATAATGGATGGGAAATCGCTTGACTAGTAAGTAAATTCAACTTTTGAAGTTCTATTTGTGTTCCAGACTTATAAACTAAAAAAGAAAAACTCAAAGCAGAATATTAAGCTCCTTCAATTGCAAAATAATTTCAATACTCTTGATATAGTTGATTAACCCTTTTCCTCCAAAATAATATGTTTTTAAAAAATCGATTGCTAGTGTTTAAGAGTTTTCATAATTATTTTGTTAGCATCATTTAGAAAGTAATTTTAAGTCAGTTATTTTACATACAATATGTGTTTATTTCACCAAATGCTAAATAGGTTTCTTACAACATTTCTAAACTTTTAAAAACTGGTTTAATTTGAAATGTCATTAATGGACCTTTCTGTAGTGAAATGGTTATAAAATTTTTAAAAAATCATTATATTAAAAAAAAAATACTCCATTCTCCCTAATGTAGTGAAATGTGAAGGAAAAGAGAAAAAAAGTTTTCTTATTATTTTTTATTTCGACTCATTTTCTGTTAGGAATCTTGACCTATACTTTTTTTCACAATTAAAAAAGCAATGTTTTATTATATCGGCTAAAAAATTTTTTTTGTTGTTTTTGTTTTAAACCTAGGCATTTTGGGAAATTTCCCCCATGTTTAAGATAAAGATGAACACACTTTTAGTTATGCTCTATATGCCAAGTTTCAGCCCAGAAAGAATGTTTATGGTTCAGATATAAAACCTCTGAGATATGAATGTGAAGACAACCTTAACTACAGTGTGGCAAATGCAGTGTTGTAATTTTATATGTTAATCTATCAATACACAGCATGTGCAAACATATGTTTATAGACAGGGAGACAAGAATATACAAATGAGATAAGATCCTTGTATCTCATTTGATGCCGTATAATTTCTATCAATTTATGAATGTTTACTTTTTGTGTTATGACTTCATTTGAAGTTGACATAATGCAACTTGTGCTTATTTGCAAAGGACTCATCACTACCATTCTCAAAGCTGGTGCTGCCAGCCTGTTTAGATGATAAGGGAGAAACCTTGCCTGCTGGGACCATTACAGGCAACACTAAGAAATCAGTACATTGTGCAATGCGAAACTTTTTTTTTTTTTTTGGTAGGCAGTGCAGGTATGCTTTCAATTTTATGAGCACATCTGGTTTATCTACATTTCTAAATTTGGCCCTTAGAGTTCAGTAGAAAATTTGTAAAAAGAGAAAGATAAGGTGATACTTCAACTGTCGTCTGACCCACCAAAGGGAGCCAAGCTCATTTGCTAACCATTATGAAACTGAAACGACACTCGGGAGCAAACAAGACAATTTCTTTTTTGAACATGCCCTCATGTAAAAGGACGTTCCTCTGCTGATGGCATTGTCCCCAACATATGATTCTCAGCCAAAGATTAAAGGGGGTCTGAGCCTGTGTTTGCTTCTTTTCTTGTTGTAACTCAAGTTACAAGAAGATTTTGAAAAACATTTAGGTGACGTACACTATGGAATTAGCAGATGGCTCTGATTTTCTTTTGGGATAGTAAGGCATAGTCTGATTTTCCTTACTAACGTGATAGATGAGCTTTAGGAAGGTTTAAAATTCAAAATTTAACTTTAATAGTGACAGAAAGAACATAAATTTCTATTATTAAAAGCTAGCATCAGGTTTTTAGAAACTTATGAAAGGAAGTTTTAAAAAGCATATGGTAGCAAAGGGTAAAATTATATAAAATTAAAATATACAAAACATTACCCCTTGTTATTATATATATGCACAAATATATATATATACATGTATTTCCAGGGGTCATAAACTTGGGGCTAGAATTCTTAAAATATATTTTATTTTTCTGGAAAAAATGTCTGCCATCTCTAAGTTGGATCCTTGGATTGTTCAAAAAACAAATAAACAAAAACTACCTTTTTTTGCTTATTGTAAAAGAAATAGATACACATTATAAATAATTTAGAACAAAACATAAACCTTAAATAAAAATAGAATCCATTCAGTTATAATCATAACACTAACGTATTTTTGTCAAATCTATTTCTCTGAACGTGTATACACAACACACACATTTTTAGGAAAATGGTATAACACCCGTATTTTGGGCCCTTTTTTCACTTAACTGTGTTAGTGTGTTTGTAAATACATGCATATCTCCATGTCAACAAATATAGATTTATATTCCAAGTTTTACGTTTTGAATAGTAATTTATTTTATGAAGTTATTTAAACAATATCTATTGTTGGATATATTCGTTTCCAACATTTTCCTATTATGAACCAGTATGTAATATTCTGGTATTTTTTCATTCAAAGAATACTTAATGTTTATTTCTGTTTTCATCTTTTTCTCTACTCTCTTTTTTTTGTCCATTATTTTGTTAGCTTATTTGCCTTTTTCTTATTGATTTGTAAGAGTCCCTTAAATATAATGATAATACTACTTTATCTGTTATATTTACATGCAAAACCTCTTAATTTTTCATCGTAATGTCACTTTTAACCATGTAGAAATCATCCAGTGCACTCAAATATATCTGTTGGTTTTTTACTATAATTTCTGGGGGGGAAAAAAAGCATTTTTATTTACACTTGTAAAAGTCAAGTATTTTTATACTTATCACAATAAAAGTTCATTTCATTTATATATTACTATTCATGTTAAATTTAGTTTCATCAGTTGGTTTATTAGCTTTGATAACAGCTTGGCGGTTTATTGCTCTATAGTGCTTTTTGTCTCCTACAAAATAGTGAAAATCATACCTACGGTTTAGAAAATATTACCCAAATTATAAATGTGGTAGATACCTCTACAAAAGAATAGGAACATAGGGCCTCATAAAGTTACACCTCAACGTAAAGAAAACAAAAATCCTCACAACTGGACCAATGAGCAACACCATGATAAATGGAGAAAAGATTGAAGTTGTCAAGGATTTTATTTTACTTGGATCCACAATCAACAGCCATGGAAGCAGCAGTCAAGAAATCAAAAGACGCATTGCATTGGGCAAATCTGCTGCAAAGGACCTCTTCAATGTGTTGAAGAGCAAAGATGTCACCCTGAAGACTAAGGTGAGCCCCACCCAAGCTATGGTATTTTCAAGCGCATCATATGAATGTGAAAGCTGGACAATGAATAAGGAAGACCGAAGAAGAGTTGACACCTTTGAATTGTGGTGTTGTTGAAGAATATTGACTATACCGTGGACTGCCAAAAGAACGAACAAATCTGTCTCGGATGAAGTACAACCAGAATGCTCCTTAGAAGCAACGATGGTGAGACTGCGTCTTACATACTTTGGACATGTTGTCAGGAGGGGTCAGTCCCTGGGGAAGGACATCATGCTTGGCAGAGTACAGGGTCAGCGGAAAAAAGGAAGACCCTCAACAAGGTGGATTGACACAGGGGCTGCAACAATGAGCTCAAGCATAAAAACGATTGTAAGGATGACGCAGGACCGGGCAGTGTTTTGTTGTGGTGTGCATAGGGTCACTATGAGTCGGAATCGACTCGATGGCACCTAACAACAACAACAACAACAAAGTCCTGTAGGATCATCTCTAGATTTCTGGAGCATGAATAGTAAGATTCCTAGTACTTCTTGGTTTACTCATTTAGCCACCGATTTATTTTTAAAATCAACAAATAGTTTTGAGTACCTACCTTTTGGTAAGTGCTGATCTACATGGAGATCACATAAAAGTGAAGAAAGACAAACATGATATCTACAATAATGAAGCTAAAATTATGGATTGTGAGAGGAATGCTAAAATTAGAGTTTCAAAAAATAATAATTCTACTGGTTAAAAAGGGGTGGGAGATACAATCTGAGCTCATAATTGGAAGACTAACCCTAGTCTAACCATTCCCTGGCAAAGGACATCATGTTTGGTAAAGTAGAGGGTTAGCAAAAAAGAGGAAGATCCTCAGTGAGGTGGTTGACACAGTGGCTGCAACCATGGGCTCAAACATAGCAACAATTGTGAGGTTGGCACAGGATCTGACAGTGTTTCACTCTGTTGTACTATAGGTTCACTCACTATGAGTCAGAACCAACTCAGTGGCACCTAACAGCAACCACAACAGTCCTGGTCTGTGGTAATCATGGAGAGTTTCCTTGAAGAAGGAACGTTTCAACTGAGATTTGAGGGAGGATTTACATGTGGAAAGAGAAAAGAGGAAAGAAGATTATATTCTAAGCAGAAGAAGAAGTATGTGCAGAGACAATGACATGGGAAGGAGACTGGCACAAAAGATGTTCTGAGAAAAATGACAACAGAAACAAAGCAATTAGAGGGCAATGACTAAAGGACAGAGTTATTTCAGGTGAAGTTAGAAAAATGGATGAAGGATAGAACACTTAAGGCCTGTTGACAGTGGTGACAATTTAGGCATTTGGGAATTGAGCAATTGTCAGATGGTGCAGCCATATAATGAAACGGGGGACACAAAAGGTACTAGGTTTCCAACCAGAGATGGGGGAAAAGATAGGGATTATGAATTCAGTATTTTACATGTAAAAGTTAAGCTGTCTATGAGATTATACTATATGAGTAAAAACCTTCAATAGACCAAGGTAGGTGATTGGAAATATGGATTTGAATCCCTCAAAAATAGTTCCAAAATAGTTATTCTCAACCAGAGGCAATTTTGCTCTCCCTCCCCAGGAAATATTTGGCAATACTCAAAGATATTTTTGGTTTTCAAAACTGGGAAAGGAATGCATGGTTCCTGCCATCAATAGTGTAGAGATCGGGGATGCTGCTAAATATCCAACCATGTACTGAAGTGCCCCTCACAGCAAATAATTAGCTTGCCCAAGATGTTAATAATGCCAAGGTTGAAAAACTCTGGTCTAGGAAATGCAATATACAAATTTGTAAATCCTTATAAAAATGCCATGCGGACCTCAGACCTCATCTAACTTCAGGAGTGGGAAGAGAAAGAATCAAGATCAGCTTCAGCTCGAGGCTGATGACTACGAGGTGGAAGTCAGACATACCTCCTTTTTCCAACATTTTTTACCAACTCTGATGACAGTCATCCTTCCACTGCACTTTCTACTTCTCTGCTAGATTCAATAATTTGTTGCAATGGCTACACAGAACTTGCAGACCATACCTACAGTTATGGGGTTTACTAGGGAAGTACCAGGTTACAACTTAGGGTTAAGGATCAAGAGGCTATATAACTCAGGACCAGGAAGCATGTAGGTAAAGCCTCCCTTCTTCAATGTAGGACAGCTCTCTCAGCTCCTCTTGGCCATGCAGGCTCTTCTCAGCCTCCTCAGGACAGGCCTTCTTTCGGCCCCCTCAGGTCAGGCACTTCTCTTTGCTTTTGGCCTTTATACCAGCCTCTGCTCTGCTTGGGCAGGTTTTACAGTGTTCTTTTAGCTCTGCTGATAAGTGCCCAGAGGCACCCCACTCCACCAGTAAACCTCAGGTCTGAAGGCTCTCAGCTTTCTTGTTCCATGGGTCAGCATGCCCACTGTAGCCACCTTGGCATGCCCACCATCCATCTCTTGATGGTCTCTTGGTTCTGCTGCTGCCATTTCTCTGCTGCCCTTGCCACCACTTCTCAACTTTTCTGATCTTACAGCTCCTTCTGCCTCCTGGGTCTAGGAGGCTCCCAGTGCAGGAACCCCAGGTACAAAATGAGGTGGAGGTCAGACTCCTGGCTTTTCTTCTTGGTGGTAGTGAGTTCCCCCCTTCGCTTCTGGAACTGGCTCCCTTGAAGCCTAGTGGAATGACAAAACTGACCAATCTGCTTGTTAGGGTTCCATACACCCTATTTGCATTGTCCCACCCCACAAGGGTTCCATAAACCTTATTTGCACTATTAACAAACTGTCCAATTTTCTTGGTGAGCCACAAACACCTTATTTGCATAGTCCCACTCAATCATTTTGTGAGAGTCACAAGACCACACATGGCTAGAAGGGCCATATTAACTAATTTACAGTACCACAATCCTTGATAGATATTTGAGGTTATAAAGGCAAATGAGATCACCTGGCCATATATAGTAAGAGAACAGGACCAAGTATAGAGTCTTGAGAAAAACGTCCCTGGGCGGAGGATGCCATCTAAAGAATCTAATAAGGAATCACCAGGAAATGTGGGTGTGAAAATTTTACTCCTACTATGATTGTCATTTAATCCCATTGTATTAGTTATCTATTGCTGCATAGCAAATTACCACAACACTTAGCGTAACAGCTTAAAACAATAAACATTTATTTTAAATCTTACAGAGTTTCTGAAGGCCAAGTGTCTAGGAGCTTCCTAGCTAGGTAATTCTGACTCTGGGTCTTTCACGAGATTGTAATCAAGCTCTTACCTGGTGCTACAAATATCTCAAGGCTTCACTAGGGCTGGACAATCTGCTCCCAAGCTCACTAATGTAGTTGTTGCAGGTCTCAATTTCTCCCTGCTTATTGATGAGACACTTCAATTCTTCATCACATGGCTCTCACAATAGAGCTGCTTAAAACATGGCAGATTGCTTCCCCCAGATTTAGAGATCACAGGGAGAGACAGAGAATCCAAGACAGAAGCTATCAATTTTTCGTAACTTCATCTTATTAGTGTCATACATCACTTCTGCCATTCATTAGGTGACAGTTGCTAACTCCAGCCCACACTCATGGAGAGCAGAATTAAGCTCCAACTTTTGAAAAGAAGAGTATCAAAGAATTTGTGGAAATACTTTTTAAACCTCCATACTAGGGGAAGAGAGAGTGTCAAGATGAAGAGACTGGTCAGTGTATTGAAAGCTGCTAAAAAGGTTGAGAAAAATGTTGTTGTTAGGTGCCGTCAAGTTGCTTCCAACTCCTAGCAACCCTATGTACAATAGAATGAAACACTGCCTGGTCCTGCACCATCCTCACAATCGTTTTGTTCGAGCCCATGTTGCAGCCACTGTGTCAATCCATCTCGTTGAGGGTCTTCCTCTTTTTGCTGACCCTCTATTTTACCAAGCATGATATCCTTCTTCGGGAACTGATCCCTCCTGATAACATGTCCAAAGTATGTGAGATGTAGTCTCACCATCCTTGCTTCAAAGGAGCATTCTGGTTGTACTTCCTCCAAGACAGATTTGTTCTTTCTTTTGGCAGTCCTTGGTATATTTAATATTCTTCACCAACACAATTCAAAGGTGTCAATTCTTCTCTGGTCTTCCTTATTCATCATCCAGCTTTTGAGTCTTCCCTATTCATCATCCAGCTTTTGAATGCATGGAGAAAAATAGAACAACTAATAAAAGCAATTTCAGCCGAATGGAAGAGACAAAAACATATGGAGTACATTGAGACATGAATGACATGCAGGAGTGCAAATAAATCAATTGCCATCAAGTCGATCACAATTCATAGCAACACCATGTGTGTTAGTGTAGATCTGTGTGCCATGGAGTTTTCAATGGCTGATTCTTCAGAAGTAGATCGCCAGGCAACTCAGAGTGGACTTGACCCAAGCACTTAACTGTTTGCGTCACCCAGGGAAGCTAGAAGTGGAAATAGCAAGTGTAATTTGGTGATAGCTATAGCATGAGGGTTCAAGGAGGTGTTATTATTTTTTAGAAGAAAGTTACTAGAAATTCTTGAAGGAATATAACTAGTATTAAAGAAAGGCTGTTTTGTTTTGTTTTGTTTTTTTTTAGTGATTTAGGTCCTTAAGAAAACTGCAGACTAAGAGTACATAGCAAGGTGTATATAAGTTTTTGTAGGGGAAACTGACTTGATTTGTAAACTTTCACTTAAAGCACAATAAAATTAATTAATTAAAAAAAAAAAAAACAGAGAGAAAGAAAGCTGCAAAGAATGTGATTCAGGGCATGGATTGAGAGGGAGCCTAATATGGGAGGAGAGGCAGGAAATCTAGCCTGGATGAAGACCAGATGTTTCTGGAAAATTTAGAAAAATGTGATGGTCAAGGAGTATGTAAAAGGCTATATTACAGTTTATATTTAATCAAATAGTATTGAGTCAGAAAAAACAATATGTAAGCAAGCTGTAGTGGTCCGAGAGAAAGGTATGGTAATCAGTCATTTTGTGCCTATGGGGCAGTTTCTCATGATGGCTAACTGCACAGTATGAAAAAATGCAATAAGAAAAAAAAGTCAAATCAAGTGAAAAATTAGTAACTGAAGGTAGAACAAATAAACAGAGAAAATGAAAATTAAGACTCTATTTTTTGTTTCTACTACTACTACTGGGTGAACCAGCAGCTGCTTGCTGGTCAGAGATCGGAAAGGACTTAGTGAATAGTAGTGATTTGCCTGTCATTCAACTCTCAAAATAAAGGCATTGAGTCCCTGCTATGAACAAGACACTGTGTTCAGTCCTGGGAGATGTGTTAAGCTTTTAAAACAGATACAACTGTGTCTGTCCCTGAAGAAGTCACAGTCTGGAACCTGAGTCATTGAACTTTTTTTCTGTTAAGGGCCAGATAGTATTTTAGGCTTTGAGACCCATTTGGCCACTGTTGCAACTACTCATCCCTGCTGCTGTTTGTTCAAAATTCAGCTACAGACAATTCATAAATAAATGGGTGTAGCTGTGTTCAAATAAAACTCATTTACAAAGACAAGCTTAGATTGAATTTAGCCTGTAGGTTGACTTTGCTGACCCTTGGTTTAGAGAAGCTAAAGAAGTAAATCTTAATCTGAACTACGGAAGAAAAGGCTGGTGATCTATTTATGATAATTAGCCAATGAAAACCCTATGCATTACAACAGAATATTATCTAATATAGTTCCTGTAGATGAGTCCCCTTGGTTGGAAGGCACTGAAAATACACAGTGACGGTAACAATGGGCTTGAACATACCAACAAACATGGAGACGATGAAAGACCAGGCAACATTTTGTTGTGTTTTGGATAGGGTCACCATGAGTCAGAGCTGACTAGATGGCAACAAACAAAAGAAGTAAACAAATGTAATAAAGGTGACAAACACTTCTACAGGTGTATGTACAAGGTACTACTACCTGCCTCTCAGTGGACGAAACTAAGTGCCTAAGGATGAAAGAAATTTGGCAGAGAAGAGGTAACCATAGGGGTACTACTCAAAGATAAGCAAGGTTGCACCACCAAACAGCGATTTAGGGGGAAGACAACCCAAGACTAGGGAAATGTAAGAGGAAAGGAGGGCTGTGAAAAGATTAGGTGTTTGTGGTGAAAGAAAAGCAGCTGGCGTGGCTGGAGTACATGGACAGGGTAGGATGGAAATGAGAAGGCCTATTCTCCCTTCTACATCCCCAAATGTGTTTTGGGATCAAAACTATCATTTTAAGTCTCAGCTGGATCTGATTCCATGCAAAAAGTCCTGGTTTATCCTTAACACAACAAGGTGTCTAGTGCCCATAGCAACAGGATGGGAAGATAAGGTAAGTGATAAAACCAACCCAGGGATTTAGGTCAGGCCTGGAACAGATCTCAAATTAGCTGAAAGGTTTCAGACTACAATGGAACCTGGGTTCCCTCGGGAATAAACAAGGACAGAATTCGATCACACTGCTGAAACTTTTGGGAAAGATAAAGGTCTCAAGCTATTTATTTCTTGTGCAGCTATTTTGAACAAGGCTTTTACTATAGGCTCAAAGAGTCTGTAAACATCGTGTGAAGTCAGAGGTCGTAAAGGAGAAGTCTATTCTTCATGAGGTGGCCAGCGGAAGTGGGGCAAAAGCCTCATCCTCTAATGTGAGGCAGAACAGAAGTGGCTCTCCCTAAGCCACTCAAATCACCTCAGGTAAAATATAGGATTTGTTGGAAACCCTGCAGCAGTGTCTCATAAAATATAAAACATTGACCTACTAGATCTTTGTAAGCTCAAGGACCTGGTGGCTTTATCAATTCGTCTTCAAATCTCTCGGCCTCTGTGTCTATTATTTTAAGTTCTTGTTAAAGAGTATAGTACAGACTTCTGGTTGGCCAATGAGCTGACTCAGCCTTGGTAAGGCATTGATTCCCAATCAAATCAGCTCTGGAAAGCAAAGTCCCTTAGTGCAAACGTATTTCAGTATTCATCATGAGGGAAAAAGCAATTTGCCTTGCCTTGGGAAGAAGCAGTTTTCAAGAAGTGTGGACTGGGAAGCAAGAGCTGTATGTCAAAGGAAAAAATTGGTTGGATCTAGTAGAAAACCCATTGCCGTCGAGTTGATTCCATTTCATAGCAACCCTATAGGGTGGAGTACAAGTGCCCCATGGTGTTTGCAGGGAGTGGCTGGTGGATTAGAACAGCTGAGCTTTTGGTTAGCAGCCAAGCACTTAACCACTGGATCTAGTAGAGAGGTCTTAAAACATTTTACCTAGTTTGGTTTGTTTTTTGGTATGGTCTCTTCACCTTCTGTGATTAGCTACAACCAAATTTCCATTACATATATCCTATGTAATTTCTCTGGGGAAAAAAAAAGTAATTCTTACATCTGTAATGAGAATTAGTTTAGCAATATAAGATAGAGCCCAACATTATATGAAAACTGGAATACTTTTGAAAATTATAATTGGTGACTTCATCTCTTAGGGGAAAAAAATTGCCAAAAATATAGATTTTATTTTGTTGAAATGTTCTCGGTTAGTCAGTGATACTATACTCCTCTGCTCATATTGACCCCAGGCTAGAAATTTTAAAGCATTTCCCCTAAGTCAGCTTGACTATTAGAAAACAGCTTGAACTGAAGTTACAGATAAAATGAATTTGACCTGTGACTTGTTCACGGCTGTGAAAATTTGTCTGGTCACCATTATTATTAATTCATCATGCACTGGCTGCCCATCACATGCACTTCTTTTTTCCTTTCCTTCCTACACCTTCCCAGCATGTGGGAACCAAATTTCATGCCCAGATAAGACTTAAAGAATTGGCATTTGGTTATGTGTGGGCATTTTTACACTGTAAAGTTTTACTGGAGAGGCTTTATAAAAATAGCTGTTTTAGGGAGAAATGGATTTATTACTCTGTCAGCCATTGTAATTGAAATGTACACAGTGAGCCATATCTTTCCACAGAAATGAACCTAGTCCAAAAATGGTACTACGGAGCTCTGACGCAGACTAGCCCTGATGTTGGCGTGAGCCCACGGCATCTCAAACATTGGCAAAGGAAGCTCTTGGAATTATAAATGCTGGCCATAGGCAACTTATTTGTTTAAACCAACAGCTAATGTTGGCTCTGTATTTGCCTCCCCTATCAAAAAAAAAAAAATTTTTTTTTTTTTTTTTTTATTCTCAGCAGGCCATATAATCAGCATGGCTGGCTGTTCTGGCTCCTCAAGGCTCTCCAGGTGATCAACCGCAACAGAGTCCATGATAAAGCTCATATAGAAGGATCATAGCTGGAGCTATGTCATACTTCCACTACCAGAGTTTTATTTAACATATCACACATTCAAATCAACCTCATAACCAGTAATATATGAACGAGACCAAAGTTATTTTAAAAATATATTTTAATAAACTAAAATCAAATTACACATTTCTTCCAGCAATTAAACCAATATCATCAGAATTACCCTTATGAAGAGCTATCAGGAGGCATCAATCCTTGGAGAAGGACATCATATTCGGTAAACTAGAGGGTCAGTGAAAAATAGGAAGAGCCTCAACGAGATGGATTGACACAGTGGCCAAAACAATGAGCTCAAGCACAGCAACAACTGTGAGGACAGCACAGGACCAGGCAGTGCTTCGTTCTGTTGTGCATAGGGTCACTGTGAGTCAGAACTGACTCCGCAGCACCTAGCAAAGGCGAAGACTCAGAGAAAACTCCGGTCTCTCTAGCACATGAGGTAATTTCTTTGAAAGAAGCAGTTCCCTTCTCATTATTATCTTATCATCTTACAATTCTAGGGCTTGAAAAAGGAACTCACTTGGGTTAAAGGCCCAAACACTGACGTCTAAACTAATTCATTATTGCTAAACTCAGTTATTTAAGTAGGTGAACTATGCATCATCTAGTCAAAGCTTCATTATCTTCAGATGATCAGAAGGGGGTCATCATCACCCTAATTGCAACAAGTGCATACGAAATAATCTTTGAATTATGGAGTAGCAAAAGTTTTTGAGCTTTGAAACAGTCCACCTTTACCTGATTTGACCAACGTATGTGTATCAGGTTTGATTCTACACTTCATGTTTGGGCATATTTAATATCATTATAGAAAACAGAATCGCCTGTTAACAAGGTAATCCTATTAGGCCAATTTGACCAAACTAAGTCAAACTCACAAAGGATAGACTTGCACCAAATGGAATTTTACTTTTTCAACATTTCTATTCTATCGCTACATTCAAATCATGTTTTTACACTTCACTGAGGATCAGATCTAAATGAGATTGTCAGAATAGGCATCTGTTCTTGTCTGTAATTTTAAGGGGAACCAGTGATTTCAACAATCTCAAAGCATCGTAAATTCTGACTAGAGCCATGGAGATGTTGAGAAAGCGTTCTTGTCCCAACTCTAAGTCTGGAAAACCAGGGAGAGCAAGAGGAAAAGAGTCCTCAAGGTCACTCAAGGTTGGTGAGCAAGGCTGGAAATGTGGTACTCCTGGCACCTACTTTGCAATTTTAACTGATATCCCATCTCACTTATCTCTTTCTGATCTGCCTAATGAGCAGCTGTCGAGCATTAAGCAAAATCATTCCGTTGCTTTCCTGCTAAAAATACACCATACATGCCAACTTCCAAAAAAGAAGCAAAGGAGATGATGTATAGTTTTCTGTGTCCAGGTGCTTTATTCAGTTCCTGGTCTTTATTTAGTTCTTGACATATTCCAATAGTCATCATATTTGTGGCACTTCACGGCAGCAGCAGAAGTCACTGTTGCTGGGAGTGGTTGTGGAAGATCACTCCACAATTGTGAACTGAAGGAAGAGACATTGCACTTGGGACACGAAGTATTTAGGGAGCTGGAACTTGAAAAGCATGATGTCTTAGGTGACAGGACCATACTTGGTCAAACATTGTGCTTTTATCCTGGAAAATTCTGAAAAGCATGTTGATTAAGTATAATATTCTTTTTTGTAAAATAAGAAATTCCTCCTTTTAAATTTACTCTGATCTCTTTTTCTTCTATTTAGTGGCAGGTTCAGCACCCAATTCACCTATTCAAGAAAATATGATCCTTTAAAGTAGACAAAAGTTTTATCCGAGTATTTTAAAAGTGAAATGAAAATAATTGACTTAACTATCATCATAATTTTACTTCCTATTTTAACAATACATCTTTGGGTTTATTTTCAAAGTGCTTTACGAATATCTCTGTATTTACAGATATACATTGAAAATGTCCTAAAATTGATTATGGTGATGATTACACAAGCAGGTGAATGTACTAAAAAACACTGAACTGTGTACTTTAAAAGGATTAAATTTATCGTATGTGAATTATACTTCAATTAAAATAAATATGAGGAAAAAGAAAACCTCGAAAACGTCTAAGTTTAGGTTTCATAGACAGCAAAGCATATTTAGACAGTTTTGTATATATATGATACATATAAGGAAATAGCTAAGCTTATTACATATTAAAGTTATAATTTTCTTTCCTCTTTATATGTCAGTTCATGATTTTTTTCATATTATGTGTCCTATAAACTCTCTATGGCATTTTCCATTCATTGTTTAGACTGTGCCCAGTGATTGCAATGCTAAAAACACAATATAGAAAGCAACTTAAATTGGGACATAAGACATGAATCATCACAATTGTAACCGGAAGAAGAGCTAAAGTCATTCCCTAAATGAGCACTGAGGTGGCATCATGAATACACAGATGCTGAAGAGTTGATATTAACAGAAAGGCTAAAAGAAGGCAGGCTTTGGTACGTGTGTATGTATACGTATGTGTGTGCCTGGATCTGTCTGGGTGTTTTCTAATGACGAGAGAGGCATGATCTTTGTCTGAGGGAAAAGAAGCAGAAAGGCTACTTACTAGAAGCTGGTGGTAGGAAATAAAACTGAAATTTATAGTAGAGGCTTTACTGTAGTCTGCAGAAAGGCCAGAGGGAACCTGCAGAACTAACTTGTGAATGACCTCACCCTTAGATTCATGGAAATAACTTTCACAGCTATTCCTTTGGGCCAGTCTATTTAAAAAATAAAGTGGGATCAAGGAGGTATTTATATACAGCTCTATGCTGATTTGGATAAGGTCTCCAAGACTGCTTAGGAGCACTGAAAACTGCCAAAATTACGTAAAAAGCTGTGATGCTTATTGTCAGATGATTTTAAAATGAAATAGGTATCTATTTGATATAGAGAAAAAATCATAAGTGTCTCTAGGTGGGAATATATGTGTGCGATGTTTGAGAGTGGAAAGAAGGAACTGATTCAAAGATTTTTTTAATTCACTTGTGAATCCTACCATGTTAATTTTGGAGGCTGTCAGAAAAAAAAAAAATCTAAGTCTTTAAACAGTTAAACAAAAAATCAGATAGTCAATGAGAGATGACTGCAAATATTGACCACGTTAAGGAAATGAAAATTAGATTTCCAGTTATCAGGAATTAGATTGTCAATTATCAAGCACTGTCTCTCCATCTTAATGCCCCTTCATATTGCGAAGATTTGTGGGTCCCTTCTATATTTATCAGCAGGATTTCTATTTGGATTTCTTTTTTTTTCTTTTATACACTCTGTTACAATGCCTATAATTTGCTATAAAATCATTCATTTTAAATAGTGATATATATATTTTTTTAATCTGTATCAGTGGTTTCCAAACTTGTCTACACATTGAAATCACTTAACCAAAAAACCATACCAAACCCACTGCTGTTGAGTCAATTTTCAACTTGTAGTAAACCTATAGGACAGAGTAGAACTGCCCCATAGGGGTTTCCCAGACTGTAAATCTTTACGGAAGCAGACTGCCACATCTTTCTCCCATAGAGTGGCTGGTGGGTTTGAACTGCCAACATTTCAGTTAGCGGCCAAGTGCTTTAAACACTGATCCACCAGAACTGTCATTGAAATCACCTAGAGAGGTTCAAAAAATACTCTTGGCCTTTGTCCCAAGTCCAGAGATCCAAATTTAATTTACCTGGAGTGTGGTCTAAGCGTTGAGTTTAAAAAAAAATCTCCAGGTGATTCCAATGGATGGTTTTAGTAACCACTGAGCTATATCCTAGGTATGAGTAGTTAATATTTGAAGAACTCCAATTGGGTGTACACAATCCAAGTGTGATTACCATTTGAAACCCTCTAGTCATTGGCCACACTCTTGAGTCTGCTACTATTCAGCACCAGAAAGCACCTTAATTAGCGTAATGAATGTCTTAATGTGGGTTCTCTAGAGGAGCGAAACCAGTGAAGTGTACATAGATAAAAAAACCCAACCAAACCCACTGCCGTTGAGTCAATTCCGACTCATAGCGACCCTAAAGGACGGAGTAGAACTGCCCTGTAGAGTTCCCAAGGAGTGCCTGGTGAATTCAAACTGCCAAACTTTTGGTTAGCAGCCGTAGCACTTAACCACTATGCAACCAGGGTTTCCACATAGATATATAGATAGAGAAACTTACTTAGGATGGCTCCAAATCTGTAGATCAGACAACAAGCTGAAGATCTCTGCTGGCTCGTGTGATTGCAGGGGCGAAGAGCCCCAAATCTGCAGATGAGGCACCCCCTGCTCTCTCACTGGGTTGCAGGGGGTGGTGAATCCAAAATCTGCAAGTTAGGCGGCAGATCAGAGACTTCTGCAGGCTTACATCCCAAGAATCGGAGGTCAGGTAACCAAAAGAGTACAGGAACAAGAGAGAAAGAGGGAGAGAGCTTTGCCAGAACAATCTATTTATATACAGGAGACAGGCCACACCCTTAAGGAAACTCCCATTTCCATTGATTGTTCAGTGGAAAGTAATTACATAGTATCTGTCAAACCACTGAGAATCATAGCCAAGTTGACACATAACATTAACCATCACACTGGGTAATAGAAATGATTAGTCACTGGTAAAGAGGAATTGTGCTCGTGATATGTGGATGGACTACAAATCTTGTACAGTCACTTCTTCCTCCACAATTAACAGAAGAATGAAAGAAGCCTAGCAGTTTATAGCACTCAGAATGTCATTCCAGGCCTAAGGATCATGTCAGATCCTGCATTCGAATGTTGAATGGAAGATTCTATTGCCCAAGCCAACTGAAGATTAACTGAACCTTGCTTCTAGACCACTATTGCATCTGCCTGAAGTCAATCTTTCATCTAAGGTACTCATCCTCCTTAGTACCTCTGGAGGCTATGGCCAGCTTAAAATTTTTCACATGACTGATAATCATTTAGTATAAAAAAAAAAGTATAGAAGAGGGAAAAAAAAAATCCCCAAGTATAGTTTCTATGATGGAAACACCCATTAAACTTAATTATTATTGTTGTTGTTCAGTGCCATCGAGTTGGTTCTGACTCACAGTGACCCCATGCACAGCAGAGGAAACACTGCCCGCTCCTGCGCCATCCTCACAATCATTGTTATGCTTGAGCCCATTGTTGCAGTCACTGTGTCAATCCTTCTCATTAAGGGTCTTTCTCTTTTTCGCCGACCCTCTACTTTACCAAGCATGATATACTTCTCCAGGGACTAATCCCTCTTAACAACATGTCCAAAGTATAAACTGAATTTAAATTACATAATTTAGCATGAAGAGTAGTGAAATGTTAACAGGAACAAGGATGTAGTGATCTGTTTTCCACTCCTATACTTTTGCCAATTCCAGAATGCTATGTAAGTAGACTCACGCAGTATATAGACTTTTGAGTCTAGGTTCTTTCAGTTAGCACAATATATTTGAGATGCATCCATGTTGCTGCCTTCATCTGTGTGTATTTATTCCTATTATGGATTGAAACAGCAAAAATATGTGTTTGAATCCTAACTTCTATAGCTGTGAATAGAATTTCGTTTGGGAATAGGGTTTTCTTTCTCACAGTAATGAAGTCATATCAATGTAGGGTATGTCTTAAACCTGCTCATTTTTGAGATACAAAAAGAGCAGACTAGACACAGAGAACCAAACAAAATGAGGGAAAGATAGATGCCAAGTGGAGATCTAGAAATACCGAGAAGAATGTTGGAATAGCTGAGACAAGGATTTTTCCTTAGAGTGAACAGAGAGCTTTCCCCTAGAGGTGATACCCTGAATTCATACTTCTATCCTCCTAAATTATGGGAAAATAAATTTCTGTTTGTTAAAGTCATCCATTTTTGGTATTTCTTTTAAGCTGCACTAAGAAACTAAGACAATTGCTGAGTACTATTGATTTGTATGTTCATCCTTTCACCACGTGAAGGACATTGTTGCTGTTTCCAATTTCTGGCTAGTATTAATAAAGCTGACACACTTGCATGCAAGTTTGTGTTCTTCTAAGAGTTTCAGTGATTTAGCTCTTATATTTAAGTCATTGATCCACTTTGAGTTAATTTTTCTGTATGGTGTTAGAAGTCCAAATACATTCTTTTGCCTATGGATATCCAATTGTCCCAACACCATTTGTTCAGGAGACTGTTCTTTCTTCATTGAATAAGCTTGACATCTTTGTTAAAAATCAATTGGCCACAGATGTATGGGTTTATATCTGGACTCTCCATTCTATTCTATATGTCTACATGCCTATCCCACGTTAGTACCACATTGTCGTGATTATGGTAGCTTTATGGTAAGTTTTGAAATCAGAAAGTGACGGTCCTCCAACTTTGTTTGTAAAATTATTTTGGCTATTTAGAGACTATAAAGTTCCATATGAATTTGAGGATATGCTTTTCCATTTCCACACCAAAAAAAAGTCAAAATTTTGATAGTGATTGCTTTGAATCTGTAGATTACGTTGGGTAGTATTAATACAGTAAAGACGTTAAGTCTTCTGATATATGAACGTGGGACGTCTTTTCATCTATCTAGGTTTTCTTTCATTTCTTTCAGTAATGCTTTAGAGTCTTCAACTTAATTCAAAAGAATATTAAAAGGATTATACAACATGATCAAGTGGGATTCATCCCATGAATACAAGAGTGGCTCAACATTAGAAAATCAATCAATGTAATACACCACATTATTTTTTTTTATATTTATATAAGTATTATATATACTTTTCAGTTCTTTCAAGAATGTTTTGTAGTTTTCAGTGTACGAGTCTTTTATTTTCCTACCAGTTGCCATCAAGTCGATTCTGACTCATAGCGACCGTATTGGACGGAGTAGAACTGCCCCATACGGTTTCCAAAGAGAGGCTGGTGGATTCAAACTGGCTGCAGACCCTTTAGAAACCCTGGCAGCGTAGTGGTTAAGAGTTTGGCTGCTAATCGAAGGGTCAGCAGATCAAATCCACCAGCTGCTTTTTGGAAACCCTGTGAGGCAGTTCTACTCTGACCGATAGGGTCACTGTGAGTTGGAATCAGCTCGACGGCCACAGATTTGGTTTTAGGTCGACCTTTTGGTTAGCAGTCTGAGCTCTTAACCACTGCACCATCAGTGCCTCTTTATTTCTAAGTGTCTTATTCTTTTTGATACTGACATAAGTGGAATTGTTTTCTTAATTTCTTTTTGGATTGTTCATTGCTGATGTATAAAAACATAACTAATTTTTGAGTGTTAATCTTGTACCCTGCAAATTTGCTGAATTAATTTATTTGCTTTAGTAGCTTTCTTGTCTTGGGGTATATATATGTATGTATCTGTGTGTGTGTGTGTGTGCGTGTGTGTGTGTGTGTAATCTGCAAATAAAAATAGCTTTACTGCTTCTTTTCCAATTTGGATGCCTTCTATTTCTTTTTTGTGCCTCATTGCTCTAACTAGAACTTTCTGTACAATGTTAAATACCCAGTGCTGTGGTGAAAGTGGTACTTATAGTCTTGTTCCTTATCTTAGGCAGAAAGTTTTCAATTTTTCACCATTGGATATGATGTTAGCTGTGGGTTTTTTATAAATGTCCTTTATCATGTTGAGGAAATTCTTTTCTATTCCTAATTTTGTTGAGTGTTCTTATCTGGAAAGGGTATAGATTTTGTTTAATGCCCTTCTGCATCAATTGAGATGAGTTTGTTGTTAATTTTTGCTCTATTAATGTGTGCATTATATTGGTTGATTTTTGTATGTTGAACTACTCTTGCATTTCTCACTTAAATCCCAGTTGGTCATGGTGTGTAGTCCTTTTAATATGCTGTTGGATTTAGTTTGTTTGATTTTTTTGAGGATTTGTAGATATGTATTTATAAGATATATTGGTCTGTAGTTTTATTTTCTTGTGATGTCTTTCTCTGTCTTTGATATCAGGGTAATGCTGGCCTCAAAGAATGAACTGAGCAGTATTCCCTCCTCTTCTGCTCTTTGAAAGAGTTTGAAAAGAATTGGTGTTTTTTTCTTTAAATGTTTGATTAAATTCACCAATGATGCCATTTGGTTCTGGATTTTCTTTTCTGAAAGATTATTATTACTATTACTGATTCAATCTCTTTAACTGTTACAGGTCTGTCTATTTCTTCCTGAGTCCGTTTGGGTATTTTGTGTGTTTATAGGAATTTATAGATTTCATTTAGGTTAGCTAATTTTTTGACATAAAATTAGTCACATGGTATTCTCTTACAATACTTTTTATTTCTGAAGGTCAATATTAATTCACACATTTCATTTCTGATTTCAGTTTTTGCATCTTCTCTCTTTTTCTCTTTGTAAATAGCTAAAATTTGTTGATCTTTACCTAGAACCGACTTTTGGTTTCATTGACTCACTTTACTATTTTTCTATTCCCTACTTTATCTCCACTCAAATCTTTATTACTCCTTTCCTTATGCTAGCGATAAGTTTAGTTTGCTCTTCCATTTTTTAGTTCCTCAAGACATCAAGTTAGGTTATCTTTTTGTGATCTTTTTTCTCTTTTAATATAAGCTTTTACTGCTCTAATTATCTCTGTGAACCCTGCTTTTACTGTATCCCATAAATTCTGGTATGTTGTTTCTTTGCTTTTTTTTCTTTTAATCTCACTCTAAGTATTTTCATATTCCTTTGTGATTTTTATTTTGACTTACTGGCTTTTTTTAAATTGTACTTTAGATGAAGGTTTACAGAACAAACTAGCTTCTCATTAAACAGTTAGTATACATATTGTTTTATGACATTAGTTAACAACACCATGACATGTCAACACTCTCCCTTCTCCATTTTGGGTTCACTATTACCAGATTTCCTGCCCCCTCCTGCCTTCTAGTCCTTGCCTCTGGGCTGGTGTGCCCCTTTAGTCTCATTTTGCTTTAGTCTCATTTTGTTTTATGTGCCTGTCTGATCTTTGGCTGAAGGATGAACCTCAGGAATGATTTCATTACTGAGCTAAAAGGGTGTCCGGGGGCCATACTCTCAGGGTTTCTCCAGTCTCTGTCAGGCCAGTAAGTCTGTTCTTTTTTTTGTGAGAAGGGATTTTGTTCAACATTTTTCTCCAGCTCTGTCCAGTACCCTCTATTGTGACCCCTACCAGAGCAGTAAGTGGTGATAACTGGGCACCATCTAGTTGTACAGGACTCAGTCTGGTGGAGGCTGTGGTAGTTGTGGCTCCTTAGTCCTTCGGACGAATCTTTCCCTTGAGTCTTTTGTTTTCTTTGTTCTCCATAGCTCCTGAAGGGGCAAGACCACTAGAGGATCTTAGATGGCCGCTCACAGGCTTTTAAGACCCCAGACGCTACTCACTAAACTAGAATGTAGAACATTTTCTTTTTAAACTACATTATGCCGATTGAGTTAGATGTTCGCCAAGACCATGGTCCCCATAGCCCTCAGTCTAGCAAATTGGTGCCTCAGGGAATCTGGGCGTGTCTGTGGAGCTTCCATGACCTTGCCTTATACAAGTTGTGCTGGCTTCCCTAGCATTGTATGCTGTCTTAACCTTCATCAAAGTTACCACTAATCTATTGTCTATTTAGTGTTTTTCCAACCCCACCGCTCCCCTCACTCGTAGCTATTAAAGATTGTTTCTTTTTGTGTGTAAACCTTTTCATGAGTTTTTATAGTAGTGGTCTCATACAATATTTGTCCTTTTGTGATTGACTTATTTCACTCAGCATACTGTACCGAGATTCACCCACATTGTGAGATGCTTCACAGATTCATCATTGTTCTTTGTCATTGTGTAAGATTCCATTGTGTACCATAGCTTGTTTATCCATTCATCTGTCGATGGGCATCTAGGTTGTTTCCATCTTTTTGCTATTGTGAATAATGCTGCAGTGAACATGGGTGTGCCTATGTCTATTCACGTGCTGGCTCTTATTTCTCTAGGATATATTCCTAGGAGTGGGATTGCTGGATCATATGGTATTGCTATTTCTAGGTTTCTAAGGAAGCACCGTATCGTTTTCCAAGATAGTTGTACCATTTTGCATTTCTACCAGCAGTGCATAAGGGTTCTGATCTCCCTGAAGCCTCTCCAGCATTTGTTATCTTCTGATTTTTTATTCATGCCAGTAATGCTTGGGTGAGATGGTATCTCATTATGGTTTTGATGTGCATTTCTCTAATAATTAGTGACCTTGAGCATTTCCTCATGTGTCTGTTAGCCTCTTGAATGTTTTCTTTGACGAAGTGCCTGTTAGTTTCCTTTGCCTATTTTTTAATTGGATTATTTGTCTTTTTGTTGTAGAGGTGTTGTATTTTCCAGTAGATTTTAGAGATCAGACCTTTGTCAGATTTGTTAAGCCAAAATTTTTTTCCCAGTCTGTAGGTTCTCTTTTTACTCTTTTGGTGAAATCTTTTGATGAGCATAAGTGTTTAATTTTTAGAAGATTCCAATTATCTAGCTGATCTTCTGGAGTGACTCACTGGCTTTTTAAAACTGTGTTTTTGTAAACTTTTCCACACATTTCTGAATTTTTTGGTTTTTCTTCTGTTACTAATTTCTAGATTCATTCCATTACAGTGAGATAAGATATTTTGTATGATTTTAATTTTTAAATTAATTGAAAATTTTTGTGATCTGAAATATGGTCTGTCCTGGAGAATGTTCCATGTGCACTTGAGAAGAATGCATGTTCTATTATTGGGTAAAGTATTTTATATACACATCTGTGAGATCAGTTGGTTTATAATGTTGTTCAAGTCCTCTATTTCCTCACTGATCTTCTGTGTAGATGTTCTATCTATTATTGAAAAAGATGTAATGAACTATTATTATATAACTATTTTTATCATACAGTCCTAACATAGGAATGTATACTACATATTGGAAACTATGGACAAAGTGCTATTTGAATTTTCTCCCTTCAAATCTGTCAATGTTTATTTCATATATTTTGAGGTTCTGTTGTTTGGTGTGTATATATTTATAACTGTTACACATTCTTGAGGAATTGAAACTTTTGACTTTGCCCTTAGATAGCTCTGCCCTTTATGGCATTGTTGTCACAAACTACATCTTCATAAACTGTGTGCCCTAGATCATAAAGTCACAGCTATTTCTATGCATTTATCTTTTATTTTATGTAGAAAATAAAAACTGGGATTACAAACCAAAAGTACAATAAAACTTCCTTTTAAATTTATTTATTTATTTTAAATAATATTTTATTATGTTTTTGGTGAAAGTTTACACAGTAAATTAGGTTCCCATCTGAAAAATTGTCTACAAATTGTCCAGTGACACTTGTTATGTTTTTCATAATGTGTCAACATTCTCTTTAGGTGTGTACTGGTTATTCCATTTCCAGTACTCCCTGCCCCTTTATCAACTCATCTGTGCTTTACAATAAATGTTGACCGTTGGTCTCACATAATTTTTTTTTAGTAGAGCACCATACTTATGGGTTAACATCCTTTATTTTGTGTGGCACTTTGTTCCACTAAAAGGTGATCTCAGGGCATAGTTTCAGTTACAGGTTTAAAGAGTGCCTCAGGGCCATAGTCTCAGGGAGTCCCTTGTTCTCAACTGGTCCAGTTGGTGTGGTCCTTTTAAGTTTTGTTCACATTTTTCTCCCATTCTATCTAGAGCCATCTATTGTGATCCCAGTCAGAATGATAGGTATAGGAGTAGTAGCCAGGAACCATCTACTTCTTCTGGCTCATTCTTGGGTATTTTATCATTGTGGGAGCTATTTTAAATGGTATTGTTTTATTGATTTCCTTTTCCGACCACTCCTTGTTAGTGTAAAGGAACCCAATTGATTTTTGTGTATTGATCTTGTACCCTGCAGTATTGCTGAATCCTTCTATTAGTTCCAGCAATTTTCTCATGGAATCTTTAGGATGTTCTAGGAATAGGAACATATCATCTGTGAATAGAGATAATTTTACTTTTTCCAAAAAAAAAAAAAAAGTTTTTTTTTTTTTTTATATGGGTACCTTATCGGTCTGGCTAGGTTTCCAGTAAAATATTGAATATGAGAGGTGACAATGTGCATCCTTGTCTCATTCCCTTTCTCAAAGGGAAGACT